>NC_064828.1:39397975-39711586 GCF_024166365.1 Elephas maximus indicus | reverse complement strand
ATGTATGCTTGGTTGCTGTTGGGTGGAGTGTTCCGTATATGTCTATGATGTCAATTTGGTGGATTGTGGCATTTAGATCTTCCATGTCTTTACTGAGCTTCTTTCTGGATGTCCTGTCCTTCACGGAAAGTGGTGCGTTGAAGGTTCCTACTATATTGTGGAGCTGTCTATCTCATTTTTCAAAGCTGATAGTTTGTTTTATGTATCTTGCAGCTCTGCCATTGGGTGCATAAATATTTAATATGGCTATATCTTCTTGGTGTTTTATCCCTTTAATCATTATGTAATATCCTTCCTTATCCTTTATGATGGATTTAACTTTAAAGTCTATTTTGTCAGAAATTAATATTGCCACTCCTCTTATTTTTTGATTGTTGTTTGCTTGATATATTTTTTCCCATCCTTTGAGTTTTAGTTTGTTTGTGTTTCTAAGTCTAAGGTGTGTTCTCTTGTAGGCAGCATATAGATGGATTGTGTTTTTTTATCCATTCTGCCACTCTCTGTCTCTTTATTGGTGCATTTAGTCCATTTACACTCAGGGTATTTATGGATAGGTATGAATTTAGTGCTATCATTTTGATGTCTTTTTTTGTGTGTTGTTGGCAGTTTCTTTTTCTCACTTAATTTTATGTGCTGAGTAGATTTTATTTTGTCCTTTTCTCATATTCATTGTTGTCAACTTTGTTTCTGCTGAGTCTCTATTTTTTTCTTATATTTTATTTTGTTGAGTAGGATAGTTTGTCTCCTTTCTGGTTACCTTATTATTTACCCCTATTTTTCTAAATTTAAACCTAACTTTTATTTCTTTGTATCGCCATATCTTCCTCTCTGTATGGAAGGTCTACGATTACATTTCTTAGTCCCTCTTTATTGTTTTAATGTTTTCTTCTTTTATATTATAACATTGCTGTTACCCTGTTTTGACCTTTTTTTCTTTTTTTAATCTTGCTTTGTTTTTTTTGATTTCCCTGTCTGGGTTGACTTCTGATCACTCTGCCCAGTGTTCTAGTCTTGGGTTGATACCTGATATTATTGATTTTCTAACCAAAGATCTCCCTTTAGTATTTCTTGTAGTTTTGGTTTGTTTTTTATGAATTCCCTAAACCTCTGTTTTTTTCTGGAAGTGTCCTAATTTCACCCTCAACTTAAGAAACAGTTTTGCTGTATATATATGATTCTTGGCTGCCAATATTTTTCCTTCAGTTTTTTAAATAAGTCATCCCATTGTCTTCTTGCCTGCATGGTTTCTGCCGAGTAGTGTGAGCTTATTCTTATTGGCTCTCGTTCATAGGTGACTTTTCGTTTATCCCTTGCTGCTCTTATAATTCTGTCTTTATCTTTGGTTTTGGCAAGTTTGATTATAATATGTCTTGGTGATTTTCTTTTAAGATCTATCTTATGTGGAGTTTGATGAGCATCTTGGATAGATATCTTCTCATCTTTCACAATATCAGGAATGTTTTCTGCTAACAAATCTTTAACAATTCTCTCTGTATTTTCTGTTTTCCTTCCCTGTTCTGGCACTCCAATCACTCATAGGTTATTTCTCTTGATAGAGTCCCACATAATTCTTAAGGTTTCTTCCTTTTTTTAAATTCTTTTATCTGACTTTTCTTCAAATATATTAGTGCCAAGTGATTTATCTTCAAGTTTAGAAATTCTGGCTTCTACTTGCTCAATTCTGCTCCTCTGACTTTCTATTGAGTTGTCTACTTCTGTAATTTTATTGTTAATTTTCTGAATTTCTGATTACTGTCTATGGATTTTTCCAGCTTATTAAATTTTTCATTATGTTCCTGAATAATCTTTCTAATTTCTTCAATTGCTTTATCTGTGTGTTCCTTGGCTTATTCTGTGTATTGCCACATTTCCTTCCTGATGTCTTGAAACATTCTGTATATTAATATTTTGTATTCTGTCTCTGGTAATTCCAGGAAGGCTTTTTCATCTAGAATATCCCTTGATTCTTTGTTTTGAGAGCTTATTGAGGTGATCATGGTCTATTTCTTTATGTGGCCTGATATTTACTTTTGTTCCCGAGCCATCTAAAAGTTATTGTATTAGTTTATGTTTGCTTACTGTGTCATAGCTTCTTGCTTTGTTTTGTTTTGGTATGCCAAGATGGGTTGCTTGAGTGAGCTAGCTTGATTATTTTCACTTTTGGAGCCTTGATGTCCTGACCACAGATGGCTAGAGGTGTTATCAGGTACATCAGTCTAGGAATCCATTCACTTTTCTTGTATGAATTCAGCTGAGGCATCCAGGTAGCTGATCATCAAGTATGTGGTACAGGCTCTGTCCTACAGTCTTAGAGGGGCAGGGGTGATTGGTGTAGGTACCAGTATCTGGTTGCAGTAGGGGGTCAAGCTCTGACCAAGGCAGAGGGTCGAGATCCGACCCCCGACTGTCTCTAAGGAAAGTGTGTCCCTGTTCCCTAGAGTGTGTAGGTGGGTGGGTTTTGCAGATGGACCATGGGCACCCAAAGTTTTTGTTGTGAGACTGGGAGGTACCAGTTATCCTTGGACCCCTGTCGTGGGTGGCTGGGTGACCTGAGTAGAGCTACCAGTCCTTAGGCCCCTGATGTGTGTAGGGAAGAATGCTGTTTCATAGACAAAGCAATGACAAACATCAGACACCTACACAGCTCCTCTGCACAGCTGAAGCAGTTGGAGTCTGCCAACAAGGGTCATTCTCCTGAAATAGTCCCACACAGGTCCATGCAGAAGGGAAAGGTGCTCAAAGTCCATAGATTGTTCATGCCTGGACAGGAGCTGCTTCTGTCCTGAGCTTCCCCAGTTAGCGGAGCTGGCAAATTATATTTTCCCCCAAATGCAAATTTTTCCTTCTCCAAGGCTGGGAGGATGGATCTAGGTGCTCAACAAGCCCTATCTCAGGACCAGGGAATTCATCCATTGAAGCTGTCTTGGGGGTGGGTGAGCACAGTAAAATATACGGTAGTACTTAGCTTTTGCCAAGAGCGCCATTCTTCTCTGGTTCTGGAGGTGTGAGTAGGCTGTGTTGCTGGCTGCTTCTCCCTGAGGAAACCACAGCTGAATGCTAGTACCAGCCCACCACCACAGCTCTGGGAATGGTGCCTGAGAGCTCCCTGCGATTTAGTTCCAGTAACTCCTCTCCACTTCTGAATGGTCTTTTCCTCCCCCCCCTCAGTTTTTTTTCTAAGCTTGCCTTTAATACTCAGGGCTCCCAGCTTGCCATAAATATACTCATTTTACTAGTTTTTTCAGGTCTTTGTTGTAAAGAGGGCTCGCTGGAAGCATCTGTCTAGTCCTCCATTTTGGCTCTGCCTCCACATATAGGTAGCTCTTAAAAGAGTGAAATGCTTAAGAAAGATATTTTTTTACTAATTAAGCTAAAGTATTTTTTGGTTTTGAGAAGACTTCAGGGATATTTTTGATTTAAGTTTAAAGATTTTCTCAGAGCAATAGTTTCAGTGGCCTGTCCCACTTCCACGGCTCCAGGAAGTCTGGAGTCAATTTCAATAATTTGAAATTTTGTTCTGCATTTTCCCCCTTTTTCTTAGGATTCTTCTGTAGAAAAACTTTAATCAAAATGTTGGGTAAGGGTAGCCAGGCACCATCCATTTCTTCTGGTCTCATGGCAAAGGAGGCAGTTGCTTATGTAGGCAATTAGCCCCACATTCCGTATCATCCTGCTATTCATGACTCTCCTTTCTCTGTTGCTCCAGGCAAATAGAGACCAATTGTTGTAGCTTGGATGGCTGCTTGAAAGATTTGAAGACCCACAGGGACTATGCAATGAACTCGGAGGTAGAAAAGAAGCACTAAACATGTTATTAGGCCAATTAACTGTGATATCCCATGAAACCATGACCTTAAATCTACAAACCAAGAAACCAAATCCCCTGAGGTTTTTGGTTGTATATAAGCAGCCTCAGCTGCTATCTTTTTTTCCCTTCTTGTAAATATATCTGTCACACAACTTTTACCAATTCAGCTTTTAACAATGGATTATCTAATATAATAACAAAAGCACAAACAGAAAATATAAAATAAATAAATGAGACCCCATAAAAATTTTTAAAACTTTGGTGTATCAAAAGACCTTACCAAAAAAGTGAAAAGACAACCTACTGACTGGGCGATAGTCTTTGGAAACCATACATCCAACAATAATCTAATAACCAAAATATACATAAAATTTTGACAACTTAACAAAATGCCAAAAAACCCAATCATAAAATGGGCAAAGGATTTAAATAGGCATTTCACCATTCAAATGGCCGCCAAACACATGAAAAGATGCTCAGTGTCATTAGCCATCAGAGAGATGCAAATCAAAACCACAATGAGATACCATTTCACTCTCACTTGAATGGCTAGGATTAAAAAAAAAAAACAGAAAACAACATGTTGGTGAGGATGTGGGGAATTAGAACCCTTACACAACGCTGGTGGAAATATAAAATAGTACAGCCATTGTGGGAAAACTCCGTGGTGATTCCTCAAAAAGCTAAAAATAGAACTACCATATGACCCATCAATAACACTGCTAGGTAAAGTACCCAAAATACTTGAAAATAGACTTCAACAGAGACTTGTACGTCAAAGTTCAATTTACACTATTCATGACAGTCAGAAGGTGGAAACAACATAAATACCCATCAAGAAATGAGTGGATAAACAAAATGTGGTACATACATACAATGGAATACTACTCAACCAGTAGAAAAAAATGAAGCCTTGATACATACTATAATATGGATGGAACTGGAAGACATTATGCTGAGTGAAATTAGTCAATCACAAAAGGACAAATAGTGTATGACCCCACTTGTATAAAAAACAAAGAAAAGGCAAATGTATAGGGAACAAAGTTTGTTAGTGTTTACCATAGGAAAGGGGAAGGAGGAAGGAGAAGATTAACAGTGATGGAAATATCACATTGATTAAGGGTAGGGTTGCACAGCCAATTATAGTAATTGCTGTCAATAAATTATATATCTATAAAAATAGTTCTCCATTTCTAAAATTTTCAGAAATCTAAAATACAAAAAAGTATATTGTCTATATTTTCCCAATAAGAAGTATATATCACATTATACTCGTTTTGATAAACAAATTCTATTTGTCTAAAATATTGATCACAGTGCTATTTTTCTAAGCAAGTGATATTGAAAAAAAAGCAATGTCCCCCCAATCCTAAAAAAGCCTACAATGTAGAGTTCATCAGTGTAGAGTTCTGTAAATGGCAAATGTGTATTTTGTCATTGTTTCATGAGTCAGTATTCAGAAAAAAGAAAAATTCATCGTGGTATGTTAGAGCCTGGAGAGATCAACCATTTCATCTTTTCATTGCACATGTAAAGAAAAGGAGTCCAAGAGGGGTACCCCAAGTCAGCACCAATATATGGATGCTGTCTTTAATTTGAAGCCAAGAAAGTTCCCTTTTTCAGGCTCACCCCTAATAATTGTGAGGTCTCATGTCAGAGTCAAAATCAAGATTCATATTCTAAATGCCTAATGCATCATAAATCCAGCTACACTCATTACAAATCTCGCATTCCTGCCAAGGGTCCCTGACCCATTCAGCACGGAGCCCCTTTCAGATTTGGAGTCCAAAGGATCTGACTTTCTCCAAGGCCAGGGATCTGATGGAGCAGGGCTAGGCAGGGCAGAGTAGAAACTGACACTGGGCCAGGATTCCTGGGTGATGGCTGCATCCAGCCCCTTCCAAATGTTCAGTGACTCGTTCAAGGACCTGGGTGAACTGGATCCCCCCCAACTAGTTTCACTTCTCCAACTCAGGATTTCCAAGGAACTGGTAAGAACCTTCCTAAACTAAAGAGGAAAGTAGCACAAACCTGGGAAATACTTTGAGGGTCTTAACCCATTGCCATCGAGTGAATGCCTACTCATAGCAACCCTCTAGGACAGAGTAGAACTACCCCATAGGGTTTCCAAGGAAAGGCTGGTAGATTTGAACTGCTGACCTTTTGGTTAGCGGCCGAACTCTTAACCATTGCACCACCAGGGATTCTTGAGGGTCTTAAAAGAGGGTCTTAGGGCAGCCAAATTTAAACAAAAGAAACCATTCTTTCAGTGGCTTCCCGGGGAGAGGCTGTGATTTTCTCCTTGCCTTTTGTACACTTGTAAGCTCACAATTCCTTATTCTCTGGCCTAGGGAGCCCAGTGTGGCTTGAGTAACCTTTTAACACAATTTCAATTTGTTAACAAACATTCCCTTTTTTTTTTTTTTTTTTTAACATGGGCAGAAAAGGAAAAGAAAATTAACAGTCTTTGTGCTTGAGTGTTTGTGATTTGCAAAGGATGTTTAAAATGTGTTGCTGCCAAGGCTGGCATCTAAGAATGGCACTGTCCTAATTTCTAAAACTGGCAATTCTTGAAATATTTTTATTATAACAATAGCTGCAATGAAGTCATAAAGCTCCCAGGCCTGTTGTATGCATGTGCTATTCACATAGATTTCAGACTGAGTGTAATCGTTGGAGAACACAGACAAATTATGTTGCTTTTTTTAAAAATCTTTTTTGGGCACCTGATTATCTGCCAAAAAGATTTGTTTTCAGACATTGTTTCGTTCTTTCCCAGCCAGGGAAGAACTCATGTATAAAATAATTATAGTTATTAAAATACTTAAAAATTGAATTATCTTTGTCAAATTTGGTTGATTTTAGTTTTGCTTTTTTTTTTTTTTTGAGATACTGTAAAGGTATAAGAGAAAAGAAGTCTCTAGTAATCCAGAATATGAATTGCAGTGGGCTCAGGAACACTTGGAAACCCTGGTGGCATAACGGTTAAGTGCTACGACTGCTAACCAAAGGGCTCGCAGTTCGAATCCACCAGGACTGCTCCTTGGAAACTGTATGGGGCGGTTGTACTCTGTCCTACAGGGTCGCTGTGAGTCAGAATCAACTCCACTGCACTGGGTTTGGTTTGATTTTTTTTGTGTGTGTGAACATTTTGGGTGAAGTTAGGTTTTCCAATTCTATGTCTATAATTACTATGGAGCCCTAGTGGCACAGTGGTTAAGAGCTCGGCTGCTAACTAAAGGGTTAGCAGTTGGAACCCAAAAGCCCCTGCTTGGAAACCCAATGGGACAGTTCTACTCTGTCCTATAGGGTCATTGTAAGTAAGAACTGACTCAATGACAACGCGTATACCAAAGCCAAACCAAACCCAGTGCCGTCGAGTCGATTCAGACTCATAGCGACCCTGTAGGACAGATTAGAGCTGCCCCATAGAGTTTTCAAAGAGCTCCTGGTGGATTCGAACTGCTGACCCTTTGGTTAGCAGCCGTAGCACTTAACCAGTACACAACCAGGGTTTCCGACAAAGCGTATACAAAAAAAAAAAAAAAAAATCACGACATTTGGATTAAAAAAATTTGGATTAATTATCTAAAATGTAAAATAATAACATTGCGTTGTTCTTTCAAACTTTAGAAGCTGCAGTTAGAGTAACTGCCTTGAAACTTGGTCCCAGTTATGATAAATATCATTAGATTGTCTGTCCTTGAGATTTAGAGTCAATTCCATTCACTGTTTCAATCTGATTTTACAAATCAAACTCAAGTAAGGAAGCAAATGGAAATGCATCTTTCAGCAGCGTCTCCTGACAGTATATGATAAACAGCACCATTTAGAGGAGTCTGCATCATACCATTTACATTTAGAAGGAAGAGAAATGCTGATTAAGCTTCCATTTGGCCCAGGCCTTCCACTACATACTGTGTTAAGCAATTCAATCTTGGTTTTAAAGCCTCACACATCTCTAATCATAACACGCCAGAAGCAATAAAACTACCAGAACGAGTGGGGCTGTTTACTTCTGACACATTATAACATCTCTGAGCCAGCAGTGTTCCAAAAACATGTGTTATTATTATCTCTGGATTGACAGCTCAGCACCCAAGGGCCTCTTCTTCTCCCCAAGGTTTGTTTTCAAAACCCACAAAAGACTCCCTTAAAATAAGTGTGCAATTTTATTTCCTGTTCAATGACTCACCCGCTTGTCTCACAGAGGGAAAAAAAAAAATCATCTGACCATTTTCTCAATCAAACAATCTCAATTTTTGGAGAAGCCTTCAACAAAACAACAGAATTGCTAAATGTTGTTGAGTTCAAACATTTGGTGCGAGTTGCACATGTATTAAAATTGGTCATTAGTATTGCTGAATATACTAGGGATGGTAGTGCTTCTAAAGGAGTACCAAGGGTGTATAACATCAGGATAATAGTACAAAGAGAAATAACTCATTATAGTAATTTCAAATGATTCAGTAAATGTCTGATTGACAGTGGTCGCCTTGCTAACTGTGAAGAAATTTCTTTTCTGAGTAGTGGTATAAAAAAAATTCTAGATGGATTATGTAGATCCATCCTCAAATTAAATTATCTTCAAGCACTTTTCAAAATTAATTTTATATTATCAGTATGCCTACTTATAAATAATTCTTATCAGTTCTTGAAAGCAATTTCCACCATGTACTCCTAATATCCAATTTTAGTTACTGAATGTAGTTAAAATAAGTGAAATACATGTATTTTAAAATAGTTTATAATTTAGAATGGGCTTCTCTTTTATTAGTGCAAAGTACTTAGTTCCCCCCCTCCCCATTTTAGAAACTCCTGGTTGGAAGCCGATATTCTTTCTTTATTATGCCCCATTTACTTTAATTATTTTTGCAAAAAACTAAGGAGAGAAAAGAGAATACTTGTATCTTAAATTATCCCTTATTAAAATTCAGAAAGAAGACAATATGAATGATAGGTTCCCAGAGAATAAAAGCTGTAAAATAGGCAGTAGAAGAAAAAAATTAAAAATTATATTTGAATATGAATAAAATATTCTATATTAGTAAAATTTCACATCATCTGAGAAGCTTTATTCTTGCTATAGTACCTTAGATTTTCATGCTGATTGAGGAGTTTGAGTTGTGGTAAATGTGGTAAATTGTGTTGTGTTTTGTGTGTGCCTGTGAGTGTGTGTGTATTCACCTAATCTGAATTACCTTTAAATTCACTACTGGAACAAAATCTGGATCCTCTCTGTCCTTGGTCTGAGCCAAATCACATTTTGAGTCTAGGGTTCTTTCTCTAGGATTCTTGACCACTTCTGACCATTCTGATCTTTTCATTTCTAGACTTAAATTATTATACTATTAAACTTTCATTTATTGTAGGCTGTCCTGTCTTGACAAATACACTCACGCAAATATGTATTTCATATATTGTATACATTATGTGTCATATATAATGTGTGTGTGTCTGTATGTATGTATGTCTTTTCAACTATACATTGATCCCTCAAGTATAAAATGTAAAATTAAATTCTATTTCCCCTTTACAGCCCTGAAAGCAGCCACTTCTGTAGGGGGAGTGGCCTTCTTCCCTATGTCTTCCTTTCGTAGGACTGCAGTGACAAAATACCAGAAATTGTTTGGCTTATGCAAGAGATATTTATTGTCTCCCAGTTCCGGGGACCGAAGTTCAAATCAAGATGTCGGCCATGTTGCTTTCTTTCAAGGGCTCTATGAATGAAACTGTTCCACACCTCTCTCCTAATTTCTGGTAGCTCTAGGCATTTCTTGCCTTGAAGCTGGATCACAAGACATCCTTCCTCTGTGACCTTGTCTCTGTGTATCTTCTCTTTTACTAGGACACGAGTCATACAGGATTAGAACCCACTCTACTGCAGAATGACCTCATGGTAGCCTAACTGACATCTTCAAAGACTATTTCCAAGCAGGGACATAAATGTACAGGTAAAGGAGTTAGTAATTCAACAAGTTGAGTAGTTTCCACACAAACTGGATATTCTACAAAGCTGAAAATATTTATTTTCTGACCCTTCACAGAAAGAGGTTGCTGACCTCTCATTTAAGCAAACTCTTACTTGTAATAATAAGTGCTGTTGACTTAACATTGCTCATATATTTTTTTAAATACCTGTTGATTGAATCATTTAATAGAAACACTACAGTAACTTAAACTTTGTCAAAAAGAAATTGGGTGATTGAGTTAAAAAAAAATTCTTACTAGAAAATGTTATGCATAGGAGAGAATAGAGTGCTAACGATATCTTAATTTCCCTCTGCAATCAGTGTCTCCTTTCTGAGTTGGTATTGAAATTTTTTAGTCAGACTGTTCAATTATTTCACATAAAGCACACGGAGTTGCTTAGAGTTGTGTTTCTCCAACCTGATCACCAAAGCTGAGGATTCCTCCCTTTTTTCCTCTCCTTCCTTCTTTTATTTCTTCTTGTCTATCCTTTTTCTTTTTTCTTTCTTTTTTTCTCATCTTCAATAATTACCATGTTTAGGATCCATCAGCCTGAAATTGAATGGGATAAAGAAACATGAGAAGATTTTATTGTGCTATCCTTGCTATCCCCAGATTCGACCCCTGGTTTCTCTGTAGGACAGACTTTTCTACTTAGTGGTATGGACTGATACACTGTAGAGTCACCAGATCAAGTCCCGGGAACTTTGAATTCAGGTCTTAGTCCTGAGGCAGGCTTTGGGAGATTTGCAGTTAACAGGATCTTAGGCAGACAACAATTAGGACAGATAAGATGGAGATGACTTTTCCTTCTATGGCAGAAAAAAAAAAAAAGAAGACCCAAGGTATGCATAAGAATCTTTAGCTTTCTATGTTCTCCTCTTTTTTATTATTATTATTGTACTTTAAATGAAGGTTTACAGAACAAACAAGCTTCTCATTAAACAATTAGTATACATATTGTTTTGTGACATTGGTGTTCCCCTCTTTTTATACATACCTCAGCCATTTTGGGGTTATTTTTCCCTTCGAATCTCTCCTTAGTATTTATTTCAACAAGATTTCTCCTGTACTTTTAAAGCCTACTCTGGGTCTCACTCTACCAAAAGACTTTGCCTGAGGGGCCTTGGTAAGCAGCTTTTCCTGGAACTGAAGATAAAGGAGGTGTTATGTGGCCTGTGTGCAGAAAGGTCAAGGATGATCCCTGGTTAGTCTGCTCTGCTGACAGCATCATCTAGACTATGTGCTGGCACACTAACTTAACAAGGACATGTCAAAACAAACAAAAATTTTCGTGTAGTATAATATTTTTTTAAATATTCCAGGACATTCCTATAAGGATACTGTTTCAAAATTCTACAAAAGCAATCTGAATTAAAATTTCCCTATCCCCCCTATTTTTATTTGGTGTGAATAAAAGGATAAATTGGATGCCTCTGTTAAACACTTGTTATTACTAAAGGATTCTCTTATCTCTCTGATTATTTGACAGTAGAAATTTCTCAGGCAAATTATTAACCTCCAAGGGTCTCTTTTATCTCTCCTCTCAACATTGATCAAATGATATCTAAAATTTAAATTACTTATAGTTGATCTAAATAGGTTATATTATTATCCTGTGGTATGTCAGTTATTCTCAGAACATCCATGCAAGGCAGACAAACTGCATGCACTGCATTTATTTTATAGGTGGAGAAACAGAGATGATTCAAAGGCAAAAATGTACCTCCAGCTCAGTTGATGACTAAGGGGTAAGGTGGTTAAGAGTTTGGCTACTAACCAAAATGTTGGCAGTTCGAATCCACCAGCCACTCCTTGGAAATCCTATGGGGCAGTTCTGCTCTGTCTTACAGAATTGTTATGAGTTGGAATCGACTTGATGGCAATGGGTTTTCAGGATCTATATTTTTTTATCCTTTAAAAATGCAACATGGGATATCAACCCTCTTCTGGGAGTAAAATGTCAAATTTATGGTCACTTAGATACTATCTTTATTTCATTTTTTTAAAATCTAAGTTATAGTTGCATATAGTTTAAAGAGTTAAATAGTACTACAAATTTTGCTCTTTAAACTGACAAAAATCAACAGTCTCTTAAACCCCACTTCTAATTTACCACTCCCCAGAGGCAATCGCTTGAAACTCTTTAAATTTCTTCTTTTGATTTGGGGAAGAATCCCATACAGGACCTGGAACTTGGCTTGGGCCATTTGGGTAGAGATTTGCATGCCAGGATATCCAAAATGCCCTATGGCTCTTTCATCCTCAACATTCCTCACCCTGTTCAAAGGGGTCAATAAGAAAATATCAGAAGGAATTTCTGTAATGTTCGGGGACCTTTGGTACTCTACATATTACTTGAAATTGGAGATTTCTTTCTTTCTTTTTTTCATTTTGTCTCTCTCCTCCACTCAACTGTGAGCTCCTTAGGTGCCAAAACCAAAAAAGAAAAAAGAAAATCAAGCCCATTGGTCTCAAATCAATTCCATCTCACAGAGACCTTACAGAACAGAGTAGAACTCCCCCAAGGGGTTTTCAAGGCTATCTTTCTGGAAGCAGACTGCTACATCTTTATCCCATAGAGCGGCTGGTGGATTCAAATGGCCAACTTTTGGGTTAACAGCCAAGCACTTAATCACTGCACCACCAGGTCCCTTTCCTTAGGTGCAAGAACTATATACCGTTAATCTCTCAGTTGTTGTCTGAATGGCTAATAGATGTTTTACTTTCTCCTGTAACTAGTAACTCAGGTGGTGAAACCGTTTCTTGGGATTGTATTTTAACCTTTTCAAAACATTTTGAAATGAATTAGTCCTCTATCTTAAATATAATCCTAAAAAATATAATATAATATATAAAAAAATATAATCCTAGTGGCACTTTAAATGATATAAGTATATTCAAAAATATCTTCCTTTTCAGGTAGCTACTAAAAAAGAGTGATTTAAGATCCAAAGTAATTAACTTCTGAATGAATGTTTCCCTATTGTACTTAATGTATGTTTTTCTTTATGGGCAAATAATTAACATTGTTGGAAATGTTTTATTATCTAGTCAAATGCTGAAACATTTACTGTAATTTATGCTGTGCTTTGTTGACCACAATAATTTTATGAGTTTTGATATTAAATGAAGACCAAGGATACTGTTTAATGAGTAAAAATGCTAGAGAGTTAGCATAAATCCTGGTGAAACACAGGATAGTGGAAAGGAGTTCTGTATGATTAGCATGATCAAAAAAGGAGTGGATGATCAGAGTAGTTGTAGTTTAAAGGCATATTTGTATGAGACCTTGACTTTTATTAACAGCTTTTAGCTGTCCCATCTCTTTGTCACTTCATGAATCAACTCTCAATCCCTAATTGATAGAGGATTGATTCTGGATATCTGGAATATTTTAAGTATTTTTATTTTGCTTTCATTTGGGGTGAAGATATTTTAAAACTAAGAGGATTCACCCCTAATAAATTAGTACACACCCCTCTGCCTGAGGGGTAGGTGAGATATGACTGGTTTGGGACCTGAGACACCTGGGATATAATCAATATGACCCAAAGCAAGGATATGATAGGCAAATCACTCAATTAGAAGTCAGGAACCCTGAACTATATTTATTACTCTGCCACTAACTAGCTGTGGTTATTAATGTTATATTTCAACTTAGTGAGGCCCTGATTCTCAGTATTATGGAATTATCTTCTATTTTGTGATCTGATTTAATTATCTTCCATTTTTGTGACCTGGTATAATTATTTCCCATTTTGCAGTCCGATGTGATTATCCTTCATTTTGTGGTCTCCTGTAAGTAACAGAAGGTAATCACCTCCATATTGTGAGCTGATGTGATCAGCCAATCAGTTGTAAGGGGAGTTTCCTTGAGGATGTGGTCTATACCCAATACGTGTATAGATGTTCTGGAAAAGCTCACTTGCTTGCTCTGAACCTGAAACTGGCTTGTCAACATCTGACCTCCAGTTTTTCAACCTTGAGCCAGTGGCCTAGTGTACTGCCTGCCAATCCTAGGGTTTGTCAGCCTCCACAGCCTGAACCAATGACCTGCCATTTTACTTACCAATCTTGAGATTTGTTGGTTTCTGTGAGCAAGCAGCCTGTCGTCTTTCCTGCTGGTATTGGATTTGTCAGCCTCTGCAGCCCATGAGCCAGTGGTCTGCCATCTGACCTGCTGATCTTGGGTTCATTAGCCCCTGCAGCTATTTGAGTCAGGAGAACCCTCCAGCCTGATGCCTGACCTATGGACTTGGGGCTTGCCACCCTCTACAACCACATGAGCCATTTCCTTGAGATAAATCTCTTTCTCTCGTACATACACGCTTCACTGGTCTTGTGTCTCTAGAGAATCCAGCTTAAGATACTAAGTGACATTGGGCAAATGAAGAGTCTATGTCTTTTAACTTGAAACTAAGGTCTTTTCCATTCCTAAAACTGGCTCAATCAGAGATATGCATTGGCACAGTTTTATGGCACTTCTTTATCTGAAACAAAAGAAGATTTTGCCTAATTAAAATATAGATTTTCACTTCCAGAGTTGGATTTATATTCTGCTCATAAGCGTGACACTTCCACAGTTGTCTATAGGACTGCTAAAGTTCACAAAACTATCGTGTGGTTTGGCTGTCTTCCGAGTGCAGAATTCAGTCTGGCATATTTGCAGCATGACAGTCAAGAGGAGAGGTAAATACAAATGTGAGTGGATTGGAGAGAAGAGGAATGAGATAAAATATACAAAAAGTTTTCCTGAAATCTCACTATTCCCCCTACCCTCCCAAATCAGGGAATTGAATGAGTAAAATAAGGCCAAGAGAGAGGGATGGGTTATTATGACTCTCCACATAACATCACCATGAACTCAGTACTGCCTCTGTGAGTCTCAGACTAAGAGCCAAAAGTGTGCTGAAGCCAGATTCAAGTCTTTGCCCCCTTGACAATTATAACATGTCAATGATATATTTGCTATGGAATTATAAACTCTCGATTTTCCCTTCTTCAGAAAGACTAGAGAAAAAATATTAGGAAAGAGCCCTTTCCAAATTCATTCTATTTTTTTCATCTGGGATTGGGACAGCTGAATAATGTGGAGAATACTCTGTTATTTCTGATAAATTAAGGAGCAGAAAAATGGAGACCTTTTTGAAATGCCTTGTTTTGAGGTAATCTGAGCAGTTGTTGTTTTTAACTTCCACGCAGTTAAATATGCTTCCATCATCCTGTCTGTACAGAGCAATGATTTGTTTTGCTGTCGCTGTTGGCAAAGCAGGAGGTGTAAATATGTTTTTCAAATCCTTCAGGGGATTGCGAGGTCTTCTCTACTCCCACTCAAAAGATCAGTTAGAACTGCAGCCTTTCCTTCTTTGGTCAGCTTCTATCCATGAGCCAGAAAACAGTCCTTCTCCATCTGGAATTCAACATAATGCAACCTTGGCAATCCCTTATGGGGAAAAAAAAGAATAAGAATAAACTTTAATATCAACGTTTGCCACTAATAGCATTCAGAATGTTGAAGCTGTATATAATGTTACAAAACCTATGTTTTATAATTCGAGCACTAGTGTGTCTGACACAGACACAGACACACACACACACACACCCCCCTCCCATTCTTCCTAATGGAAACCACACATGAGTAAAAGGACAACTCTATGTATTATGACTGGAAAAGAACCCTTTCTTGTTCTGTATACTTTTCGATGTGGTTTTAGCAGTCACTTGGAGATCTGCTTTAATTTCCACATAACTCCAAAGAGAATTATGAACTCATGAAAGGTTCAAAAAGTCTACACATAGAAATAGTTAAATAGACATGGTTACCACCCTTTGCAGGCTTGAAGCCAAGAAGGAAGAGATCAAAATCTGTTCACCAGAAAAAAATCACTTGAAAATATAGAAATAGAAGATACACCCACACTTAAATAAATGTCTAGTTCATAAACATATCATTCCCTTGATTTTAAAATATTCATAGTTTTTCATTTAATATTTCTGAAAGCAGAGAGTATGAAACAATCCAATGTGTGTACTTCATATAGTGTTTCTTTATGTTTCTCCCAAATGCTGTCATTAAGCAGATGGAGTGTCTTACAACTACTGGCATCTTAGAAAGAAGAAAAAATGATATATAGGAATGAACCCCTTTACAGTTAACTGTTAAGTGGGTAGGGAAATGCCATCCTTCTTACACTTGAAAGCTGAGGAGAAATTAATGTTGGTGAAAACTGATAGGTTTGGCACAGATACTGCAAACATTAAAAATGTTAATATGTAAAGGTATTTTTGTGGTTTTTCCATTGCTTTTAATATAATCATTACCTACAGCAATGAGTAACCATATACCTATAGGGAAGATCTTCTTAACTGGTTACCTTCAGCAACCGAAGTTCATGCCTTGACTGGATTACCATGTGACAAAATAGTCATCCCTTTGGCTCTGAGTTGTCTAATTTCTCTGAGTCAGCAGTAGCCCTCGCCTTGGTCATCTCTGCAGCGTCTGATGGTAAATAGGCCATATAATACAAATATTATAATTCTCTGTTTATGCCATGATATAAAAAAATTGGAAGATAATATACATGAAAAGGGAAAAGTTGGAAAAAATATTAAAAATATATTATCACTTTTTATGACAGACCTTATAATGCAGACCAGATGTAATGAAATCCAAAATCAAATGTCCTTAAAATAGTCAGGGGGTTAAACAAACTGGAAAAAGCTCTCAGTGACTGAAGAGATGTTAAAAAATATGGTTGATACTAAATCAAAAAGACTTTACAACACAGGTAACTAAGACAGAAATTAAGCTGTTTTTTAATAAATCAAGGACTTTTTTTTTAACCTGGACAGCAATGACACTCACAAAATGGAAATTAAAGGCCATCAGAATCCAATGCAACAACTATTATGGTAGTTCATGCATAGGACCACAATAGATTGGTGAGACAGTCAAAAAATTGTGTCAGATTCTTAAAAGAAATTTCCCCTGGGCGTACTGGAAATATATTGGACATGAAACAGAAAATTTTAGATCAGGGCTTGGTAAGGTTTTACTTCAATTTTAGGAAGGTTACATTGCTAATTAAGCGCTGAGGATTGGGGAGATAGAAGCAAAAGGCCTTGTTAAAATATAATTGCAAAAGTTTCTCAAGAAGAAATGCCAAAGTGGCTAACACACATGAGGAAATGCTGGCGATCACTGGCCATTAACCCAAACCAAACCCATTGCCGTTGAGTCTATTCTGACTCATAACAACCCTAAAGGACAGAGTAGAACTGCCCTATTGGGTTTCCAAGGAGAGCCTGGTGGATTTGTACTGCCGACCTTTTGGTTAGCGGCTGTAGTTCTTAACCAGTATGCCATCAGGGTTTCTGACTAGCCATTAGAGAAATGCAAATCAAAACTACTATGAGATATCATCTCACCCCAACATTACTAGCATGATCAGAAAAGCAGAAAAAAAAATGTTGGAGAGGCTTTGAGGAGCTTGAAACTCTTATGCGCTGCTGGTGGGAATGTAAAATAGTACAATCATTTTGTAAAACAACCTCGAAAACCTAGAAATAGAAATATCATATGAGCCAGAAATCTCACTCCTAGGAATATATCCTAGAGAAATAGGTGCCGTCACACAAATAGACATATGCATACCCATATTTATTGCAGCACTGTTCACAGTTGCAAAAAGATGGGGAAAAAAACCTAAGTGCCCATCAACAGGTGAATGGATAAACTATGGTTCATACACACAATGGAATACTATGCAACAATAAAGAAAATGATGAGTCTGTAAAACATCTCACAACATGGATGAATCTGGAGGGCATTATGCTGAGTGAAATAAGTCAATTACAAAAGGGCAAATACTGTATGAGAACACTCCTATAAAAACTCATGAAAAGGTTTACATGCAGAAAAAAACAATCTTTCACGGTTGCTAGGGAGGAGAGGGGTGGAGAGGGAAAAACACTAAATAAACAGTAGATAAGTGGTTACTTCGGCCAAGGGTAAGACAATACATAATACTGGGGAAGTCAGCAAAACTTGACTAAGGCAAGGTCATGGAAGCTTCATAGACACATCCAAACTCCCTGAGGGACCGAATTACTGGGCTGAGGGCTAGGGAAAATGGTCTCAGGGGACGTCAAGCTCAATTGGCATAACATAATTTATAAAGAACATGGTCTACATCCTATTTTTATAACTAGCCTCTGGGGCCTTAAAAGCTTGTGAGCGGCCATCTAAGATACTCCAATGGTTCCACCCCACCTGGAGTAAGGGAGAATGAAGAAAACCAAAGACACACGGGGAAGATTAGTCTAAAGGACTTCTTGTAGTTAGGTGCTGTCTAGTAGGTTCAGACTCATAGAGACCCTAGGCACAACAGAACAAAAAACTGAAAAAATGTAGAACAAAATTCTAACTCACAAAATATGACCAGACTTTCTGTCTTGACATAGATTGGAGAAACCATGAGAATATGGCCCCAGACACCCTTTTAGCTCACTAATGAAGTCACTACTGAGGTTCACCCATAATACAAAATGAGACTAAATATCATCTTAACCTGATATTGCTAGCACGAATTAAAAAAAAAAAAGGCAGAAGATAGCAAATGTTGGAGAGACTGAATGTGTGCACCAGCCCAGGGGCAAGGACGAGAAGGCAGGATGGGACATGAAAACTGGTAATGGGGAACCCAAGGCCAAGAAGAGGAGAGTGCAGACGTGTCATGTGGTTGGCAACTGATGTCACAAAACAATATGTGTGTTAATTGTCTAATGAGAAACTAGTTTGCTCTGTAAACCTTCATCTAAAGTATATAATGAAAAGTAAAAATAAGTGACGTCAACAGCAAAGGGAGATAAGACAAATGAATACAAGGAGCTTATGGAAGTAACTTACTGCATGAGGAGTCCAAGAAATGAAAAAGGGAATCTGATGCAATATCAAGGATGAATTTTTTTTTTAGAATTTTTTGGTGATGCTGTATTTTTTCACTAACAGAATGGATACTGAATCATTGTTTGCTGGTAGTTTTTTTATTATTTGAAAAATGGTGTGCCAATTGCAAGCAGGCCATACTGGTCCCATGTTCCATGAAGTACATCACAAACTCGTTACATATCGGTCCCGTGTCCCAGGGAATGCATCACATGTTACATATGAGCCATAAAATGTTTTACTCAGTTTTCCAAAAATACACACAAAATGCTAAATACACATTGCACTTGCTGTACGTAATTGTTATCAGTTTAATTTTGAGTTAAACTTTAGAAAACATGGGGTGACACTTTATAAAAGATGTTATCAGGGAGGCAAACACTTTGTAAAAGATGTCATCAGGTAGGCGACTAATGCAAGTGGGTCATATCAGCCCCATGTTTCATGAAGCATGTAACACATGTGGTACATATTGGCTCCATGGCCAAGGAAGAGCATCACAAGCTGTTTTCACCCCCAAATAACTTATTTACTTGAATATTTCCTAATGTCAGTAACTGCACCTTCCCAATAATGCAATGCAAATAGTAAACATGTTTGCAAGCCTTATCTCATTATACAGAAACCAAGAGATACAAAGTTTTCACATAGTCACTCCTCTGGAAACCATCTCCTCATACCAATGGCTCTCAACACTCAAATGTGGAGCACACCAACTTCCTTGTTTTTTAGGCAGTTGTACGACTATCCCCCATGATGTCAGAACATACTGAAGTGGCTCAAATGTCTGCAATAAACCTCCAGGCGAGAAAATGTAGCAGGAACATATACGTCCTGGTGAAAAGTATTGTTAGTGGTGACAATGGAATATGCCATTTTAAATCATAAGCAGGAGTTGAGAATCAATGGAAAGTTTCTGTATTCAGAATGATCTAGGTTTAAAACATATTTCCAGCATGTTTCTAGCTCTAAAACCTTCTCTGTGTTTCACTTTTCCATTATTAGATATTATTTTCCTTTTTTATTAGTCTATATTATTCTTTGAGTCATGTCACTCAAAATGGCACGACTCAAAAGTGAGAAGAAACAGCTGCAAACATCCATTAATAATCAGAACCTAGGATGTTCAAAGTATGAATCTAGGAAATTGGAAATCACCAAAAATGAAATGCAATGCATAAACATTGATATCCTAGGCATTAGTGAGCTGAAATGGGCTGGTATAGGCCATTTTGAATCAGGCAATCATATAGTCTACTATGCCAGGAATGACAACTTGAAGAGAAATGGTGTTGCATTCATTGTCAAAAAGAATGTTTCAAGATCGATCTTGAAGTACAATGCTGTCAGTGATAGGATGATATCCATATGCCTACAAAGAAGACCAGTTAATATGACTACTATTCAAATTTATGTACTTACCACTAAGGCCAAAGATGAAGAAATAGAAGATTTTTTACAGCTTCCGCAGTCTGAATTGATCAAACATGCAATCAGGATGCATTGATAATTACTGGTGATTGGAATGCAAAAGTTGGAAACAAAGAAGGATTGATATTGGAAAATATGGCCTGGGTGATAGAAACAATGCCACAGATCGAATGATAGAATTTTGCAAGACCAACGACTTCTCCACTGCAAATATCTTTTTTCACCAACATAAATGGTGACTATACATGTGGATCTTGCCAGATGGAACACATAGGAATCAAATTGACTATATCTGTGAAAAGGGACGATGGAAAAGCTCAATATCACCAGTCAGAACAAGGCCAGGGGCAGACTATGGAACAGACCATCAATTGCTCATATGCAAGTTCAAGCTGAAACTACAGAAAATCAGAGCAAATCCATGAGAGCCAAAATACTACCTTGAGTATATCCCACCTGAATTTAGGGATCATCTCAAGAATAGATTTGATGTGTTGAACACTAGTGACTGAAGACCAGATGAGTTGTGGAATGACATCAAGGTACAGCATACATGAAGAAAGCAAGAGGTCATTGAAAAGACAGGAAAGAAAGGAAAGGCCAAGAAGGATGTCAGAAGAGACTCTGAAACGTGCTCTGGAACTTCAAGCAGCTAAAGCAAAAGGAAGAAATTATGAAGTAAAAGAACTGAACAGAAGATTTTAAAGGGTGGCTCAAGAAGACAAAGTAAAGTATTATAACGATATGTGCAAAGATCTGGAGGTGGAAAACCAAAAAGGAATAACACACTCGACCTTTCTTAAGCTGAAAGAACTGAAAAAAAAAAAAAAATTCAAGGCTCGAGGCTCGAGTTGCAATAGTGAAAGATTCTGTGGGAAAAATACTAAACGACTCAGGAAGCATCAAAAGAAGATGGAAGGAATACACAGAGTCATTATACCAAAAGGAATTAGTTGATATTCAACCATTTCAAGAGGTAGCATATGATGAGGAACCAATGGTACTGAAGGAAAAAGTCCAAGCTGCACTGAAGGCATTGGAGAAAAACAAGGCTCCATGAATTGTTGGAATATCAATTGATATGTTTCAACAAATGGATGCAGCACTGGAAGAACTCACTCGTCTATGCCAAGAAATATGGAAGATAGCTTCCTCGCCAACTGACTGGAAGAGATCCATATTAATGCCTATTTCCAAGACAGGTGATCCAATTGCATGTGGAAATTATAGAACAATATCATTAATATCACACTCAAGCAAAATTTTGTTGAAGATCATTCAAAAGCAGGTGCAGCAGTATATTGACAGGGAACTGCCAGAATTTCAGGCTGGATTCAGAAAAGGAAGGGGAACAAAGGATATCATTGCTGATGTCAGATGGATCCTGGCTGAAAGCAGAGAATACTCGAAAGATGTTTACCTGTGTTTTATTGACCATGCAAAGACATTCGACTGTGTAGATCATAACAAATTATGGATGACATTGCAAAGAAAGGGAATTCCAGGAACCTGTACATAGATAGATCAAGAGGCAGTTGTTCATAGAGTCGCTATGAGTGGGAACCAACTCGACAGCACTAACAACAACAACATATCATTCTTGATCTTGAATCAATCTTTGCTACTGTAATAGCAGTGACTAATACTATGGAAAATTCGTACAATAGTTGCAGATACTAAGTGACAATATATGACAGAGCATGATAAAATGAATAATAATAAGTTGTCCTAATAGTAGACAACTGGGTTAAGTTTCTGTTCTTGAAAAACAAGGTCTTGAGGTATGGATTGTGGAATTATTTACATCAGTGTGATAATACTTTAGTTTAATGACATTCCCTGCGAAAGTGGAGAGACACAAGAGGCAAGGATGTGGACTTGGAAAAAGTTATCTTGCACAGAATGGAGAACACGGAGGTAAAGGACAGAGGACAACCAGTAAAATTCAAATCCATGACGACACAGAGAGAGAGAGAGAGAGAAAAAAAAAAAAAATTCAGGTTCGAAAGTCCTTCAGAGAGGCATTGAAGTATATAAAAAGATTTAAAAGACCATTGAATCTTACCATTCAGAAATTATACCTATAAATATTAGGAAAGAAATTTAATAATAGAAAGGGGGTAATTCAGAATATCAGTGTTTAAGATTATAGATGTTAAAAAATTATATGTATAGTTCTGTTTTATATATGTATTTTTAGTTTGGTTCTATTATCTTATTAAAATTTATTATGTTATATTTCAGACATAGCTAAGTACTTATAAAATAGAATGAGCACCGTCATACTCACCTCATAGATTAAGAAGAAACATTTTCAAACAGTTGATTTCTTATATATTCACCCACCATCCTTCAGGAGTTTACATCAATCCTGAATGTGGTATTACCCTTATGATTACCCTAAACAATATATAAGATTATTTTGCATGCTTCAAAGCTTTACATAATTAAATTCATCAGCAATTTGCCATGCTTTATTGTCATTGTGGTTGATAGACGTAGCTCCAATACATCCATTTTTGTGGCTCTCCACTATTCTGTTTTATGAATATGAGACAAATTTCATTTCTCATATTAATGAATATTCAGGCAATTTGCCATTATTTATGCTAAGACAAACAAAGCTTCAATGAACATTCTTGGGCATGTCTCCAGGTGCAAATGTATGAGAATTTCCCCAGAGTGATATGTTTCAGGATGAAATCACTGGGTCATAGGGAACATATATCTTCAACTTTAACTAGATATTGCTAAAATGCTTTATACAGGTTCTATCAACTTACATGTCCATCGTCGATGTGTAGGAATTGCTTTGGCTCTAAAATCTTGCTAACACAAAGTTGCCAGACTTCTCATTTTTTTTCAATCTGTATGCTATGTGGTACCTAATTCTGATCTTAATTGGCATTCCTATAATTACTGCTGAGCTTGAGCATGCTTTTCTCTGCTTATTGATGACCTTTATATCGCTTTCCTTAACTCGCTATTCAAAATTTGTGCCCATTTTAGTTTGAGGTTGTTTATGTTTTTTTAATCAGTTTTGAGAAGATCATTCCATACAATTTTATTAATCTTAAAACAGTTACATATATTGTAAATATCTTCTCAATCTGAGGATTCTGTTTAAACTGACTTACGATGAAGAGAATTTTTACATTTGATGAAACTGAACTTATCAATTCTTCACTTATATATATATATTATTTTTAATACCACCAAGTCAGAAATAGGTTCTTCTATATGTACGTCAGTATAGAATATATTTATTTTAAATAAGAATTAATTTCACATGGTTTGAACATCAAAAATATTTTCAAGAAGAATTGTGCTGTGTATTCTTACCTGCCATCTATCTCTTTAAGCATTCTTGTTCTTCTCTGCCCTGCTATATGCTCCAGGGGGCTCACTTTTATGGGTTGTGTTATCGGGGTTCATTACTTTCTGGCTATTGGTAGGGTTTGATCAATGAAAGGCATAGGGGGAAGATCAGAGGGATGAAGGGAAGAGAGGTATGAGTATTTATTCCCACCTTCCTCCCTGCTTTGGCTTGGGATTCTCTAATTTGCTATGTCCCACCACAGTCCAGGTGGTCCTTTTCTCCGGGTTGCACAAGGAGCTCCTACAATACTATTATCTCCCCTTTCCCATCAGTAGCAGGGGTGGTAATGGCTTCCCACTGTTGTCAATCTCCAGGTGCCTCAACCTCCCTTGTTAGTTTCCTAACACCTGCCTAAATACAGACCCTTTAAAAAAATCTTTTCAGTTGAGCTGCCTGTTGAATTTTCTTTCCTGACATAACCTCGAATGATATTAATACGTACTATAAAAACTCTCCTGAAGCTTATCATCCAATTCTTTTCCTACTTTTAATACTGTCTTTTTGTCAATACAATCTACCGGAGGCTTTTTATAGATACTAATGAAATTAAATAAGATATTTCCTTCTTTTCCTTTTTATCACAAATTGTAGTACACAATATGAGTTACTCTTCCTCTTTTTTTTTTTTTTCACTTAACAATATATTAAAGAGGTAATCATGTCAGTGTATTGGGAGCTTCCTCTTTGTGGTTTTGACAGATGCACAGTAGTTTATGTATATACATTATTTTTTCACCCCTCTAATTATGAGTAATTTGATTATTTATTTATAATTTCTTGCTATTACCAGCAATGCTGCAATAAATATGTTAATATATGTCGGTTCTCACATAGTTTCACTGTGTCAGAAATTATGAATCTGATGTGATAATAACTCTGCCAAATTTTCTCCCACAAGGATTGTAGCCATTTACATTCCCATTGGCAATGTTTAAAGTATCTATTTCCTCATAGTCTAGTACTGCCGTGTATTAGGAGATATTTGGAATTTTACAAATCTGATATATGAGGCATGGCCTTTCATGGTAATTTTCATTTTTATTGCCTTTATATTGACGGAGTGATTCACCTTTTAATGTTTAAAAGTAATTTTTATTTCTATTTCTGGGAGCTACATTTTCATGTCCTACACTCATTAACATAATAAACTAACACACTGAGGTGTTAGTCCTTTTCATTTTATTTTGTAAGCATGCTTTATTTTTATTGGGTGTTAAGCTTTTTTCTTTTTCTTTGTTTTGAATATCTTTTTTATTCTATTTGTCACTTCTCTTTTTACTTTGTTGCTGTTTCATCTTACCATGAAGAAGTTTTCTACTTTTCTATATAGAAATTTTTGTCTTCTTTAATCATTTCTGTGATTTCTATTTTCAGAAAGAATTTCCACATTCAAAGATTAGAAAATACTCTTCCTTGATCCCTTCTAGCACTCTTATGATTTTATAAGTTACAATGATCTTTGGCCCTATTGGAATTTTTTTCTGCTGTAATTTGTGAGATGTGGGTGCAAATTTTTATCTCTGTTGAATAATGTTAGGTATGTTTTTAAAAGTATATTATTTCTTTCTTATGTATTAAACTCTTCTATAGCTAGATATTTAAGCACTTTTAGTTTATATATTCTGTTTCCAAATTTTCAAAATCTGTAGTTTTTTCAAGGTCTCATTTTCCTGCTTTCTGTTTCTGTTAATTCTTGATTATGGAAGCTTGTTTATTTCAGCTCTTAGAAATTGTTTGTTGTGAGCTCAATTTTGCCTGGGCTTTATGAGTGGAAATCTTACAGGTCTTGAATTGAATCTAAATCCTTCAGGGAATATGTGCATTTCTTTCTGTTGGGCAGCACTAGTCACTAACAACCTTTAAATTAATGTTGGAGCTTAGGGTTTCCTGGACCATATAAAAAAAAAAAGGACCATATAGGTAATACAAAAAACTAGCTTCAATCCCCAGTAAAGGTAGAAAGACTTGTGAACTCTCAGGAAAGCTATTATTTTCCTAAGATTCCAGGTTAATGAGAACTGCAAACAGCTTCAAGCCACCTGTGGTTTTAGCATCTGCTTATCAAATTTGTTTTCTAATTCTTCACTATCACCACCTGTAGATTTTACTTACTTTCTTGAGAGGACAAACTTTGTGGTTATATTTTACCCGGTATTATAGGATCTGTACTGAGGGAGAAATGTTCTTTTTTCTAGGATATCTAGTCAAGTGTCTTGCTGGCAATGCTACTCTAAAATGATTTTTGGTATAAATAAAAGATAGGGAAATAGTTTAAAGCTGGAACAACATTTAGGATAGATTTATTTTAGGCAAAAAACATTTTGACTATTGACCACAATTTCAGGCAAAATAGCTCTTTCAGAGCTAAAGAAAAATAAGATACTTCAACAAATAATATCAATGAAAAGGCATTCCAAACTACGAAAAAAGAAAACCCAGAGTGAACATATATAAAGAGGTCAAATAGCACAGGATATCTTAGAGTTAAATGAAAAGTACCTATTTGTGACTAGAGTACAAAAGTGGAAGATTTATGATTATAGGTGTATGGTGTGTCCAGATCACAGGGCACTTGGAATATAGTGATCAAAATTTTGGAAATTAGTCTGAATCTAAACAAGAATTCTAAGTTAAACATTGTCATTATAGAGATCTGAGTTTAGTGATGTTTGGGGCATTTTTATTACACTCTATATACCTTTTATTATAAGCTGTGGCCGTTTGGGCATGTTCAGTTCTTTCCCGAGGGCCAGCCTGACCTGAGACAGGGAGTTCTAATGTGATAAAATTCTCTGTGGATGCTCTTTCCATCCAGTTGTGCCTGAAAGTCATTTCTGTGCTCTTCTGGTGTTGAGAAGATTCGAAAATGAGTTTATATTAAGAATTGCTCAGCAAATATTCTGTAGCTTATTAATTATTTGCTATAATGTCCTGTGTCAGGTAAACTTGCATGTATGGGTGGTAAAGAAGCGCTAGGGGCACTCAGTAAAGGTGACAAAAGGTAAGTGGATTTGTTAAACAAACAAGAATAAAAATACTTCAGGTGAAAAATATAGTCAAACGTCATGGGTTGATTCTGTTTGGGACTGAGTGAGCAGTGACCATCTGCTAATATTTGCTCATTAAATCATCTTGTGAGAGTAGTTTTGATTGTTGCTATGGGTGTTCTCTGACAATTATCGGAGACATGGGCTTCAGCCCAAGCCTAGATTTTAGTGCAAATTATTCGCCCCCTGCCCCCCCACACACACAATATGGGTATCCAGTTACAGTCATGCAGCGAGAACCTCTCAGGGAAGTTGTCATTCTCTAAGGTTCATCTGTTGCTCTGAGAAATAAAAGGCATATTTTTATAAGTAACCACATACTTACACACGTGTGTATATACGTAATACTTATATTTTTATTCTATACTATATACTGTATAGGACGTCCTGGATATTGTATACATATGTACATATATATACATACACACAAGTGTATATTGTATACGTATATATAAAAACCAAAAAACCCACTGTATATACACACATATGCGCCCAAGTACATGTATGTGTTCTGCAATTTAATGCAAAGACCTTTGCCTTAATTTCTTAAAAGTGATTGATATTTATTTTGTCATCGATAAGAAAGAATTCAGGAATCTCTGATTCAGACCTAACTAAAGGCAACCATAACGCAGATACTGGAGGCTCAGAATTTGGAGATTCTAACGATCATCTTCAGTTTTGACCTTTAACTTTAGTTTTTTTCATTTTTTTCTCCTGAGTGAGTGGTTAATTATACCCCAGTATTTCTAAGAGAGAAATTGTCTTGTTACTCAGATGTGAGTCCTGTTTCCTGCTTGTTTAGACTACTGAGTTGCTTTAGAACAGAGCCCTAACTTTGTGTAATTTTACTTCTAGAAATTCAAGTCCTGTGCCTGGAAGCCAATTCCCTGTTATCAGTTTACAAACTTGGCAACATAAGAGCCCGCTTACGTATCAAAATATGCCTACTCTCTTATCCCTTATATTATATGTGAGCACATTTTGTACTTATTGCCAATGTGCTTTGCTCCATGTTAAATTTCTCTGATTTGAATCTTTACTGCTTACGAGACTAGAATTTCTTTTAGCACCTGCTCCAGTTCGGTTTAAAACTTTCTAAATTTTTCTGTCTTATATATCTGCCCTGGTAATTCTAGTTAAATACAATTTACCCATCCACTTTCCAAAATATTACCATTAGAAGAGTTTTGATGTTGACATAAGAGGCGAGTTTGGAAGCAAGGATGCTGCATTAATTATCTACAGCTGCATAACAAATTATGGTAAACTTAGAGGCTTAAAACAACATAAATGTATTATCCCACAGTTTTAATGGATCAGGAGTCTAGGCATGGTTTAACTGGGTCCTCTGCTCAGGGTCTCACACAGCTGCAATCTGGATTTTGGCCCATCTGCTCATACGGTTGTTGGCAGAATTCGGTTCTTTCTGGCTGTAGGACTGAGGTCGCCACTTTCCTGCTGGCTGCCAGCTGGATGCCACTCACAGAAACTAGAGGTCCCTAAAGTTGCTTGCCACTTAGCCTTCTCATAATATTGCAGCTTACTTCTTCAAAGTCAGCAAAAGAATCTTATACTGTCTGCTAAGATAGAATCTTATATACCAAAAAAATTAAACCCATTGATGTCGAGTCGATACCAACTCATAGTGACTCTATAGGACAGAATAGAACTGCCCCATAGGGTTTCCAAGGAGCAGCTGGTGGACTCAAACTGCTAACGTTTTGGCTGGCAGCCATAGCTCTTAACCACTGTACAACCAGGGCTCCAAATCTTATATAGCATAACATTATCAAGAAAATGACACTTCCATTACATCTGCTATATTCTGTTTGCTAGAAGGAAGTCACAGGTTCTATCCACACTCAAGTGGAGGTGATTAAATAGGGGCATGACTCATTGGGGGTCATATTAGTATTCTACCTACCACAGATATTGATTTCAAAACTAGAGCACAACATGACCAACAGCTCTCCACAAAAAAACAAAAAAGAATGCCTAATAGGTGCACATAATAAATACCTGAGTTGAATATATACAATCAACTAATCAATAACTAAACATCTCTAACAAATCCCTAAGTACTAATTGATCATTCTCAAAGAAATCCCATTATTTAGGTGGAAATTTTCTGTTTTGGTTTGTTTTAATGAGCAGTTTACTGTCTTTGTGGCCACCTGTTAAAATAATGTAAGCCACCTGGAAATATGTCTACATACATGCTCTTTATTATAACAAACTGGGCAGATCTGACTCGAAAACCTGTAGGCAGCCTGTGGAATCTTGTTCTTTTCATAGCTGGCTTTGAGCAAACACTGGCTAGTGACTAATGGAATCTGACTTGTTTCATCGAAAAGTGTTTTGGGTATTAAAAGGGAAGACTATTGTCAATTTTAAAAGAAAACTCAAATTGTTGTTCATCCTTCAAGCTATATGATACTGAGCAAATTCATTTATACACTTGTTATTATTACTTATTTTGTTAAGCAGAAACTAATTATTCAGAGGATTAATTTTTTCTTTTTTTAATGAAAGCTAATAGTGCATATGAAAGCACAGAGGATTGGAGTGATTAGAAATCTAGCCATAGGATGATTCTTCTATAATGTGTTCTGTTAAGGCATCAGCTTTTCAACTTTATAAATGTAGTACATTCAAGTTAAGTTTCTGTAATAAAATTTTTAAATTTTATGGAAAAATGCCCAGTTTACTTAAATAAAACAATAACACAGTATCAAAAAATGTATACAGAAGTGAAAATTAGGATGAGATCACTCATTGACACACTTGTTCAACAAAAATGTGTCCTATTATTTCTAGGTATGAGGCAATCGACTAAGCTTTGGGATGGAAAGGAGATGAGGAGAGACACGCTTAGCATTTCCTTCCCTTTAGACTGAAAATCTATAAGAAAATTAAACATGCAATTATAGTCAAGAATGGTTACCTATTAGGAGTCCTTGTAGTGCAGTGGTTAAGCAATTGGCTGATAACCAAAAGGTCAGCAGTTTGAACCCACCCAGTGGCTCCATGGAAGAAAGACCTGGCAATCTGCTCCTATAAAGATTACAGCCTTGTAAACCCTCAGGAGCAGTTCCACTCTGTCCTAAAGGGTTGCTGTGAGTTGGACTTGACTTGGCCTCAACTGGTTTCCTTTTTTGGTTTATGGTACCTATTAAGAAGCCCTTGAGTGGGACAAATTGTTAAGTCCTCAACTACTAACCAGAAGGTTGGTGTTTTGCACCCACCTAGAGGCTCCTTAGAAGAAAGGGCTGGCAGTCTGTTTCTAAAAGCCCACAGCCTTGAAAACTCTGTGGAGTGCAGTTCTACTCTGCAACACATAGGATCAACATGAGTCTAAATTGACTCAATGGCAACTGCTTTTTTGGTGTTTTGTTATGGTACCAGATTCCTATGGATTAATTGAACAAGCACACCTATTCTATTAATAGTGGGGGATGCACAAAGGAAGGCTTCATAGAAGAGAAAAGATGAACAGGAGTTATCCAGATGAAGCATCAAGAGTTAGGTGATGTTCCCTCTGGAGCAAGAGAGAATGAAGAAAACCAAAGTCACAAAGGGAAGATTAGTCCAAAAGGACTAATGGATCACAAGTGCCACAGCCTCCACCAGACTGAGTCCAGCACAACTAGATGATGTCTGGCTGCCACCCCTGACTGTTCTGACAGAGATCACAACAGATTCCTGGACAGAGCTGGAGAAAAAATGTAGAACAAAATTCTAACCACCACCCTCCCTGCAAAAAAAAAAAAAAAAAAGACCAGCCTTATTGGTCTGACAGAGACTGGAGAAACCCCAAGAGTAAGGCCCACAGACTCCTTTTAACTCAGTACTGAAGTCACTCCTGAGGTTATCATTCAACCAAAGATTAGACAGGCCCATAAAAAAGGAAAAATAGGAAGGAAAAAAAAAAAAAAAAAAAGAGAGAGAGGAAAAAAAAGAGTTAAGGGATGCCAAAAGTAAAAGATAAGGGCAGTTTGAAAGTATCAGGCATAGGAAACTCAAAGTTCTAGATCTGAAAAGGGTTTAAAGTGACAGAAGCATGTTTTGATGCATCTGTAATTAGGATGGGAGATAATGAGACTAGAGCTACATATATATCACCATATGAAGAGCCTAAAAAGCCAAGGTTAAGGTTTTTGATGTTTATCCTAAAGACAAGTGGAGGCTGTTGGAAACTTTTTTAAAATAGATCAGATTTTAAAAGCTCAGATTTTCATTTTAGTCAAATTATTTTGTTAATTTTTTTATGACAGCTTTATTGAGATATAAATTATATTCTATAAAATTCATCCTTTCATGTGTGTAATTCAGTGATTTTTAGGAGATCCATAAAGTTTTTCATCCATCACCACTATCTAATTCCAGAACATTTTCATCACTCTCAAAAGAAACCTCAGGCTCCTTAGCACACATTGTCTATTGCCCCCTCTCCCTAGCCCCAACAACCACTAATCTATTTTTTCCTCTATACGTTTGCCTATTCTGGACATTTCGTGTGTGTGGAATCATATAATTTGTAACCTTTTATGTCTGACTTTTTTCACTTAGAATAATGCGTTTTAAGCAAATCCACATCGCAGCATATATTAGTACTTCATTCCATTATATGACACAATAATAATAATGTCGTGTTGTAAGAAAAATACATTTTATTTATACTTCATCCGTTGATGAGTCTTTTTTATTTTTTTGGCCATAATGAATGATGCTACGAGTATTCATGTACAAGTTTTTGTTTGAAAGTGTTTTCATTTCCCTTGGATGTATACACAGGAGTGGAATTACTAGGTCATACATTGGTCATACATGGAGCCCTGGTGGTACAGTGGTTAAGAGCTCAGCTGCTAACCAAAAAGTCAGCAGTTCAAATCCACCAGCCAACCACAGAAACCCTATGGGGCAGTTTTACTCTGTCCTATAGGGTCACTATGAGTCGGAATTGACTCAATGGCAATGGGTTTGACCTTGGTTCTATGTTTAACATTTTGAAGAACTGCCAAGATTTCCAAAGTGGGCTGCACCATGGAACATCCTCGATAAAATGTATGAGGCTCTCAATTTTCTCCACATCTTTGCCAGCCTTTATTATTGTTTGTATTTTTTTATTTCAACTATTTCATTGGGTATAAAGTGAAATCTTACTGTGGTTTTGACTTGCATTCCCCTGATGACTAATTTGGGCATCTCTTCATGTGCTTGGTGCCTATTCATGTATCTTTTTAGGAGAAATATCTATTCAGTCCTTTGCTGAGTTTGTAATTGAATTATAGAAAACATTCACTAATATAGAAAGCATTAATGAAAGTAATAGATGTTAATGGAAGTAAATTCTGGATATCAGATCTTTGCAAGATATCCGAAAGAAGATTCTTGTAAATAAAAGTCTGAAATTTAGGACAGATATTTGTTCTGCCTAGATTTTGTAGCCACCAACATATAGATGGTTATTGCAAACATAGAAACAGGTGAAACAGCCCATGACATCATAAGAAAAAATAAATAAACAAAACAAACAAAACTCACTAGCACTAGGACAGACATCTGACAAACACCAACATTTTAAGTAACCAGGAAAAGCTATAGAATCTGCAAATAAAACTGAGAAGAAAAGACCTGAAAGAAGTTGAAATGAAATAAAGATAGAAATGTAAAACTCAAGGCATTTTTTTCTTTCCTCCTAAAGAAGAGAGGTTAACCTGGTAAAATGATCCTTAGAGGTCGAGCAAGAAAAGCACTGCAAGGTAAGGAATGGATCAAGCAACCATCAGGTCACTGGCGTCCTTGACAAAAACTGTTTCAGTAGAGTTCTGGGGATAGTGGGAGAAAGGGGGTTCAGGGTTCCTTGGGAGGTGAGAAAGAGAAATGCAAGTAGAAGGTTTAGCTGTGAAGGAGGAGAGCAAGCAGTGTGAGTGGTATCTGAAGGTGGGCTCTGGGTAGAGAAAAGGCTTATTTATTATTATTTTAATTTTTTAACTTGAGGGAAACTAAAAAAAACCAAACCAAGCCCATTGCCATTATGTCAATTCCACCTTATAGCGACCCTATAGGACACAGCAGAACTGCCCCATAGGGTTTCCAAGGAGAACCTGATGGACTAGAACTGCCAACCTTTTGGCTAGCAGCCTTAGTTCTTAACTGCTACACTACCAGGATTTCCTGAGGGAAACCAGAATGTGTTAAATGTCTATCAGAAAGAAGAAATGGGAAGAGAGAAATTAAAGATAAGGAAAGAGAAAGGATAATCAAAAGGATAATAGGTATAAAAAGCAGGAGCCTTGAATTCAATGATTTTTTTTTCTGATTCTTAAAACCCTTGCCACTCTAAATGTTTATGATTCTTTGAATTGTTCACATAAAGAGCTATATTTACTCTGGAAAGTATTTATAAATGGTTAGACATTGTATTATAATGAATCTAAAGATATAATGTAATGTATGCAAATTCAATAGAATACTTTTCATTTCTTTATAAGGGTGTATAACAGGAGCCCTGGAAGGTCAGTAGTTTGAATCCACCAGCCACTCTTTGGAAACCCTATGGGGCAGTTCTACTCTGTCCTATAGGGTTGCTATAAGTTGAATGGACTTGACCTCACACAACAACATAAGAGTGGAGAAAAAAAAAAAACTTTATTTTTCCCAATTTTTATTTCAAAAAATTTCAAACTTACTAAGATGTTACAATGATAGAACAACATAAACCCTTTGCCTATATGTATCAATTGTTAATATTTTACTTCATCTACTTCTCCTCTCTCTCTCTTTCTCCTTTCTTCACTTAATAAACCATTTGAGGATTAGTTGCCAATGTTATAACACTTCATCTCCTAATTAATTCAGCATGAAACATGAATCATCTAAGAATAGGGACATTATCTTATATAACCACAATAAAATTATCATACAAAGGACATTTAAGATTGATACAATGTTATAATGTAATATACAGCCTATATTAATTTTCCCTATGATCAATCACCCCAATAATGTCTTCTATTAACTTTTTTTAATTCAAGATGCAAACAAGGTTCATGCATTTCAGTTAGCTGGCATATATTTTTAGTTTCTTTCTTTTTAAAGTATATAGAATATTGGCACTTTTAAAGAGTCCAGGGTAGGTTGTTTTACAGATTGTCACGCAATTTGCATCTGTCTTATTGTTTCTTCTTGATTAGATTAAGGTGAAGAATTTTCAACAGGAATAAGAACTGCGTGATATTGTGTCCTTCTCCGTTCATCACACAGAAAAACATACGATGTCAATTTGGACAATTATAGGTAATATTAAGTTCAGTCACCTGGCTAAAATGGTCTTTAACATATTTCTCCGTTGAATTTAATAAGTTATCTGTGAAATGATACACTGAGCCTGCATGAATATCCTGTTTTTCAACAATATTTTATTCAGTACTTTATTACCTATTGATGACTTTTTTTTTTCCTGAATCTATTATTGCTATTGTTGTGAAATTGTGAATTGCTTCATATAGTAGAACTGACCCACAGGGTTTTCTTTACAAAAGCAGATCACCAGGTCATTCTCCCATGGAGCCACTGGGTGGGTTCCAATCTCTAAACTTTCATTTGGCAGCTAAGTGCTTAATTGTTGCATCACCAGCGCTCCTTCATAAGTAGTATACATCATACATGTTTATATATAATGACATTCGAGTTCATTTTGTCCTTAATTGAAAACTGATACTGCAGGTATTTCTTCTTTTTCGTCTATCCCCTGCCATAGCTCCATTTTCTCATATGAGACTCATTCCAATATGGTTAATCATTTACTGAATTCTGTAATACATTTTCAGACTTACTGTATTAAAGATTTTGTTAGATGCTGTCAAGTCAATTCCGACTCATAGAGACCCTGTGTACAACAGAATGAAACACTGCCCAGTCCCGCGCCATCCTCACAATCCTTGTTATGCTTGAACCCATTGTTGCAGCCATTGTGTCAATCCATCTCATCGAGAGTCTTCCTCTACTTTACCAAGCATGATGTCCTTCTGACTCTCTACCAAGCATGATGTCCTTCTCCAGGGACTGTTCCTTCCTGATAACATGTCCAAAGTATGTTATACGAAGTCTCACCATCCTTGCCGCTAAGAGCATTCTGACTGTAATTCTTCCAAGATGGATTTGTTCGTTCTTTTGGCAGTCCATGGTATATTCGATATTCTTTGCCAACACCATATTTCAAAGACATCAATTCTTTGGTCTTCCTTATTCATTTTCCAACTTTTGCATGCATATGATGACATCGAAAATATCTTGGCTTGTATCAGGTGCACTTTAGTACTTAAAGAGATATCTTTGCTTTTTAACACTTTAAAGAGATCTTTTGCAGCAGATTTGCCCAATGCAAAACGTTGATTTCTTGACTACTGCTTCCATGGGCATTGATTGTTGAACCAAGCAAAACGAACTCCTTGACATCATCAGTCTTTTCTCCATTTATCGCGATGTGGCTTATTTGTCCAGTTGTGAGGATTTTTGTTTTCTTTGTGTTGAGGTGTAATCCATACTGAAGACTGTAGTCCTTGATCTTCATCACACTTTCAGCAAGCAAGGTTGTGTCATCTGAATAAAGCAGGTTGTTAATGAGTTTTCCTCCAATCCTGATGCCAAGTTCTTCCTATAGTCCAATTTCTTGGATTATTTGCTCACCATGCAGTTTGAATAAGTATGGTAAAAGGATACAACCCTGACACACACCTCTCCTGACTTTAAAACTTGCAGTGTCTCCATGTTCTGTCTGAACATCTGCCTTTTCGTTTATATACACTTTCCTCATGAGCACAATTAAGTGTTCTGGAATTCTCATTCCAGATGTTATCCATAATTTGTTTTGATTCACACAGTCGAATGTCTTCGTGTGATTAATGAAACACAGGGAAACATCTTTCTGGTATTCTCTGCTTTCAGCCATGATCCATCTGATATCCCTCATTCCACATCCTCTTCTGAATCTTGTTGGATTTTCTGGCAGTTCCCTGTTGATGTACTGCTGTAACCACTTTTGAATGATCTTCAGCAAAATTTTACTTGTGTGTGAAATTAATGATATCGTTCGATAATTTCCACATTCTGTTGGATCACCTTTCTTTAAAATAGGCATAATTATGGATCTCCTCCTGTCAGTTAGCCAGGTAGCTGTCAGTTTTTCATACTGTGGGGCTTGCATGTTGCTGTGATGCTGGAAGCTATGCCACTGGTATTCAAATACCAGCAGTGTCACCCGTGGTGGACAGGTTTCAGCTGAGATTCCAGACTAAGACACACTAGGAAACAGGACTTGTTCGTCTACTTCTGAAAAAAAATTAACCAGTGAAAACTGTATGAATAGCAGTGAAACATTGCCTGATATTGTGTTGGAAGGTGAGCCCCTCAGGTTGGAAGGCACTCAAAAGACTACTGGGGAAGAGCTGCCTCCTCAAAGTAGTGTTGACCTAAATGGCATGGATGGAGTCATGCTTTCAGGGTCTTCATTAGCTGATGTGGTGAGACTCAAAATGAAAAGAAACAGCTGCAAACATCCTTTAATGATTAGAACATGGAATGTATGAAGTATGAATCTAGGAAAAATGGAAATCATCAAAAATGAAACGGAACACATAAACATCGATATCCTAGGCATTAGTGAGCTGAAATGGACTGGTATTGGCCATTCTGAATCAGAAAATCTTATGGTCTTCTATGCTAGAAATGACAAATTGAAGAGGAATGGTGTCACATTTATCATGAAAAAACACATTTCAAGATTGATCCTGAAATACAACAGTCAGATATAGGATAATATCCATACGTCTACAAGGAAGAACAGTTAAAAATAAAACTATTATTCAAGTTTACACACCAACCACTAAGGCCAAAGATGAAGAAACTGAAGATTTTTACCAACTTCTGCAGAGTAAAATTGATCAAATATGCAATCAGGATGCATTGAAAATTTCTGGTGATTGGAATGGGCAAGTTGGAAGCAAGGAAGATTGGTAGTTGGAAAACTGCCTTGGTGATAGAATCCACTGTACTAATGCCACTACCAAAAACATTTAAACAATACTCTATTTCCTTTTGATTTTAAAATATGTTCCATTAAGGGTATATAGCCATTTTAATTTACTCAAAAATTAATTGAATGAATTTTCTTTTTCTCTGTGGATATTAGAAGATTTGTATGAAGAGAAAATGAACATTTGTACAAGATAGTTGTCTAGATATATTGTTACTGAAAGGAATAATAACCAAAGACAGATTCATTTCCTCTTTAAAAAATAAGCCTACCAATAGATGTTTGGTTAAAACAAGCCCTATAATAGCATAATCAGTCACAAATACAATAATAATGACACATTTGGGGCAGTTCTACTCTGACCTATAGGGTCGCTATGAGTCAGAATGAATCGATGGCGCTGGGTTAATGATATATTAATGAAGAAAAAGCCAAAAGAAATTTAAACCACTATACTGTCCAATTCCTTAGTTTTCTTGGAAAACACTTAAAAGGATTGCTTTGAAGTTAAAGTCTTACTGGCAACTTGGGGCACATAAAACAAAAAAAAAAAAAAAAAAAATAGACCCTACCGCCTCCTAAATTAATTAAAATTTTGTCCAGTAATAAGACTTGCATAGAGGGACAAGCGTATTACTGGTGTTCGTTAAAATAATAATCTTTATTTCTGAATAATCTTCAGAGGTGTATAGTTTGGGGAAAAAAAGTCACCAGTGTTCTCAAAGGTGTGGACAAAAGTAATGAGCCCACTTAACAGGTGCCTTTTTCACGTTCTATTTCTTTATTATTTCAAATTGACACCTCTGTAGTTTAGAGGTGGCAAGTAGGCACTGTAGTAACTAAATTGAATAAAATTCTAAGCTGTGTCAAAGACACTGTTTGAATTCACTTGAAAGTGTTTTATGTCACTGCTCACCAACTCCCCTTCTCTAGTCATGATCTGCCTGTGGCAAACTGTTTCATTCTGGGACTGAAAAGATTACTCCCACCGATACTCCTCTGACAGTGTGAATATTGACTTGCACTTATAAAGGTCAGACAGTTCCACTAGTTAATAGGAGTGAGAAGAGCAGCTCCAACAAGTCTCTTTGAAAGGAATTTAACCTTCAAATTGCAAAGCATGCTGCTCTGTGGAGCCAATTTTGGCAACTAGCAGAATACGTTCTTTGCTGCTTTCCAAAAATACCAACTGGGGGCCTGAAAGTTAGCTTTACAAAAGGAAACGGGCATGCCATGAAACAGGCAAACGTCTACGCAATGAAACAAACGTCTATGCGAACACCATCCAGAAAATGCCATGTTATTTTTATTTTTAAAGAAAGTTGGATGTTATTTTTATTTTTAAAGAAAGTTGGATACTGTGGAGTAATTCTTGGGGCCTTTAACTTTCCCCAATGTATAATAGCCTTTCCGGCGTTTAAGAACCATGTGCTGTAAGATGATAAGACACCACATATATTTTTCTCAACATTATTATGACGCAAGATCAAGGGAAATGTTTACTCCCGGTGGAGCATGGCACCTACTCAACTATCCTTTGAAAAGTCCTTTGCCTTCTCTTATTGTCTCATGACTGAGGGCTCAGGGGCAGGCTGATATAATTTAAGGCGGCTGGGAACATAGCCTATTTGTTAATAGCAGCGTCCTGAGGTGCAAGGCAAGAAGGATGGGAGTGAGAAACCAGGGCTGGAAATGAGAATGAGACTTCACTTTCCATCCTGATGAAAAGTAAAACCAATATTTTTAATTTTTAATAAAACACATTTATATCACGGTACCAACAGCAGAAAGGATGTGCTGCATATAAACGAAGATGACTCCCTAGTTTGTCTTAAGCAGGGGAAGACAGAAGACATAATGATGAAGAGGACCTTTTACAAGTAATAAGTAGGAAGAAGAATAAGTCCTGGGCATCTTGGAAAGCAAAGCTTTCTTGATTTCAGAGCCTATTTTAGGAATGGCATTATGCCTTTCACTGCTTTAAGTTTGGCATCAGTGAGATTTTAGATTGTGCTAAAATCATCCTTAATGTCCTTCTGCCTCATCAGTGGGGTACCATTCAAGCAACAAAGTGCCAATCAGGGGCTCTTATTCCTCTTTAGCTTGAAGATATTACTGTGGAGGCTTTTCTGAGAGCATGATCTCTCTGCTTGAGATGCCCTTTATTATAACTATAGTTAAAGGTCTGCTGACTTGGCCATTATAAACCCCTAATGTTCTCCGCTACAAAAATTTGCTCTAAAATAAAGCTTAGCACACTAAGTTGGAGCCCAAGGGAGCCCTGGTTTTGATAAATTTGAAGGGAATAAAATAGTCATTTTGAGTTAAATAAGAGAGTAACAAAAATATAAGCATCAAAGCTATTGGAGTTACGTGTGTCACCACGCTGGTATCTTCAAAAATAGCACTGTTAATTAAAATGAAGTTGGAAAGTAATTAGCTCATAATGTGCACTAATCATTTTTGTACATTAGGAATATAAAAATGTAATTAAGAAAGAGAAAAATGGGTTATAGACTGGATCATTTTCTTGGTTGAGAAAATATAAGTGAATTTTAAGGTTGAAAATTTTATGAAAATATAGACTAAGTATTGCTGTCATAGAGTCTTTGGAGGATTTTAGTCAATGAGTCAGATCCTCCTAATGCTTAAGCCTCTCCCAGTAAGTCTCTTAGTCACCTTTGAGTCCTTTATTAATAAAATTGATCTACAAATAGTAATTTGTAAAAAATAAACAGCGGCCTAGAGGCAGTAAGTAGCAGGAAATAGATCTCAAAATTTTGGAATATGATAACCCTTTATTATTTTTATTATAATTATTAAAAATGTACACTTTTAGTATCCTTTTGGCCCAGTAGTTAAGTGCTACAACAGCTAACCAAAAGGTCAGCTGTTCAAATCTACCAGCCACTTCTTGGAAACCCTATGGGGCAGTTCTATGCTGTCCTATAGGGTCACTAGGAGTCAGAATCAACTTGGTGGCAAAAGGTATATGTAGAAAATACCTAAAGAAACATGCCTTTTCCAGTGATACACATTTTTATCAGAATTTTTGGAAAATCAAAACATGATATTTAAAATTTAAAAAATTTACATATTGTAGGAGTAAACTTCCAGCATACCAACCTTTCTGCAGCTAACAAATATAAACTCAGGACAAAATTAAAAAACAAACAGAAACACATACTTTAACACTCTGAGTGACCAACAGTAGGCAGATTCTGAAAAGGCACTGTTGCTTAGAAGAGGGGGCCTCCACAGGGTACATTTGCAATTTACACAGCTTTTAGCCTGAGGGCTGGCTGTACATTCTGCCCTGGGCCACTTAATCATTGATAGAAAACCTGCAGTTTTTCTGGATGGAAGAACCAAAAAACAGACATTGGGGCATCCACAGCTGCTGGTACGTGAAAGAGATTCAGAGAGGAAAAACCTCAAATTCTGTGCTGAAAGTCTACAAAAATCTCTGGCTGACTTTTGACCCATTTGTGTGTGGAGTAGACTGGAAGCGTCCTAGCTAATTACGAACACATATTTGAGCTCTGTAGCCAACTATGAATCCAACCAAGTTTATCAGCTGCTAAAACAAATAAGCCAACACTATTTGAATGAATATAAATGAATTCAGAATCTCCACAACATAGCTAAAGGTTCAAGAATAAAATACAAAATAACTTTAAAACCAGGAAATTCTTAACTCTTCTCAACAGGGAAAAATAAATAAATAAATCAATGGAGATGCACCCTGAGGTGACCCAACTGTTGGAATTAGAGTGAAGGACTTTAAACAGCTATAGAAACTATTCTCAATGAAGTAAAGAAATATAGACTTGTACTGAATGACAAGAGGGAACATTTCAACAATGAAATAAAAACTATAGAAACTAAACTAAATGGACATTTTAGAATCAGGAAATGTAATATTTGGCATTACAAATTTACTTAATGGTTTAACACCAGATGAGATGATAGGAAAGAATTGGCAAACTTGTCAAGAAGTCAATAAATATCCAATCTAAAGAACAGACATTTAAAAAAATAATAATAATAGGGCTTCACTAACCTGTAGGACAAAATTAAAAGTCTAACATGTCGGTAATTGAAATTCCTAAAGGAGTGCAGTAAGATTACGAGGCAGAAAAGTATGATGAAGAATTAATAGCCAAATAAGTCCCAAATTTGTTGGAAGACTTCAATATAAATTCAAGAACTTTAATAAACTACAATCAGGGTAATTATGAAGCAAACCATACTTAGCCACTTCTAAAACACTAAAAGTAAAAAAAGAAAATCTTGGTAGCAACCGAATATTGGATGGGTTCCAAGTATCACTACAAATTAACAGAAGAAATTCAGACTTTGCTCATCAATAATCCTGTAAGTTAAAATTTCTTCGTCTTTTGGAGTTGAAAAATCTGAGCCTCAGTTATGTTGTTTCTAAACTCCCACAGCTAGACAACAGCAGAGTGTCTCTAACTAGGGGTTTCAAAAGCCATAATTATTTTACTTATACATGCAACAAGCAGTCATCAGCCGCAGGCCAGATGCCCTGCAGTCAGCTGCTACAGAGCCTGCCTCACTCATTCTTCATCATATTGACTACGCATAGAGTTCACATAGTCAGTGAATAAAGCATAGACTATGGTCCTTTATTCTGTTAGTTTGCACACTGTGTGATCTCCTACAGTAAAAATCAGTCAATAAGTCTTGGTCATGGTTGCCCTGTACGATGATACAGAAACAAAATAAGACAGTACATTATTTATTTGGGCATTTTCCAGATTTAAGCAGGTAGTGACACACCAAGAGACTCATCTCAACCACCACTTGCAACCATTTTCCTGTCTCTAAATTCTTCACTGTCTCTCTCTGTCCACATCAAATGTAACCTCCTTTTTAATTTTTTTGCATTCAAACCTCTTTTTACCTCTCTACTTTTAACTCTTAAGATCCCACTCTGTTTTAAAGCTGATTTTCCACTATTCTTCAAACTCCTTTATACTGGGGATATCTTCTCATACATCACTCACTCATCCATTTTCTCAATATCTATATCAGGTCCTTTTCAACACTTTAAAGCAAAGATGTCATCTTAAAGACTAAGGTGCGCCTGACCCAAGACATGGTGGTTTCAATCGCCTCATATATATTGAAAGCTGGAAAACGGATAAGGAAGATGGAAGAAGAATCAATGCCTTTGAATTGTGATGTTGGAGAAGAATACTGAATATGCCATGACTGCCAAAAGAGTGAACAAATCTGTCTCGGAAGAAGTACGACCAGAATGCTCCTTAGAAGCAGGGATGGCAAGACTCTGTATGACATACTTCGCACATGTTATCAGAAGGGATCAGTCCCTGGAGAAGGACATCATGCTTGATAAAGTAGAGGGTCAGGGAAAAAGAGGAAGACCCTCAACAAAATGGATTGACACAGTGACTGCAACAATGGGCTTAAGCACAACAACAATTGTGAGGATGGTGCAGGACTGGGCGGTGTTTTGTTCTGTTGTACATAGGGTCACTCACTATGTATTGGAACTGACTGGATAGCACCTAACAACAACAGCAACATATCAGGTACTGTATGGACAGGCACGAGGTTTACAACGGAGAACAGAAAAGACCTAATAACTGTTCTTTGAAGGTTATTTCTTCTAGTTGAGGGAAATAGACAAAAATAAAACAGCTGAATAAACAAGATGTTTATTGGTTGCAAAGATGCCATTAAAGAAATATGTTGTTTGTTGTTAGGCGCTGTCGAGCCGGGTCAACTCATAGTGACCCTATGCCCAACAGAGTGAAACACTGCCTGGTTCTGAGCCAACCTTACAATTGTTGTTATGCTTGAGCTCATTGTTGCAGCCACTGTGTTAATCCACCTCATTGAGGGTCTTCCTCCTTTCCGCTGACCCTGCACTCTGCCAAGCATGATGCCTTTCTCCAGGGACTCATCCCTCCTGACAACATGTCCAAAGTATGTAAGCGGCAGTCTCGCCATCCTTGCTTCTAGGGAGCATTCTGGTGGTACTTCTTCCAAGACAGGTCTGTTTGTTCTTTTGGCAGTCCATGGTATATTCACTATTCTTTGCCAACACCACAATTCAAAGGAGTCAACTCTTCTTCAGTCTTCCTTATTCATTGTCCAGCGTTCACACGCATATGATGTGATTGAAAATACCACGGCTTTGGTCAGGCGCACCTTAGCCTTCAAGGTGACATCTTTGCTCTTCAACACTTTAAAGAGCAGATTTACCCAATGCAATACGTCTTTTGATTTCCTGACTGCTGTTTCCATGGCTGTTGAATGTGGACCCAAGTAAAATGAAATCCTTGACAATTTCAATCTTTTCTCCTTTTATCATGATGTTGCTCGTTGGTCCAGTTGGGAGGATTTTTGTTTTCTTTATGTTGAGGTGTAATCCATACTGAAGGCTGTGGTCTTGATCTTCATTAGTAAGTGCTTCGAGTCCTCTTCACTTTCAGTAAGCAAGGTTGTGTCATCTGCATAACTCAGGTTGTTAACGAGTCTTTCTCCAATCCTGATGCCCTGTTCTTCTTCATATAGTCCAGCTTCTCATATTATTTGCTCGGCATATGAATTGAGTTAAAATAATAATAATAGGTATGGTGAAAGAATACAACCCTGATGCACGCCTGTCCTGACTTTAAACCAATCAGTATCCCCTTGTTCTGTCCGAACAACTGCCTCTTCATCTATGTAAAGGTTCCCCATGAGCACAATTAAGTGTTCAGGAATTCCCGTTCTTCACAATGTTATCCGTAATTTCTTATGATCCACACAGCTAAATGCCTTTGCATAGTCAATAAAACACAGGTAAACATCCTTCTGGTATTCTCTGCTCTCATCAACAATGATATCCCTTGTTCCACATCCCCTTCCGAAATCGGCCTGAATTTCTGGCAGTTCCCTGTCGATATACTGCAGCAGCTCTTTTTGAATGATCTTCAGCAGAATTTTGCTTGCATGTGATATTAATGATATTGTTCTATAATTTCTACATTCGGTTGGATCACCTTTCTTGGGAATAGGCATAAATATGGATCTCTTCCAGTCAGTTGGCCAGGAAGCTGTCTTCACATTTCTTGGCTTGGACAAGTGAGCACCTACAGTGCTGCATCTGTTTGTTGAAACATCTCAATTGATATTCCATCAATTCCTGGAGCCTTGTTTTTCACCAATGCCTTCAGAGCAGCTTGGACTTTTTCCTTCAGTACCATCGGTTCCTGATCATATGCCGCTTCTTGAAATGGTTGAATATCGGCTAATTCTTTTTGGTATAATGACTCTGTGTATTCCTTCCATCTTCTTTCGATGCTCCCTGTGTCATTTAATATTTTCCCTATAGAATCCTTCACTATTGCAACTTGAGGCTTGAAGTTTTTCTTCAGTTCTTTCAGCTTGGGAAACTCCAAGAGTGTTCTTCCCTTTTGTTTTTCCATCTCTAGCTCTTTGCACATGTCATTATAATACTTTACTTTGTCTTCTCAAGAGGCCCTTTGAAATTTTCTGTTCAGTTCTTTTACTTCATCAATTCTTCCTTTTGCTTTAGCTGCTCAATGTTTGAGAACAAGTTTCAGAGTCTCCTCTGACCTTGATCTTGGTCTTTTCTTTCTTTCCTGTCTTTTCAATGACCTCTTGCTTTCTTCTTGGATGATGTCCTTGATGTCATTCCACAACTCATCTGCTCTTCGGTCACTAATGTTCAATGCGTCAAATCCATTCTTGAGATGGTCTCTAAATTCAGGTGGGACATACTCAAGGTCCAGATGAGTTGTAGTCACCATTTATGTTGGTGAAAGAAGGTATTTGCAAGAAAGAAGTCTTTGGTCTTGCAATATTCTATCATTCGCTCTCCGGCTTTTTTTCTATCACCAAGGCCATATTTTCCAACTATTGATCCTTCTTCTTTGTTTCCAACTTTCACATTCCAATTGCCAGTAATTATCAACACATCTTGATTGCATGTTCAATCAATTTCAGACTGCAGAAGCTGATAAAAATCTGCTATTTCTTCATCTTTGGCCCTAGTGATTGGTGGGTATATTTGAATAATAGTCGTATTAACTGTTCTTCCTTGTAGGCATATGGATATTATCCTATCACTGACGCTGTCAGTGATAGGATAATATCCATATGCCTCATAAATGGTGACTTCAGGACAGATCTTGGAATGCTCTTTTTGATGATGAATGCAACACTCTTCCTCTTCAAGTTGTCATTCCCGGCATAGTAGACTATATCATTGTCCAATTCAAAATGGTCAATACAATCCATTTCAGCTTATTAATGCCTAGGATATCAATGTTTATGTGTTCCATTTCATTTTTGATGATTTCTGATTTTCCTCGATTCATACTTCGTACATTCCAGGCTCTGATTATTAATGGATATTTGCAGCTGTTTCTTCTCATTTTGAGTCGTGCCACATCAGTGAATGAAGGTCCCAAAAGCTTTACTCTGCCCATGTCATTAAGGTTGACTCTACTTTGAGGAGGCAGCTGTTCCCCAATCATCTCTTGCCTTCCAACCTGGGGGGCTCATCTTCCAGCACTATATCAGACAATGTCCCACTGCTATTCACAAGGTTTTCACTGGCTAATGTTTTTCAGAAGTAGACTGCCAGGTCCTTCTTCCTAGTCTGTCTTAGTCTGGAAGCTCAGCTGAAACCTATCCTCCATGGGTGACCCTGCTGGTATCTGAATACCAGTGGCATAGCTTCCTGCATCACAGCAACATACAAGCCCCCACAGTATGACCAATTGACAGACATGTGGCAGTAAAGAAATAATAAAAAAAAAAAAAATAGAAGCTAATATATCAGAAAATAGAAGGGATAAGGATAAGGTGTTCAGGAAAGACTTTTATGAGTATGTCATATTGGGACTAAGAAGTGATGGATAAAAACTAGCCAAATAGTGGAATTTCTGGGGCAAGAGTATTTGAGATGAGAGAAGGAACAATTGCTAAGGTGCTAGGGAGAACTTGGAATGTTCCAGAAGCAGAATTGAGACCCATATGGCAGTAGAGTAGTTATTAAGGAGCAGAGTGGTGAGAAATGAAGTTGAGGAGGAAATAGGGGCCAGAGCATACATCAAAAAGTAATTTTCATATGGGCTACTCTATTTAGTTTTTTACTCTATACCAGTTGTAACATACTCCAGTACCCAGTGATAGAGAGACAAATAATATATGATCCCTGCCCTCAGGAATCTCCCAATCAAGTAGGAGAAGTTTTTTGTTTTTTTTTTGACAGTTAATGCAACTAGTTTTGTGTATATCCTAGTTATCTCTGTATTCAGTCACCTCCTAACTTGGAGTCAGGAAGGGAAGTTCTTCAAAACGTATTTGTTGGATGAATGGATGAATGGGTGGATGGATAGCAGGCTGAGAAAGTCCAGCTGGATGCTTACACAAAGCCTTACAAGTGACATTTTCTTGACACTGTCACCACATATAGACTCTGAAGATGAACTCTGAAATGTATTATAATGTGACAGTTTAAAACTCAGATAGTAGAATTGAATATGCCTCTATGTGTCCCCCTAGTTGGTTCCTGACTAGCTGTATAATTCTGAGCAGATTGCTTAACCTCTGCTTCCTCATCTAACAAAAATCTATTATAATACTTATATCCTATTGTTTTTTTTTTCTTTTTTTTTTTTTTTGAAATAAACTATCCTATGTAAAGTGCTTAGCATTAATCTTTGTATGTGGTAAATGCTCAAAAACGATTAATAATTAGACCAGGAAACTCAGTCTTACCATTTCATTTGAGGTTGGTCATTATCTAGGAGTACTGACTTTCAGTAATCAAATTCGCGAAATATTGAGTAATAAATCAGACATTGAGATTTGGGTTTATGGAGAGAGATAAATCTGGCTAAATATGGCCTGGTAGTAATTTGTGCTGGATAATTCCTCTTTTTGGAATAGCTCTTCAGGAAACCAAGTTACAGAGTAAAACGCAACATAGAGATCATACACTTGAAACAAAGGAAGCCAATTTACTTATAAAACATGGCTTCCAAACCAGGGTTTGGCTGAATGAATTTTTCCTCTCATTTCAGGCTACCTCTCTTTAGGTAACTTAATCTCTTTTCTAGAATCAAATTGCCCACTTCCAAACCAAGATAGTGATAGATAAATATTGACAGTATTTTGATCTTTGACCACTCTTTCTCTCTCTCTCTCCCTCTTTCTCACCTCAGTGGTTCACAACATATTGGGGAATGTCTTTGTGAATCTGTTAAAAATCAATTTATTCTCTAACACGCTGTATGATTCTATTTCTACATTTATTTAAAGTGCAAAACCTATCAAAACAAATTCAAGGATGGGTTGTGGCTAGAGACTAGGATAGGGCGTGAGAAAAATTTTAGTAACCTTTGGAATGAATGTGAACCACATTTCAGCGTGGCAAACATCAGTTGGAGCTGAGTCGTATCTACTCTGTTTAGAAGAGAATGTGCTGCCCAATGGTGCTGCATTCAGATGGAGCCCAACTGCCTTTTTTACTCTACCTGCCTGGCTCCAGTAAGCATTCCATAAAACACCCCAAACTAAGCAAGCTGCAGAAGCATAAAATAAAATACGCTTGAGACAGTATTATTTCCCTTGCAATTTCCTCACTATTGTACCAAGTTTCAATGTAGGAAAATATCCCCATTTTACAGAAAACCAGAAAACCAGAACATTGGACTTTCCTTCTTTTTACTTATTCCAACATTTTATCAGCCCTTTCTATTGAAAATCATATCAACATTACCCATGATAAACATACCCCTAAATTGTCTCCTCTACTCTTTATTTTAAGCACACATTTTCTTTCCCCTACAATTGCTATGAAAGGGTCCATCTGGTCTGTTCTTATTTCTCCTCTATTAGTCCATCTGAAAAACTCCTACGGATTTTCAAGTCTTGATTCCAGTGTTATGCTGTCTTTGAAGCTTATCTGACACCCTAGGCAGACTTATGAGGACATTTACCTAGGTCTCACTGTATCTAGTACATTATCAGTAATGTAATATTTTATAAGAAAAGATAATGGTGACAATAATAAAAGCCAAAAAACTTTCAGCCCTTTCTACACAAGTCAATATTTTAATGACTTAGCATGCATGTTCTCATTTCATCTATCTAATGTATGACTTAGAGATGTTTAGAGGTGAAGAAACTGAAGTACAGACAGATTTATTTATCTGATAAAGGTAGAAATGGTTTAAATCTGGCTATTACTGATTCCTCCCTAAATTTGTTTGTGGTTTTCAAATATTCAACAAAAAACACTATTTAAACACACTGACTTTTTTTGTACTTTTTGTAATCTATGTGATTTACACAGTGACTAATGCTCAAAAGAAGACCAAAGAATGTTTGTTGAATGAGTAAATGAATGAGCCAGCTGATTGGCATGTAAAAAGATTGTAAAACAATCAAACCCTTCTTTGTGGTTTGGTTTAAGACTCCCCAGTGAATACCACTTAAGATTATTTTTCTCTTTGTCTTCAGGTTTTCCTCTAAAATAATTGTAACCTATATACATCTTAGATATTGAACTTGGCAGTTATAACATAATTATGATAAAGACATTTACATGCAGGCCCTATGTTATGTGTTCTTGGCTTTTAACTTGATGTATAACGTGTTGAGTGACTCGCAGTACAGGTATCCAAGGCTCTGAAGGCCTAGTTGTAGATTAGCCATAGTTTTAATTTTTACTTTCATTTATTTATTTATTTTTGTGTAAGAGCCAACTCATAAAGAGTAAAAAGTATCTGTTTCTAAGCCTTCGTCAGTAACTAGAAAAATTGTCTTCAAACAGACTAATTTATTACTATGGGATTCAGATACAATAGAAAAATGAGCATAGGCAAGAAGAGACAAAAACCTAAACCAAAATTCTCTAACTGGACCAATAAGCAACATCACGATAAATGAAGAAAAGTTGTCAAGGATTTCATTTTACTTGAATCCACAATCAACACCCATGGAAGCAGCAGTCAAGAAATCAAACGATTTATTGCACTGGACAAATCTGCTGCAAAAGATCCCTTTGAAGTGTTAAAAAGCAAAGATGTCATTTTGAGGACTAAGGTGCACTTGATCCCCCCGCCCCAGAAAAACCCCAGTGCCGTTGAGTCGATTCTGACTCATAGTGACCCTATAGGACAGAGTAGAACTGCCCCATAGAGTTTCCAAGGAGGGCCTGGAGGATTTGAACTGCTGACCCTTTGGTTAGAAGCTTTAGCACTTAACCATTATGCCACCAGCATTTCCACACTTGACCCAAGCCAAGGTATTTTCAGTCACCTCATATGCACGCAAGAGCTGGACAATGAATAAGGAAGACTGAAGAAGAATTGATGCCTTTGAATGACTGTGTAGGTGAAGAATACTGGATATACCATGAACTGCCAAAAGAATGAAAAAATCCATACTGGAGTAAGTACAGCTAGAATGCTCTTTAGAAGCAAGGATGGTGAGATTTTGTCTCATATACTTTGGACATTTTATCAGGAAAGACTAGTTTCTGGAGAAGGACATCATGCTTGCCAAAGTAGAAGATCAACAAAAAAGAGGGAGACCCTCAAGTGGCTGTAATGATGGGCTCAGGTATAGCAACAATTGTGAGGGTGATGAAGGACCAGACAGTGTTGCACTCTGTTGTAAACAGTGTCAGTATGAGTCAGAACCAATTCAATGTAACCTAACAACACACAGCAATAACAAAGAGAACAGACAGAAGTGTTAGGGAGGGAGTGAAGTTATAGTAAAACAAAAACAGAGTCAACATGTTGCAAATTAAAAATTCTGTGGGTAGAGAAGTTCCAAATGTTGATAGGTCGCCAGCCTGAATCTGCTGCTGAGTGACTGAATTGAAGAGGAATGAAGGTCAGAGGGTTAAGCAATTTGAGAAAATTCAAGGTTGAGTTTTTATCTGTAGATATAAATGTCGAAGACAGAGCACTTGTTTCTTCTACTACATAAAAACTACATACTTGACATTAAACATGCCATTTCCTAAGACATCTGTTGTCTAATATGTAAATTTTATAGCAAGCAGTCCCTTTTTATTATTGTTATTAATGAAATTATAACTACCTGAGGACAGGTACTAATAATTATACCTCTTGTACCAACCATGGTGTTTAGCACAGTACACCCACTGGATCCTACGAAATCAAAATAAGCTACACATCAATCAAGTGGGAAAGAAGATTTTTCAGCACAGTGAGATTGAACGTCTTAAGGTTCAAAACTCGACAGTCTATAATTTAGGGTTCCTTTGTCTCTGAGAGACTTTTTATTGTCCCCTTTTGGTCTTGTAACTCTGAAGCAGGAATTTAATGATCCCAGAGAATTCTAGTTAGATAATTGCATTTGAAATAAATTTGATTTAAAAAAAGCATTGGTTAAGCACTATTTTTTTTTCTTGGAGAAATATGTATTTAGACTGTCAGAGCAAACTAATAATTTTCCTTCAAATTTATATTAATTTTTCACAGAAGAACAAGAGAGGTAATCTTTGTTTATAGAACTTCTTTTGTGTTGGCGGGATGATTTATGTAAAAAGGCATTTTCTGTCAGGTGTGTCACATTGTAGGACTTCATAGTTCTTTTAGTTAAATTATAACATTATAATATGTGGTGATGTTTTAAGTTTTCTTAATGACAATATAACTTTGTGAAACATTATTTCTGTGAAGAGAATAAATTCCTGCACCAGAGAAGTTCATCACACATTTTGAAAATATGGACATCAATATGACTCATATATTCTAGTTTGACATCCACCTTAGAAATTGCTTAAGTAAATACCAAAACCTGTTTATTCGTAGTCTACCAAATGTTGGTTGCACAGACAAATATGTTAGGGTAGTATTTGGTAGGAAAGGTAGCTCATTGAAATGATAACAGAAGTTTATTTTAGAAAAGGACTTTTGGATTATTTTATAAATGAGGAAATTGATACTGAGGTGATTTGCCCAAGTCCAGGACATTAACTGGTGTTAGAAAATGGTTTAAAAACTAACCTGAGCTTTTCTGCTACCCATGACTGATAGCTAGTACAGGACTAGGCTTCTTACTATAAATAATGATAAAACTAGAAAATATGTATAAATGAGTCAATTATTTTCAGATGTTAAATTACAGGGAGCACAACATGGTAGCCCCTGAGAGGAGGAGACTCAGAAGTGAGAACCAAAATCACTCAGGCTGTCTTCCTGGGAGAAGAGGGAGATACAGTGTTGAAGCCACAGAAGTCCCTTTGGGGAGGTCAGAAAGTTCTTGGTTGTGGGCTCGGGCATGTATGCACAAGGTGAAACTATAAAAAGGTTATGAGAAAATGGATGCTGCAGAGTTGAGAACACAACAAAGATAATAGAGGTCAAGTGTTGCTGGACAATGTTAGACTTCTGTCCCAGACAGAGTGGGAAGATTTCAGTAACACTTTCTATTATTGCTGTTGTTGTTGTTGGACTTAATCATAGGTTTATTGATTTTTCAACATTTTGGTTTTTTGGATAATTGTAGTTCACATGCAATTGTAAGAAATAATAGTGATTCTGGAAAACATTTAGCAGTTTCTCTACTGGTAATATTTTCCACAGCTATAGTTCACTGAGGCCCTTGTGGCACAGGGTTTGGCTGCTAATCAAAAGGCAGCACTTCGAATCCACCAGCTGCTCTTTAGAAACGCCAATGGGGCAGTTCTACTCTGTTCTGCAGAGTCACTATGAGTTGGAACTGACTCGAAGGCAACCAGTTTTTATTAGCTCATCATCACAACCAGGGAATTGGCATGGATGTATCCACAAACTTTATTCAGGTTTCACTAGTTTCCATGCACTTATTTGTGTGTGTGTGTGTGTGTGTGTGTGTGTGTATTTAATTCTATCCAATTTTATCACAGGGGTTTGTGATAAACTGTTTACCATTCACCTGTTGAGGATCAGCTCCAACTAGGCACACAATACCAGGGGACAGGGACAAGAGTGCCAGCTAGTGTTACTTCTCGCCGTCTCATTTAGTCAGTTACTACCCGGAGAGGGTGGAGGCTTAGCTCACTACTTGACCCAACTGATACTATATTGCTGGGGAAATTGTGTCACTGCCTGATTCCTTCAACCTGGAAGGGCTCCCTGTTCAGCCCTGCTCAAACTACTTCAACAGGGAAATAGCACTGCCTGATGAAGCCCTGGAGGGTTGGGGATGGGGGGAGGGGTTCCTTGGCATTTAGGTGGAATAAGGTGAATATTGTCACAATGATTTTCTGTTGTTATTGTTGTTGTTAGTTGCCCTGGAGTAAGCTCTGACCCATGGCGACTCCATGTACAACAGAACTAAACATTGCCTGGTCCTGTGTCACCTTCCTGATTGATGAATGGTATGCTGGTATGGTATGGTATATATTGGTATGCTGGAGTCCACTGTTGTGGCCGCTGTGTATTTTAAGTACCTTCTAACTTACAGGGAAAATTTAAAAAAAACAAATTCTGACAATATATGAAGAGGAGACAGAGCTTAGGGATTGAGTTGCTCCAAGTTAGAGGAGCCTGGGAAAGAACTTGGGCTTTCTACATATTCATCCTAACAAAGAGTAAAACCAAGTCTAGCCATGTTGAAGGTGATAAACCAGTTAACTGAACTGCCTATCAGACAAAAATAGTTAAATAAATACAACACAACACTCATAAAACTCTTCAGAGGAAGATAACAGAATCTAGAGTCTTTTTGAGGTAGTATAGTCATACAATGTAAAATACACAGCAATAATAAAGACCAGATGACTGATAAATACAAAAACATATATGACTCTGAAAATATTATTGCAGGTAAAAGGAAGATGTTGAAGGAAGAATTTAGAATTAGTAATACATTTATTTGATGGAAAAGTTTGGAATGGGGCAATATATCCCTGACCTTTCTTTCCAGTTTTATCCCCCTCCCATTAAAATGTATCACAAATTATTGTTATTCTCTAGTTAAGCAAAAAGACAGTGGTAAACATTATATTTGGATATAATACTTATATCTGCACACTCATTTGTAAAAAACCAAAATCATGTTCTATCTTTTATTATGTGTCCTAAGAATGTCCTATTACCTCAGCTAGACTACATGCAGTTTAAAAGCAGGGGACCTGCCTTATATAACTTTGAATTTCAAACTAGATTTTTCACAGTGATACGCAGGCACCCCACCCTCTTTCTGTTAGCTTGTCATACTGTGGTGTCTTGTGTGTTCCTATGATGCTTGAAGCTGTGCTATCATATTTCAAATACCAGCTGGTTCACCCATGGTGGACAGGTTTCAGTGGAGCTTTCAGCCTAAGACAGCCTAGGAAGAAAGCCCTGGTGACCTACTTCCAAAAATTGGCTAATGAAAACCCTATGGATTACAAGAGAATACTGTCTAATGTAGTACTGAGCCATGATCTCCCTAAGTTGGAAGGCACTCAAAATGAACAGTGGCCTCAACAATGGACTTGAACATAGCAATGATCATGAAGATGGTGAAAGACAGGGCAACGTTTTGCCCTGTTGTACATGGAGTTGCCATGAGTTTGGACAACAATAATGCTTGAACTAGCTCCCAGTGAAAACCCAGTATGTGAACGAAGACATAAGGAGAAGAAGAGAAAATCAGCAAAGGAGAAGACCTAATGGCTGCAGACTTCAGTTTTGTTTAACCTTGTGTTTTTCCACACTATGTATCTTCTGCCCTGCAACGTACTCTTGCATAGACTGACCACAAAGAAACACAGATTCAAATCAGTCAGTGGCTCAGTGGTGGTTACAGAATGTGGGAAACCTAAGAACAAGCAAAATGGGAAATACGGTGGAGACAAAGCAAATTCTGTCTCGAGTGCTGTACAGCTCCTAACTTGGTTCACTTTCTTACCAGCCCTCCTGCGCCAAAGGTGATCCATGGTGATAGCATCCAAATCTTTCTCTCATTCTTGTAAATCCAGATCCTTATTTTTTGCACTATGCACAAGAAACATGCAGACATCAAAGAAACAACAAAAAGCTAAATGACTGAGTAGATACAGAAGATTGCTTTTACCTACTTTCTGTAAAGATGTCACTTCATTTACAGACCGCTAAAAACAATTATAACTGTCCCCTAAAAAGCACTCTTTGCTTATTTTTTGCATAACTTTGATGTTTTTGCTATTTTTGACATAATATTAAGTTTTCAAACCCACTGACAATGTTGTCCTTACTTCTCTTACATTTCTCCATAATACTCCCTGGAATGCTAACTTTTCTAAAAACATATGATATCCAACTTGTAGAAATGGCTTGGGGTGGTGTCTGACCTCTAATTTCTCAAGGGGAAAGGAGAATGAAGATCAACAGCCCAAGTCTGATTCCTATGAGACAGAGATCAAATATGCTGCTTCTCTCCACCATCTTTACCGACTCTGATACCAATCATCTCTCCACAGCACTCTCTATTGGGTTTGATAATTCATTGCAATGGCCACACAGAACTCACAGACCATACTGACAATTACAGGGTTTGTTAGGGATGTAATAGTTACTATTCAGGTTCAAGAACACTCAGGATTCAGTTCTTCCATCAGGACAGCCCCTCCCCAGTTGTGCTTGCAGGCCCACCTCTCCCAGGCCCTCAGTCTCTGCCTAAAGGCACTCAGCTTTCTCTCTCCATGGACAAGGAAGCCCACCACACCATCTCCTGCTGCCAGGTGTCTGCTGTTGGGTCTCTTCTGCTGGTCTGTTCTTCCTTGGTAGTGGTGAGCTCTTCCCCTCTGCTGTGGAATTGCCTATGTTTTAAAGCAAAACTGGCCAATTCCCTTGGATTACCCTATTGCAGAGTCCCACCCAATCACCTGGGTGGGAATTACAAGACTATGGCTAGAAAGGTCATACAAAAGTAATCGATCAGTAATCAGTGACACTGCACGGAAAGGAGAGGTTAGGAGCTCTGGTTTCCACATTATTTACAAAGAAAAGCATTTTCTAGAGAATGTCCCAAAAAGAAAGGTACTGAACGGGAAGTTATCACACCTGTGTTCATCAGACCTTCTCAGATGCCCATAAAACTTAAAATATATGATTATCCTATATTCTCACTCACCTTTAAAATTCAGATGCAAGACAACTAATTTTTATTATAAAATAGAAAATACCTAACATACAGTAGACTAAAAGTTAGATGACCAGGGATGAATTTATATTTTTAGTGCCCCAGCTGTCCTTAGATTGGCTAATTTCCCTGGAATCAACCTAGAAAAGTTAAGTTCATCATGTATAGTTAAGAGATGATAGATAGGTAGAGAGCAATAGAGAGAGATGTAGATAGATGAGATATAATCTTAGCAAACTAAACTTTTTTTCACCTTTCTTGACATTTTCTTCTTCTGTAAAATAAAATTTTGTATTAGATCTCTAAGTGTGCTTCAACAAATACAATTTTATCTTAAATGGCTCTAACTATATACTCATTTTTCCCCCCTCAGAAGAAGCACACTTTTATTAATTCTGTCACTCAGATGATGGTCATTTTCATAGGGACATAAATTAGGTAGTCAAATATATACATCTCATATAGTCTTGATATTTTTTTAATATTTCACTGTAATAAGACTTTAAGCAGTATTTATAATGAGGACGAAAATCCAATAATGGAAATACCAGTAGGTTATATCTCCGTCTGCAATGAGTTGAATTAAAATTGTTCCTTTGTAAGGACATTTGTCCTAGTATGCAAATTGAGTCTCTGCTTTTGAAAATATGTGGACAAAAGGTTAAGTTAGGTATTTTATTCTGTGCCACTACTACGGTTTAGCTAATTTAGCCCTTTATTAACTTCTTAAATACCATCCCACTGTGGACAATATTTATTTTCTGGCATTGTACAAAAAACTAATATATTGGGAAGCAAAATGGCTTAGTGTCCAGGCAATCAGGCTGGAAATCTAAAGGTCTGAATTCCTTTTTTGTCACTGTCATTCTACATCATCTTGGATGAGTTCCTTAATCAGGTGAGTCTTCTGATGATATAAGGACTTCTGTTTTCTCTAAGGGATGTTATAACAAGAAACAAAATAATAAGTATGAAAATAAAGTGACTGCTTCAGGACAAAAAAAAAACCTTTATAATTTGGTAAAATATTATTTTATGTTAGGGTATACACTCCCATTTATTGCTTTTTATCATCTTTATGTCATCAGACCCAAGTATTTGTAAAGTTAAAGATAGGAATGTGGGAGCCAGTATCCTTGTTTGTCCTCTGCTTTCAAGGAGACAAACTGTTCCTTCCAATTGCTGTAATATATCTGTAGTGTGGGGAAGGGGGTGGTGAAAAGATGGATGGAGGCTTACTAGAGTTATTTTTTTTTAATTGTTTAGTAAGGTAATAGATTGTAATGGATTACTAGTTCTCTTATAATGTGACTCACACTCATGAGAATAAGAGAAGAAAGGATGATCAAGCTCTGACACTGTTAGTTGAAAAAATGCCATACACAGAGGTTCGGCAACAACCAATAATCCAAGACAAAGAGGTGGCGTAAGTAGAGAATGATCCTGTGGGAATTCTCGTAATTACTAAATATTCAAGCTTTCTCTACCTCATGCCAACTATTGAAACTTACCTCACTGTAGAAGAGAAAAGACTAAAGTAGCCACCAAGGACCAAACTAGAAAAGATGTAATTTTATGTGAGCAAATACATTTTAGGATCAACAAATTTGCTTTTCTATGACATGGATTTAATTATGGGTATGGCAGTAGGTCTTGATAAATATGCTTTGTCCTAGGTAGATATCATGTCCCTACAACAGTAGTCACCAAGGTAAAATCCTAGCTTCTACCTTATGAAGCACTTTACTTTTCATCGGGTTAACAGTAGGCAAATCTAAATTATTGAGTCTTGTAAGCAATACATGGTGTCACAGATTGAATTGTGTTCCCCCAAAAATATGTGTCAACTTGATTAGGCCACGATTCCCAGTATTGTGTTGTTGTCCTCCATTTTGTGATTGTAATTTCATGTTAAGAGGATTAGGGTGGGATTATAACACCATTATTACTCAGGTCACCATCCTGATCCAGTGTAAAGGGAGTTTCCCTGGGGTGTGGCCTGCACCACCTTTTATCTCTCAAGAGATAAAAGGAAAGGGAGGCAAGCAGAGAGTTGGGGACCTCATACCACGAAGAAAACAGCACCAGGAGCAGAGCATGTCCTTTGGACACGGGGTCCCTGTACCTGAGAAGCTTCTTGATCAGGGGAAAATTGAGGACAAGGACCTTCTTCCAGAGCTGACAGAGAGAGAAAGCCTTCCCCTGGAGCCAATGCCCTGAATTTGGACTTGTAACCTACTAGTCTGTGAGAAAATAAATTTCTCTTTGTTAAAGGCTCCCACTTGTGGTATTTCTATTATGGCCAATAAAAACCCATTGCTGTCGAGTTGATTCTGACTCATAGCGACCCTATAGGACAGAGTAGAAGTGCCCCGTAGAGTTTCCAAGGAGAGCCTGGTGGATTCAAACTGCCAAACTTTTGGTTAGCAGCCATAGCTCTTAACCACTGTGCCACCAGGGTTCCCTTCAGTTATGGCAGCACTATGGAACTAAGACACATGGCATTAAAAAAAAAAAAAAAAAAAGACTAGCATCCATGAGGCAGCATAGGTTCAGAAGAAGAAACCTTCCTCTCACTTATCTTCCTCTTTGAAAATATTAAATTTAGCCCCCTAGCCATATCTGCTTTTTTTTTTCTTTCGATATTGTTTGCTTTTTAAAGATTCAGGCAGTACTCCAGGTACATTAGAGTAACTGTTTTAAAGTACTATTATTCTGAATGTAATTGTGTGTGGGTGTTTAATTTTTAGTAAAGAGCTCAACCTTAGTATTAATGTTCTCTGGAAATAGATCACTATGAATATATCTTAGTCAATAAATTTTGGCAAGTCCTAAGGCTTCTCTTTTGAAATAAAGTGTCATGACCCTTTACCTAGAAGTGGATACCTTCCTTTCCAGTACCAGCTAAACAATAAGCATATAAAAGTATGAATTTTTGCACAAAAAGATAATATTATAATTTACAGTATCATCACATGAAGATATTCCCAGACTGAATTCCTAAAATGACTAAGTCAAATTTCCACTTTTTTGAAATATATTTTTATAAAGGTTCCCACAAAAAACAAAAAACAAAATCTCAAAATATGACTTAACTAGGAAATGTTTTTGATAGGTACTGTTGAGTCAGTTCTGATTCATAGTGACCGAATGTACAACAGAACAAAACACTGCCGCATCCTGTGCCATCCTCACAATCCTTGGTATGCTTGAGCTCGTCATTGCAGGCACTGTGTCAGTCCATCTTATTGAGAACCTTCCTCTCTTTCACTGACCCTCTATCTGACCAGGGGTGATGTCCTTCTTCAGGGACTGGTTCCTCCTGATAACATGTCCAAAATACATGAGATGAAGTCTTGCTATACTCACTTGTAAGAGGCAATCTGCTGTACTTCTTCCAAGACAGATATGTTCATTCTTCTGGCAGTCCATGGTGTATTCAATATTCTTTGCCAACAGTGTAATTCAAAGGCATCAATTCTTCTTCCATTTTCCTTATTCATTTTTCAGCTTTTGTATGCTATCGAAAACACCATCAGGCTAACCTTAGTCCTTAAAGTGATATCTTTGCTTTTTAACACTTTAAAGAGATCTTTTGCTACAGATTTGCGCATTGCAATACATCATTTGATTTCTTGACAGCTATTTCTGTGGGTGTTTATTTTGGATCCAAGTAAGATAAAATTCTTGACAACCTCAATATTTTCTCCGTTTACCATGTTGCTGCTTATTGGTCCTGTTGTGAGGATTTTTGTTTCCTTTATGTTGAGCAGTAATCCATACTGAAGGCTGTAGTGTTTGATATTTGTCAGTAAGTGCTTCCAGTCCTCTTCACTTTCAACAGGCAAGGTTGTGTCCTCTCTATATCACAGGTTGTTGGAGTCTTCATCCAATTCTAGGAAATAGCCCCTACTAAAACCTGAGTAATAAGGAAAAGCCTAAACAAACTGTGTATTTATTACAAGGATAATTAAAATTTTGATGTGGGTAAAACATACAGCATACTTTTTTTTTAATTTCTGACCTTTGCTGAATACACTCCAGCTGTATGAGTTATTATCACAGAAATAATTTTTAAGGCTTCTAAACCACCTTAAGATGTCTTCAAAATTGTATAGTAAATCTAATTTATCCCTTTAAATCTTAATTTATCACATCTGTTGTTTTTCCTGATGCCCTAACGTGGAAGTCCAGCAATAATACGATTCTGAATTTCTACCATTATTACTCTGAAACATCAATGCAGCTGATGTAGACTGGTGTGTTAGGGAAGTGATAACCCTCACCATTAGTTGTATTTACTGAACTAACAATTGAAAATAGATTTGGGTTTAGCATTGTGGGATATATAGGATGTAGATAAATCATAATCACCACACTTGAAAAAATCCAGAAGTTCAATGAACTACTAGAAGGGTATTTTCATGCTGGTGGTGCTTGGCTAAACTCTACTACCGACCATATGACTTGTTGCAAGTAATTTCCCTTTGCCTCCATCTTTGGGATGATTTTAGGATCAAGTAAATAACATTTATAAACATATATGAAGGTGAAATGAAACTCAAATCTGTATAGAAGTTTTAGAAATTGGTAGTATTTTTGCTCAAAGAGCGAAATGTGTCCAACTATCTCTTCCTCACCCGGAATTACTAACATGTATTTCTGGGAAACCTTTATTTGTGACTTGTTACTATGAACTCAAAGTAAAGAACATCTACTGCAAATCCTATAAATCTTTGGAAGCGAATGTCATTAGAGCTATCTTTACCTGAACCTACCGCATCTCTGAGGCTAACTTAAACACAGATATGATTCAGAACTTTTTATATATTTAAGTACATACCTAGTTATATGGATCCCCTGGGTGACACCAATGGTTAATGCCCTTGACTGCTAAGTGAAAAACTGGTAGTTTGAATCCATCCAGATCCAGAGATGCCTAGGAAAAAAGGTTTGGTGATTTACTTTTCAAAAATCAGCCACTGAAAACCCTATAGAGCACAGCGCTACTCTGACACACATAAGATTGCTATGAGTCAGAATCAACTCAACAGTAACTGGCATAGGGTTACATTAATTGAATTTGGTGTGTGTGTGTGTTTGTGTGTGTGTGTGTATGGTGGGGAGTTAGGAGTTAATTTCTGCTTCATTTCTAGTGTGCTGTTTCATTTTTCAAAATGACAGTGTTTTTAAATTCCCTGCTACTTCATTTCTTTGGAGAAGTCCTCTTCAATTACCACATTATTATTAGACATATCCTTGTTCCAAATTTTTCACCAAAAAAATATTATTCCCTATGATAGTTTTATTTAATACATTGTGTTTAGGAGATTCTCTTGTTCAAAAAAAATAGGAAGCTTGCTGACCCATCATATTTTAAATAATAACGATGTACATATGATATATTTTCACATTGTTTTCTACCTATGAATGCATTGAGTATATGAAAATCTGGCTGCCTCTAATGTTTAGATGTTTTCCTATACCCTCTTGAGATGCCTGTATGAATGAGATCTAGATTCAGAATACACAAAGGAAAAACAATCACCGGGAGCTTTTTTCCATGGTTAAAGAGTAATTCTGCTAGTGGAGGTCTTAGTAGCCTGGGGAATAGAAGAGGTTAGCTGCTGTAATTTTGGGCCCATTCTTGTGTTATTGCACACATGAAAAAGTCCCCTTAGAGGCAGGGTGTGGGAGAAGGGTGTGAGGTGTCAAATGTACAAGCTGCAAATTTTAATTTCAAGAATAGGGTGATAGTGACTACATTGTTTCACTTTTTCTCCTGGAAAAGCTTGCAATTTAAAAGATTCATGAAGAACAATCTTCGTGATAGTTGCAAATCACAGATAACATTAGGTCCCCAATTTTGATGTATTCTTCCATACTACAGAAAATAATTTCTGTCAGTATTCTGGTGAATTCCATTCTATAAAAGTCTGGATAAATCCTAAAAACTGAAAACAAAAATGAAACATCCTCTTTCCAAAATGTAGTGTGTATATGTGTAGAAATATGTATGAATACATACATGTATATATATATACATATACATACATATATATGTATATGTACAAAAATATGTGTGCATATGTGCACAAATATATATAGATATACATATATATATATATATGAATGGAGCCCTGGTGGTTCAGTGGTTAAGAGCTCGTCTGCTAACCAAAAAGTCCGCAGTTCGAATCCACTAGCCATTCCTTGGAAACCCTATGGGGCAGTTCTCTGTCCTACAGGGTCACTATGAGTCAGAATCGACTCAAAAGCAACAGGTATATGTGTGTATATAATTATTTTTTTTTATGTCACCAAATACAAATAAGGCATACCATGGTGAAATGGGTGTTAGCTCTGTTTTTTAATCTACTCAGGATCTCAGAAGTTCTCTAAGTGAGGCTTGTGCCTGGGTAACCTTGTTGAAGTACATAAGTTCCCTGAATCTGTACTTTCTCTTTTTTTAAATAGAAATGTTAAAGTCTTACCAATTATCATTCATTTTTAAAACGAGGTGCTAAGGTGACTGGCACTCTATAAGCCTGTAATAGGACAACATTTTAAACTCATCATTAACATGCGTCCTTAGGGTATGCAGCTCAGGAACTGGCAGTCCTTAATTGGACTTTATTAGACTTCAGGGAATTCAGTGCTCTCTCCCAAGTGAGAACAGCTCAAGCACAAACCATGGAGTCAGAATAGTCATGGAGAATGCCAGGAGAAGGACAAAGTGATACAGTCTCAAGGCTCTACAAATTGAAGTGATTATTTTTCTTATGTAGATATGATCAACATGAGTTCAAAATTCTTCTGGCCAGAATCAAACAGTCAGAGGTCATTTGGGTGACCTAAATTTTTTTCCAAACTTATGAACTAGATTTGTAAAGTTCACTCACACACTCAAAAAAATACATCTGTGACACTGATAAAGGTCTAGAAAAAAAAAACGATTATGCTTTTGAAGGAATGAGCAGACTTGCACAATATTTCTGAGGCTCATTTCATAGCATAAAATTATAAATCTAGAGGTAACCTCAGTTCATATTTAGAGTACCTGAACATATAGAGAAATATAAAGTAAGTTCATTAAGTAGAAACTTTTGTAGCATATACTGGAGAGCTGAATGTAAGAGAAATGTTAATCAAGTAAGAAGTAAACAGTCAACCTCAAAGAATCCTTCCATTTAAGTTAGTGAATATTATCAGGGCAAAGTAAGAAGTGAAGCATTACAGTTACTGGACCAAAATATTCATTCCTTAAATATACATGGTCACAAATGAAATCAGTGATTTTCTATCTTCATAGCATGTTAATTAGGTTATAAAGTGCTTCACGAATACAGATAGTTGCATACATAATCTAAGACGAAGAAAGAATGCATTTATGTGCCCAATTTACTGGCAATCTCTGAATTACAAACTTCTCCCTTATCGGTGGTACCTGTTTCAAAACTTTACTATTCGGTATCTCTAAAAGAGACTACTCATATTCACCAGTATCTTGTTTCTTCGCCTTCCTTGGCACATATTTAAACACATATAAAAAGTTTACAAATTTTGTTTCTGCGTCTTCACAGGTTGAAAGTGTCCTTTTGTTTTTTAATTCAAATACACTTATTTTATAATCTATATTTTTTATAAATTATCCCAAGATTAACATGCTTATGGTGCTATCATTATTCTGATGTCTTCTGTATTCTATTGTGTTAGTTACCTAGTGTTGCTATAACAGAAATACCACAAGTAGATGGCTCTAACAAAGAAAAAGTTATTTCCTCACAGCAAAGTAGGCTAAAAGTCCAAATTCAAGGAGTCAGCTCCAGGGGAAAGCTTTCTCCCTCTGTTGGCTCTGGAGGAAGGTCCTTGTCCTCAATCTTCCCATGTTTGATGAGCTTCTCAGGTGCAGAGACCCCAGGTCCAAAGGATGCGCTCTGCTCCTGGTGCTGCTTTCTTGGTGGTATGAGGTCCTCAACTCTCTGCTTGCTTCTCTTTCGTTTTTATCTCTTGAGAGATAAAAGGTGATACAAGTCACACCCCAGGGAAACTCCCTTTACCTTGGATCAGTTATTACAATCCCACCCTAACCCTCTCAACATAAAATTACAATCACAAAATGGAGGACAACCACACAATACTAGGAATCATGGCCTAACCAAATTGATACACACATTTTTTGGGGGGGACATAATTCAACCCATGACACTTATATTGATTTGAATCACTCTTAGATTGTTTCATATGTGCCTTGTAACAAATACAACTTTCTATGTTCAGCACCATCAACATAGACAACAGTTGGCATTCTTTTCAATAAAGGATCTCAGAATACTTTTCAGTTAAGAATCTGATTCTTCTACTTAATTATTTGCAGAATTTATTATTAAAGTGATAAACGTTAAAAAAAAATTTAACAGATAACAAATGTTTTTAAAAGACAGAAAAATGGGAGAGCAAGGTTGAAAAACCAACACAAGTTTGAAGAGATAGAAGGTTAGAACTGACGAATCTTAATGTCTAGATCAATAGTTGTCCACTCTGTTATCTGTTATGGAATTTTTCAAAATACAGATTTCCATGCCTACTGCTTTGAGGCTGGGAACTTATACTTTTTTAAAACAATTTCCTCAAGCAAATCTGAGGTGCAAATAAGACTGAGCATAATTATTCCAGAATGTCCCTCAAGTACTCTGCTAATAAATAATTGTAACTTCTTAGTTGATGTTGTTACTTTATGTTGAGTTGATTCTGACTCAGGTTGACCCCGTGTGTGCAAAGTAGAACTATTCTATTGGGTTTTCAAGGCTGTGACCTTTTGGAAGCAGACCACCAGGTCTGTCTTCCAAGATGCTTCTGGGTAGGTTCACACCACCAAGCTTTCAGTTAGTAATCAAGCACTTAAACATTTGTGTCACAAAAAACAGTACATGTATGAAAAAGGAAGGAAATGTTTATTCCTTGATATCCTATAACTACTAGGCTAAATGAATATATATTTTGCATCTGTGATAATATATGCTTTATAGTATAGCAAAACATCAGAATAATTGGAATTGGATGTGGGATCATATTCTGACTGTCCCTTACTAGGTCAGTGATGGAGGACAAGTTATTTAATATCTTTGAAGATGTTTCTTCATATGTTAATAGAGGATAATACTTACATTAAAGTTAAATGACAAGTAGGACAACTCGGTCAATTGGCATATGACAGCTCATAAAGATAATGTTCTTCATCCTACTTTGGTGAGTAGCATTTGGGGTCTTAAAAGCTTATGAGCAATCATCTAAGACACAACTATTAGTCTCTATGCATCTGGAGCAAAAGAGAAAGAAGGAAACCAAAGACTCAAAGAAGAAACTAGTCCACAGGACTAATAATCTACACGAACCATGGCCTCATCTACCTTGAAACCAGAAGAACTAGATGGTGCCCGACTATCACTACCAACCATTCTGACCAAAGACATAATAGATTGTCCCAGATAGAATAGGAAAAAATATAGAACAAAGCCCACATTCCTAAAAAAGCCCAGGCTTACTACGCTGGTAAAGACTAGAGAAATCCCCAGGACTATTGTTCGGGGATACCTTTTAAACTTAGAACTCAAACTGCTCTCAGAAGTCACCTGCCAGCTAAAAGAGAGAGTGGTTCATAAAATAAATAATATCGCCCTTGAGTACTAGGCTTCTGTAAACAATCATCTACCCGCTGCCGTCGAGTCGATTCCGACTATCATCTAAATGAGGCTTAATGTTCAGTGTTTACCAAAGATGAGAAGGTAAGGGGGACAAGGAAGCTACACTAATGGAAACAGAGCACGAATGGAAATAATGAGAATGCTGACACATTGTGAAAAGTGTAAATATCACTGAATAATATGTATAGAAATTGTTACATGAGAACCTAATTTGCTGTGTTAATTTTCTCCAAAATCACAATAAAATATAAAAAAAAGATTAAATGGCAAAGGTTAATTAAGTTTCTAGTAGAGTTTAATAGTGTCCACAACTCTTGTCTTAATTTGTCAATGTAAATTCAAATACTTTCACATTTAGAGCCAAACAACTTTTACATGTATTAGGTTCAATGTTTTTTCATTGATAAAATTATAAACTAGTTAAAACATCATGATTTTCCCACTCCTCATGTTTTCTTTTCTTTCTCCCACTATCTCTTCATATTTTCTTTTTCAACAAATATTTTGTAAATGACAACTATGTACTAAGCATTATAATAGATGACAAGAGGAATTTTATTTATCTCTTGCTGTGTAACAAATTAATGCAAACTTAATGACATAAAACAACTATTTTATATATCACTGTTTCTGAGAGTCCGAAATACAAGAGCATCTTATCTGGGTGATTCTGGTTTGTGCTCTCTCAAGAGGTTAGAGTGAAGATATCATTCGGTGTGTCAGTCACTTTAAAGCTTAATTAACCTGTTGCCTTTGAGTTATTTCTGAATCATAGCAATCCTATAGGACAGAGTAGAACTGCTCCACAAGGCTTACAAGGAGTGGCTGATGCATTCGGACTACCAACATTTTGGTTAGCAACCATGCTCTTAACTACTGTGTCACCAGGGCTCCTAGGTGATCTATACTCACAATGGGTCAATCTCATCGCTGTTGGCTGGAAGTTTCAGTTCCTCACTAACTACTGGTAAGTCATGTCAGTTCCTGAACATGTGAAATTTTCATTATAGTTAATGGAATGTCCTTAAAGCAAGCAAGAGTTATATTGGCAAAAACACACCAGTTTAGACTGTTTCTTTCAGCTCAGCTGGCATTGTTTCTACCAATATATTTGTTTTAAAACTGTTTGGATCTCCTGTTAATCTTATTATGCCAAAAATTACACTCACAAATCTCTTTGATAAAAGCCCTTTTCTACTTAATAGCTCTGTTAAGGGGGAAATTCCCTTAAACTTCTTATAAAACTACATTATTTAATTTATAGGACCTGTGAGGTACACTCTTAAAATATTTAGAAGGCATTTTCTCTGACTAAAGGGTAGCCTAAGGCACCACCTTAAATGTTCCTGAGTTCTTAACAAAGATTTTACAGCCACAAAGCTGACTTCTTCTCTAGGCCATATTTTTTTGGGCAGTGCCCTGGCTTTTATCTTTGCTTGTAAGATATATTATTTTTGATGTTGCCTTTGTTTTCTAATTTTAGCAGTGATTTCCATCTTTTGAAGTTGAGAATTTTCAAAGCAGTTAAGTCCTGGCCTCTTTGTGTTTAACAATCCTCCCATTAGTTTATCTCTCTTCTCTCACATTTTACCATTAGCATCAAGAAGAAGCCAGATGACATCTTCAGCATTTCTGAGCTAGATCTCCCGGTTAATTAGGTACAATTTCTACTTTCCACCGTTCTGCAGGCAACAGTTTTGCTCAACTTTCAGCTACTATATCAAGAATTTCCTTTCTTACAAGGTCCAATAAAATATTTCTCAATTTCTGTTTAGCCCTCATGCACAGTATCCTAAAAGGTCATCCTACTTCTACACGTTTCCTCCAAGGCTCTTAAAACTTTAAGTACCCTCCTTAAAGTCCTACCAGATTTCATCCACTGTCTAGTGGCAAAGCAACTCCCAGGTTTTGTGTTTCTTTTATGGCAGCATGCTGACCCACTTCCAAGCAATGAAATTTGCACTAATTAGGATTTAGCTTTGAAAATTACACTCTGTCATGTCCACCCCATTCCATTTGTTAGAAGAAAGTCATTAAGTACATCCTACACTCAAGGGAAGGGAATCTGGGGTCATTCAGTGGAAGGAGGAATGTCAAATAATTTGATTTCTGATCATATTATAACACATCACAGGAACAAAAAACATGAATATGAAATATCATTTTACTTCAAGGCTTTCATAACTAGTAAAAGTGACAAATACATAAATAAACATGATACAATACAAAATGTTCTCAAATAGATTTCTGTGAAATGCTTTTTAGATACAGAGGAAGAAATAATATATTTATATAGTTGGATGAGATTGTAAATTTTAAGAATAAGCAGCAGTTCACAATTCAGAAAAGTTGGGAAATGATATTCTAGGCAGAGGGGACAGTATGAGAAAAGTCAAAGATGAACAAAGAGCATGGCCAGTTTGAGGAATGGTACCAAGAGTCCATGAAATATATTTAATAAGAGTTAATATAGCGAAGAGTTGCAGGATATTATGTTAGGTGGCATACAATTTTGAAGATGCTTATATGCTCTCATAAGGAGTTCAAATTCAAAAGCCAAGATTGACTTTCTAGGCCTGACATTTCTTTGAGGTCTCCTATTTTATTGTGAAAATTCATTTGTCATTTTCATGTTATTCTATAGCAAATCAGTATTTTTTACTTTAAAAAATTTACCCAGTCCTTAAGTAAAATTGCCATTCCTGGAGTAGGTACAATTGTTTATGCTCCGGTTTCATATATAGTTTACATCTTGAGAAGTCATCTTTGAGCCATCCAAATCGCAGATGCAAACTATAGCACAGTTGGCAATGCTGACATACAATAAGATATTTTAAAAGAGGGCAGGTCATCATGATCAGAACTATATTTCAGAAAGTTAACTCTAGGGGTGGTGAGGGTGATAACCTGAAGGATGGGAAGTTAGGAAGGACAAGTTGAAGGTTATTGTGAGAGAAATGTGATGTAACTTGAGAGGAAGGATGGTGTGGAGAGTTCACAGAATAACAGACTGCTCCCTGCAATTAACTGAATTATTTATATTTTATAAGACGTTTGTTTTCAAACAACAGGCTCAGATAGCTTTGTGCACAGAATGTAGTTCTCAATGGGAGTCACTCATTCACTCCTCCATCTATTGTGTAACTATCACCACTGGACAAACAGTGTAAGACAATACAGTCTACCCCAGAGATTCTACTTCCTTTTTCAGTAATGACTAGCTGTTTTCTCAGTAAGACTGAAAGATGTCTAATTAATGTTTTTAATCAGCAAAGTGGCAAAGTGGTGTAGTGGTTAAGTGCTACAGCTGCTAACCAAAGGGTCGGCAGTTCAAATCCGCCAGGCGCTCCTTGGAAACTCTGTGGGGCAGTTCTACTCTGTCCTATAGGGTCGCTATGAGTCGGAGTCGACTCGACGGCACTGGGTTTTTAATCAGCACCCCAAAACAACAACAATCTTTATTTAATTGTTTATTTGGGTAGAAAGACTAAAATATGTCATTTGGAACCTTTAAATTGCTATTGTGTTAAAGATGCCAAAAGCTCGTACAGAGTGGCTAGTCTGTTTACAAACTCTTAAGCTAACAAGCTCTTTATCCACAAGTACATTTTCATGAAAAGCAAATAATGTATTTATGTTGGTAACACTTTATTTTCAAAAGAAAATGTAACATATTTTGAATAAAATCTAAATATGTATTAATTACGTATGAAACTAGCTTTCCTTATATTCCATCATTTTCAGCTTTCGCAGTTTGCCACGGGGCCTGAATGAATTTGAGAAGAGAGTCTGTTTCCCGACCCACGCCACAAACCCAATTTCTGACGTGACAAAGGAACAGGGCAACTGCTATTTAAATCCTGGTTTTTGTATTTTTTTTTTTTTAAGGCAGTGACATAAGTGATGTATACTGAGAGGATGCGGATGTTTACATGCCTTAGTTATCTTCCATTAATAGTCAATTAGCCTGAGGAGAAAACTTTTCGTAGAAGGTGTGGGAGGAATTATGAGAATGCTTACCGGAGGTCGATCAAAAAGTAATAATGATCTCCATGCCAAGATGCCTCCTACTTCCGAAATCCCCATGAGACCTCGACAATCCCTGAGTTAAGCAGATGTGATTCTGTGTGCTTGAAACAGAGGGAAGAAGAAAGAAACAGAACTAGCAATTTAGAAAGAATTCACTTAGGAAGAAGAGCCAACGTTAACATTTCAGAATGGAAAATAACTGAAACTAAGCTACAGGAAGATCTTTATGATAGCAATTGCTTAAAATCTTCATCAGAGACAGGGATATAGTGCTGGTCTTTTTTAAGCCCTGCAGAAGGGTAAAGTATAGACCATAAAAGAAACGATATGCAAAACTGCTACACTGGAGCTGCCTGCCTTGTCCTCTAGAATTCCATTTCAATCACTTACATTTGGTGAGCACAGAAAGATTGAGTTAGCAAAAAGAGAGAAAGGGTGTTTTACTGAGGCAACGAATCCAGCTTTTCAGATGAGATAGGATTTTCCAAATAGTAGAATAAGATATATAATCTTTTAATCATTATGTTAACTTCTACAACTTGGGTATGAACAACATCGTGCCCACCACCTTCGGCCCACCGCAGATCATGGCTTGCTAGAAGCCGGGAAGGTGGAACATGGAGCAGAGGTTAAGAGTTCTAGCTCTGGAGAGGTTAGGGTTTTTCAGCAGCACATTCTTCAAGCTATTTAGGGCAGCTAAATGACCTTAAGGAGTCCTGGTGGCACACTGGTTAAGAACTTGGCTGCTATCCAAAAAACAGTTTGAATCCACTGCGTGCTCTTTGGAAGCTCTACAGGGCAGTTCTACTCTGCCCTATAGATCATTATAAGTTAGTATCAACTCGTTGGCAATGTGCGGTGTAATGAGCTTTAAAAAAAATTTTTTTTTGAAATAATTACAAATTCATTCAGGTGCACCATTCATCCAGCCTCCCCAATGTTAATAACTTATGTAACAATACAATAGTATAAAAAACAGAAAATTGTTATTAGTACAATTCACAGAATTTATTTAGATTTCATCAGTTATAAATGTACTCCAGGGTGTGCATGTGTGTGTGAATATGTACATGTATAGTTTTATGCAATTCTTTGTATCATTTTTCATTGTGATAAACGTATATAATACAAAATTTTTCATTTTAACCATTTTAAGTGTACAATTCATTGGCATTAGTTACATTCACGATATTGTGCAGCAATCACCACTATTTCTAAAACGTTTTTGTCGCTCCAAACAGAAACTGTTTTTCATTAAGAAATTTATCTACTCTTTTCCCATGCCTCACATTCTCTGTCAACCTCTAATTTACTTTCTAGCTCTATGAATTTGCCTATTGCAGATATTTCATGTAAAGTGAAATCATACGGTATTTGTCATTTTGTGTCTGACTTATTTCACTTAGCATACATGTAAATATGGCGTGGGGGTAGCATCTGACCTCTTCTAACTTCACAAGGAGGAAGGAGAATTAAGATCAATAGCCCAAAGCTGATTCTTAAGAGGCAGAGGTCAGACATGCCTACTCTCTCCACCATCCTTACCAATTCTGACACCACCCATCCCTCCCACTGCACCTCTACTTCTCCTGGGTTTGGTGATTCATTGCAATGGCCACACAGTACTCACAGACAATACTCAGGATTATGGGGTTAATACAAGTTACAGGTTGAGGAATGCTTAGGATACAGTTCTTCCACCAGGATAGCCTCTTCTCTGCAGTGTTCTCAGGCATGCCTCTCTCTAGCCCCTTGGCCTTTGCCTTGCTCAGGCAAGTATTATGAAGCTCTTTTAGCTCTGTCAATAAGTGCCGAAAGACACCCGACTCCATCAGCAAGCCTCCTACCCAAAGGCATTCAGCTTTCTCACTCTGTGTAGTGTATTAGATTGATTGATTTTCTTGGATTGAACCACTCATTCCTTCCTGGGATAAATCCCACCTGATAATTATGAATAATTCCTTTAATAAACCGTTGGATTCAATTTGTAGAATTTTGCGTGTATGTTCATAAAGGATGTTAATCTCTAGTTTTCCTTTCTAGTGGTATCTTTATTTGGCTTTGGCTTCATAGAATGAGTTAGGAAGTGATCCCATTTCTTCTATTTTTTGGAAGAGTTGGAGAAGAATTAGTGCTAATTCTTCTTTAGATGTTTAGTAGAATCTACCAATGAAGCCATCTGGTCCTAGATTTTTCTTTGCTGGGAGTTTATTGATTACTTATTTAATCTCTCTACTTGTCATTTACATTTAAAGTTATTTTCAGTAAGGAAAGACTTAATTCTGCTATTCTTCTATTTGCCTTCTGTGTGGCTTACATATATTTTGTTCATAATTACCTCCAATACTGATTTCTTTTGTGTTTAGCTGGATTTTTTTAAGTGAGCCATTTTTATTCTCTTCTTGTTTCCTTTTGTGTTTTTTAAAGATATTTATTTTGTACTTACCATGAGAATTACATTTAACATCTATTTTTTTAAACTCTAAACAAATACAAACTTAAGTTCAATAACATAAAAAATCTCTGTTCCTATAACCTCCCCATTTATGTTGTTGTTGTCACAAATTACATCTTTATACATTGTGTGCCCAACAACAAAAATTTATAATTATTTTCTATGCATTAGTCTTTTAGATAACGTAGGAGTAGAACGAGTAGATTTACAAACCAAAAATACCACAAAACTAGCCTTTGTATTGACCTATGAAATTATCTCTACTGAGTATATACATATAATTTTTTTTCTTCATATGGCTGTCTAGTGCCCTTAACTGTCTAGTATCCTTTCATTTCAACCTGAAGAGCTTCCTTTAACCTTTCTTGTAGGGAAGGTCTCATGGTAATATACTCTCTCAGGTTTTGTTTGTTTATCCCTCAGTGATAAATCCTCAATTTCAATTTTTAAAGACTTCTTAAATGACTTGGAAAGATAGATATATTTATCTTTTATTTTTGAAGGAGAGCTGACAGATACACAATCTTTTTTGACAATCTTTTTTTTTTTTTTTTTTTCCCAGCACTTGTTCTGTATCATTTTCTCCATTAGGCTTCAAAAAAATCAGAGTAGATCTTGTTTACAAAAAGAGAATTAAATCTATCCAATGTAGAAAAACTGACCAATTATGTTGTTGTTGTTGTTAGGTGCTGTCAAGTCAGTTCCAACTCATAGCGACCCTATGCACAACAGAACAAAACACTGCCCAGTCCTGTGCCATCCTTACAATCATTGTTGCAGCCACTGTGCCAATTCACCTCATTAAGGATCTTCCTCTTTTCCACTGACCCTGTACTTTGCCAAGCATGATTGTTCTTCTCCTCATGACAACATGTCCAAAGTAAGTTAGACGCAGTCTAGCCATCCTTTTCTCTAAGGAGCATTCTGGCAGCACTTCTCCCAAGACACATTTGTTCATTCTTTTGGCAATCCATGGTATATTCAGTATTCTTCGCCAACACCACAATTCAAGGGTGTCAATTCTTCTTCGGTCTTCCTTATTCATTGTCTACCTTTCACATGCATATCATGCAATTGAAAATATCATGGCTTGGGTCAGGCACACCTTAGTCTTCAAGATGACATCTTTACTTTTCAACGCTTGAAAGAGGTTCTTTGCAGCGGATTTGCCCAGTGCAATGCATTGTTTGATTTCTCAACTGCTGCTTCCATGGGTATTGATTGTGGGTCCAAGTAAAATGAAATTCTTGACAACTTCAATCTTTTCTCCATTTATCATTTATCATGATGTTGCTCATTGGTCCAGTTGTGAGGGTTTTTGTTTTCTTTATGTTAAGGTGCAATCCATACTGAAGGCTGTGGGCTTTGATCTTCTTTAGTAAGTGCTTCAAGTCCTCTTCACTTTCAGCAAGCAAGGTTGTGTCATCTGCATAACACAGGTTGTTAATGAGTTTTCCTCCAATCCTGATGCCCCATTCATTTTCATATAGTACAGCTTCTCAGATTATTTGTTCTGCATACAGACTGAATAGGTATGGTGAAAGGATACAACTGTGACACACGCCTTTCCTGACTTTAAACCACTCAGCATCCCCTTGTTCTGTCCAAACTACTACCTCTTGATCTGTGTAAAGTCTCCTCATGAACACAATTAAGTGTTCAGGAATTCCCATTCTTCGTAATGTTATCCATAATTTGTTATGATCCACACAATCGAATGCCTTTGAATAATCAATAAAACACAGGTAAACATCTTTCTGGTATTCTCTGCTTTTGGCCAGGATCCATCTGACATCAGAAATGATATCTCTGGTTCCATGTCCTCTTCTGAAACCAGCCTGAATTTCTGCCAGTTCCCTGTCTACATCCTGCTGCAGCTGTTTTTGAATGATCTTCACCAAAATTTTGCTTGTGTGTGATATTAATGATAAAAAAAAATGATATAGTTCTATAATTTCCACATTCAGTTTGATCCCTTTCTTGGGAATAGGGATAAATATGGACCCCTTCCAGTCCATGGGCCAAGAAGCTGTCTTCCATATTTCTTGGCATAGATGCACTGCATCTGCATCTGTTTGTTGAAACATCTCAAGTGATATTCCATCAATTTCTGGAGGCTTATTTTTCACCAATGCCTTCAGTGCAGCTTAGACCTCTTCCTTTAGTACCACCGGTTCCTGATCATATGCTACCTCTTGAAATGGTTCAACATCAACTAATTCTTTTTGGTATAATGACCCTGTATGTTCTTTCCATCCTCTTTTGATGCCTCCTGCATCATTTAATATTTTCCCCATAGAATCCTTCATTATTGCAACTCAAGGCTTGAATTCTTTCTTCACTTCTTTCAGCTTGAGAAATGCCAAGCATGTTCTTCCCTTTTGGTTTTCTATCTCCAGCTCTTTGCACATGTCATCGTAATACTTTACTTTGCCTTCTCAAGCTGCCCTTTGAAATCTTCTGTTCATTTCTCTTACTTCATCATTTCTTCCTTTTGCTTTAGCTGCTTGACATTCAAGAGCAAGCTTCAGAGCCTCAATTGACATCCATTTTTGTCTTTTCTTTCTTTCCTGTCTTTTCAATGACCTATCGCTTTCTTCATGTATGATATCCTTGATGTCATTCCACAACTCATCTGGTCTTCAGTCATTAGTGTTCGATGCATCAAATCTATTCTTGAGATGGCCTTTGAATTCAGGTGAGATATACTCAAGATTGTATTTTCACTCTCGTGGACTTGCTCTGATTTTCTTCAATTTCAGCTTGAACTTGCATACAAGCAACTGACGATCTGTTCCACAATCGGCCCCCGGCCTTGTTCTGACTGATGATATTGAGCTTTTCCATTGTCTCTTTCCACAGATGTAGTCAATTTGATTCCTGTGTGCTGGTGAGGTCCATGTGTATAGTTGCCATTTATGTTGGTGAAAGAAGGTATTCACAATGTAGAAGTTGTTGGTCTTGCAAAATTCTATCATTCGATCTCCGGCATTGTTTCTATCACCAAGGCCATATGTTCCAACTACCGATCCTTCTTCTTTATTTCCAACTTTTGCATTCCAATCACCAGTAATTGTAAATGCATCCTGATTACATGTTCGATCAATTTCAGACTGTAGAAGCTGATAAAAATCTTCATTTTCTTCATCTTTGGCCTTAGTGGTTGGCAAGTAAATTCAAATAATAGTTGAATTAACCATTCTTCCTTGTAAGCATATGGATATTATCCTATCACTGACTGCGTTGTACTTCAGGATAGATCTTGTATTGTTCTTTTTGAATGCAACACCATTCCTCTTCAAGCTGTTCCCAGCATAGTATGCTATATGATTATCTGATTCCAAGTGGCCAATATCTGTCCATTTCAGCTCACTAACGCCTAGGATATCAATGTTTATGTGTTCCATTTCATTTTTGACAATTTCCAATTTTTCTAGATTCATACTTCATACATTCCACATTCCGATTGTTAATGAATGTTTTCACCTGTTTCTTCTCATTTTGAGTTGTGCCATATCAGTAAATGAAGGTCCCAAAAGCTTTATTCTAACCACGTCATTAAGGTAGACTCTACTTTGAGGAGGCAGCTCTTCCCCAGTAGTCTTTTGCATGCCTTCCAACCTGGTGGGCTCATCTTCCAGCACTATACCAGACAATGTTCCACTACTATTCACAAGGTTTTAACTGGCTAATTCTTTTCAGAAGGCTGCCGAGTCCTTCTTCCTAGTCTGTCTTAGTCTGGAAACTTAGCTAAAATCTGTCCTCCATGGGTGACCCTACTGGTTTCTGAATACTGGTGGCATAGACTCCAGCATCACAGCAACACACAAACCTCCATGGTAGGACAAATTGACCAATTATAGGAAGACTCAAATGAGAATAACTCAAGCCAAGATGTAAGGGAGATAACAGGTGAAGAATGGAGAAATTTAAGTTGTGGACCGTTGTTACTAAAAGTGTGGCCTGGACTCAACAATATCAATATCACCTGTGAGTAGTTAGAAATGCAAAATCTCATGCCCCACCCCAGGCTTACTGAATCAGAATTTCCTTTTTAACAGAATATCCAGGTGATTGGTATGCACATTAATAGCTTATAAAAACACCAGGTTAGACAAAAAAAAGAGATAGAAATGGGAAGAAAATATATTTAAGTTCAATTTAGAATCTCCAACTTTCTTTAATCTCTTCTGTGTTATAGTTATGTCAACAGTGCATCTATGGGTTAAGCTTAAAAATAAAAGGAGATTGAGACGCTAAGCTGATGAACTTACTGCAGAGTAATTTAGAGCTTTTCTTTTTATTTGTAATGTTTGTGGTTGTCAATATAAATAGTGTTTATGGCTTGCAAATTAAGTACAGTGATAAATCCTCGATTTCACGCTTAAAAGACTTGTTAAATGACTTGGAAAGTACTAGCTACTCTTATCTCCAAAGAAATGAACAAAGGAGTGCAGTTGAGTTTTTCTGCACTTCTGGATGATATACACTATTTATTGGTTTTGGCAGTTAGTAAGTTCAAAAATGTGCTCCAGGTAGGTTCCCTATTCTTTCCATGAATGAGGTGTAACATGGAGAGATAAAAGCAGTGTATGGGGCTGAGAATCTGGAAAGGTAAGTATGCCAAAAAAAAGTAATCCATTGCCATGGAGTTGATTCTGAGTTGCAGCGGCCCTATAGGGTAGAGTAGAACTGCCCCATAGGGTTTCCAAGAAGCACCTGGTGGATTCCAGCTGCTGACCTTTTGGTCAGCAGCCATAACTCTTAACCACTAAAACCAGTAGATTTTCCAAGGGAAGTATAGTAATGACATATTAACATATTAAGCAAAAGCTTCCAAATATTGATCTAAGAATCTTGCCTTTAAAAGATCTAGGATTAAACTAATTAAATCACTATTGGCATATCTTGTAAAAGAGTTACATTAAAATGTATGAACTTAAAAATAATATACATTGTTGCAGAGTGAATTGCAATCTTCCACTGGATTTTCTGTTTCAAATATAACCTTGTCTAATTAAAGTAGAATTATTGCTCATATTTTCCCTGCTCTCTCTTCCAGTGTTGCTCTTATTCACCCTAATCTTATAGCTGTCACACAAGGAAATAAGAATTAGAGTAGAAGGTTCCCCTAACCTTTTAAGTCACAATCTGTATGAAATCAATTGGCTAAACTCTTAGAAGAGTAAACAGCCAAGATAACTTCATTTCTCTTTTGGGCTGTGTGTGGCCAGGGTTGGGGGGGAGGGAAGGTAAACAGAAGTGTAGAGTTAGTGTCAATTCTTCAACTAACAGTAACCTTGAAATAGGATTACACCTCTGCAAGCTGAAGTATTTTATTTTTCAAATTCCTTTTCTGTTCTGCATGTCTGAAAGTGTCTAGTTCTGACTTCAAACTCTCGGCAAATGACCCTGAAAATATTTGTGTGTTGGTGTCACTTAGCATTTCCAACAACAGCCTCAGTAACATGCTGGGTGTTGATGGGTTTTTAATACTAATGATATCAGCTTTTCTATCCTGCAGGGAATCAAAATCAGGCATGTACTTCCTTCCTATGGCAGTTTTCTCCCTTAACTAAAATAAGCAATGTATTCATGTCCCTGTAGATTTCCATTTAGAGATGCAGTATTTCTTGAGAAAATACATGAATTGAAAACCCTGCGCCTCAGGCATAGCCCAATTTATGTGTCTTTCCTTAAATGTGCATCTTGCAGCAAAACAAAATGTGACACTGACACCTCAGCGTTGTATAAAAAGTGTGCCATAATTTAACACTCTTATACAACTGCTTGCTTTATGTCTTCAAGCAACTCCTTTGCTTTTTTTTTTAATTGAAGCCAAAATTTCTTAAATTTACTGTATCCCCCTTTACCCTTCTTTCTAATTTCTTCTACAGATGGGCCAGTATTTTTAAAACAATGAGTGCACCTATGCTATACATTTCAGAGCATCCTTGCTAAGCACAATGTAACTAGAAACCTGGGAAGAATAATAGAGATCACTCAAAGCAGCAACTCCTCTAAAGTATCAATAAAAATATCGACATCAGAGAAAAATCTGGCCTCTTTGAACAATGGGAGTTGGGAGCCCTACCTCACCAGGCATCCCACTTTGTGGATAAAAAACCTGTTGCCTTTGAGTTGATTCTGACTCATAGCAACCCTACAGGACAGAGTAGAATTTCCCCACAGTGTTTCCAAGGAGCACCTGGTAGATTCAAAATGCCAGCCTTTTGGTTAGCAGCCATAGCTCTTAACCACTATGCAACTAGGGTTTCCACTTTGTGGATAGGCAGTTCCAATGAATACAAAGTATTTCTTTATATTGAATACTTCCTGTACCTTCTGCCCACTGGACCCCAAGTACTAAAATTAAATAAACAAAAGTATAATTTCTGCTCTGAATGTCAACTCCTCAAATATTTGAAACTTTTCATAGGTGTCTTCCTTCTCTTATCTTAAGGTATCATGTTTCTGATTTGTCAGATTCTCTTTGGACAAAAGCCCTAAAATGTAGTAGTTGATTAATACATACTTGCTAGATGAATAACATCTTTAGGTGGGGCCTTGATTATGTGGAATGGAGTTAAAAAAAATCTTCTTAACATGCTCACTGTCTTAGGTTGGGTTCTCTAGAGAAGGGTATGTATATATATATATATATATATATATGTATATAAAAAGCAACATCATGATAAAGGGAGAAGAGACTGAAATTGTCAAGGGTTTCATTTTACTTGGATCCAAAATCAACACCTATGGAAGCAGCAGTCAAGAAATCAAAAGATGCATTGCACTGGGCAAATCTGCTGCAAAAGACTTCTTTAAAGTGTTGAAAAGCAAAGATATCATCTTGAAGACTAAGGTGCGCCTGACCCAAGCCATAGTATTTTCAATCGCATCATATGCATGTGAAAGCTGGATGATGAATAAGAAACGCAGAAGAATTGACGCCTTTGAATTGTGGTGTTGGCCAAGAATATTGAATATACCATGGACTGCCAAAAGAACAAACAAATCTGTCTTGAAAGAAGTACAACCAGAATGCTCCTAGAAGCAAGTATGGCGAGACTACGTCTCACATATTTGGACATGTTATCAAGAAGTATCAGTTCCTGGAGAAGGACATCATGCTCGGTAAAGTAGAGGGTTAGCAAAAAAGAGGAAGACCCTCCACAAGATGGATTGACACAGTGGCTGCAACAATGGGCTCAACCATAACAATGATTATAATGATGGCACAGGACCAGGCAATGTTTTGTTCTGTTGTATGTAGGGTCACTATGAGTTGGAACTATCTCGAGGGCACCTAAAACAACAACAAATATATATATATATATTAAAAAAAATTTTTTTTTAATATATATATATATAAACACACACATATGGAGAGAGAGAGAAAGGGATTTAGCTCAAGGAAATGGCTCACGTGGTTGTAGAGGCTACAAGTCCTAAGTCTGCGTGTCAGCCGTCAGGCTTGAAGCTTCTTCTGACTCACGTAGCTGCAAGGATTGATGAACTCAAGATCAGCAGGTCAGAGAGCGGACTGCTAGCTCATGGTTTGCAGAGGCTGACAAATCCAACATCGGCAGGCAATATGGCAGGATGCTGGCTGAAGTCCCAAGAACTGGAGGTCAGATGAAGAGATAGATGCGGGATCCAGAGTGAGCAAAACTCAGTGATCTTTGCCAGAACATCCATATATATTGAATACAAGCCATACCCTTGAGGAAACTCCCCTTACAACTGATTGACTGATCACATCAGATCACAAAATGGAGGATAACTACATCATTACATAATTGCCAGACTACATCATTACATAACTGCCCAGCCACTGAGAATCATGACCCACCCAAGCTATCACACGACCTTAACCATCACACTCACTACATTTCTATTTTCATATTTTGAGTTTTGGCACCATCTGACATCTCCAATTTATCCTTGTTCAATTTTGCTCCAATTATTTCAAATTTATTTAAAAAATGGATTCAGTAGTTCTGTGCATTGACATAGATTCTGAGCTGTATTGTTATCAAATTTGATCAGCATGCTTTCTATGCATCATGAAAATCATGATAAAAATGTTGAAAGGACCAGCTGCAGAACAATGATACAGTAGACACTGACCCATTACTCTTTCAGTACTGTTTGTCATGAAGTTAAAATTTAGCTGACTTTACCTACAGGTCGACATGCTTTTAATTGTGCAGCTTTATAATGCATATGAGAACATATTAAAAGGCTTCTAAAGTTCAGAGGTATAATTCAAAGAAAGAAAATTTGCTCTGAAAAATTTGTTCTTATTGAATTAATCCCTGTTCCTAGCGGTCCTCATATTCATTTATGATTACTCCAGTAGTTTGAGTAATAATCCATATCCTGAATTATTCTGGAGATGATTATCATACTTGTTATTTCAAGAATTCATATTTTTGTATAATTACAACATTGGCCCATTTTGATTATTTTGGTCCTTTCCTCATTCTCCATGATATCTCTGACAACTGCTCTGTTATTATATATACACATTTCTTACACTATGCTATTGGTGATTTATATAGTCCTGGAGTCTGTAATAAAATTGAACCTTATAGGAACCCTCTTCATAGGTCCTCGCCTTCCCCATTTATTTTTCACACTAAGGCAAAATTTTCTATGTTTTTATGTTTAATGACCACTTTCTTTCATGCAGCAAAATAAAGCTGAGTTCTATCTTTTATTTTGTTTTCTATAAATATCACCTGAATTGTGGGCCTCTCTTTTTTGTGATCGAAGAAAAGCTGAAAAACCTCTCTCTGTTTTTGGTTGTCTTGGCTCACTTCTAAGTGGAATCTCATTGTCAGTATCTTTAGTGGGTTTCTGGGTAGTGTTCCTTATTTGCTTGTATGTTTCTCCTTCTTTTAAAATCTGATAGAACAGCAATCTACACAGTTCCTGTTGCTCTAATTGCCTGCTTTACCTTTTCATATCTCATTAAATCTATTTGATATGTATATATATATATTTTTTAATTTTAACTTTTGTTTTTACAAACCTTTGTCCATCTTCTGTTCATTTCTCTTTATTACCTCATCCCATGATGCAATGACTAATTTTTCTGTGAAGTATTTAACGTATTTCCTGAAGTACACAAATCTGAGAGTGCATTCTTCCTCATTTTTAATTATGGACTTTTTTTCCATTGATATAGTCCCATACCCTAATTATCTCTTAGTAGTTGCTTGCTTTTTGTTGCTAATTGTTCATTAGAGGCCAGACCACATTTTCAACCTCTTGACTTATCAGCTAGGCAAAAAGTGAATCAATTCTGATGCTTTAATAAAAATTTCCAGTCAAAGCTTGGTTAAAAAATTCTCATTTCACATGTATGTGTTTCTTCTATGCTAGTGGCGTTTCCTAATTCATCAACCAAAAATTTTGCCAGGCTATGTTTACCTTCACTCTAATAAACATCCCTAGGTTCACTACCATATTTATCATGATCGGGTGCTCTGATGGTTAAGACTGAGTGTCAGCTTGGCTGGGCCATGATTCTCAGTGTTTATATGTGATCACTCCCGTGATTGAATCTGCTGTGAGTAGCCAATCAGTTGAAAGGGAGTTTCCTTGGGGGTGTGGCCTGCATATAAATATAAGCAGATGTTCTGGCTTTTTTGCTCACTCTGGATCCTGCCCTGCCTCCTGTTCATATGACCTGCGGCTCTTGGCACTTGAGCTATCAGCTTATCTGCAGATCTTGGAATTCGATCTTCACAGCCTGAGAGCTGGAGCCTCTCTCCAACCTGCCAATCTTGGGTTCGCCAGCCCCTGAGGCTACCTGAATTGAGAGAAGCTTCTATCCTGATACACGGACTCGGGACATTTCAGCCTCAACAATTGTGTGAGCTGTTTCCTTGATAAAAATCTCTCTATATATATATTTATATGCTTTACTGCTTTTGCTTCTCTAGAGAACCCAGCCTAACAGAGGTGCTTATGCTGCAGTAATAAATTAACTATAACTTCTAAAAAGTTTAAAGACAATAACATAAAAAGTTGGCTTATTGTTCATGTTATATGGTCACCTTGGCTTGGTGGGGGTTGGGAGAAGTCTTCTGATCCACATAGTCATTCAGGGGCCCAGGCTGCCAAGAACTCTACCACCTGATATGTCACAGTTCACTGTATGACAACATGGGAATAGTGTGCATCTCTATGCTGTATCCCAGTAGTGTCATCACTTCTACCCATTGCCTATTGACCTGAACCAGACATACAGCCCTATCAGACAGCATGTTTGCATTATAAATGAAGTATCTCATGACCAACATTGTCCCTGACATAATTGAGTTTGTGGATTTCTTTGCATACGTGTGTTTTATAACATTCAAATTCTTTAACTGAAATTGTTTCTTATAAGCAACAGTTACACTACAATTATGAGTCCTGTTGAATTTCTAAGGTGGCTAGACATAGATATTCACCAATTTTATTAAAATATCAAGTTCTCAGTTTATTTCCATAGCTTTCGGTTAACATTTACTGAAGTTGTAGGGCATTTTCTATGTATCTATATTGCTGTATCTCTATATCTACTTCCTATACATCTCCTTTACAATGATTCTTTTTATGACACACCTCTTCATTTTACCAAATCATGTTCGTGTTTTATTTAAGAATTTCTTTCTCTGATTTTCAGTTCAAATTATTTTTATCAGATTGAAATGCTTTGCTAACTACATTATTCTGAGTACTGTGAGAACCAATAACTTCAACATTAGAAATTAAAAATTGTTTTTTCAGCCTCACATCCATAGCCATCTGTTCATGTCTCATAAATACTTAGTCTTTCAAAGTTTTAACCTTTGATTGGAAGTGATGAAATTTCCATATGCCCTCATATGTTTCTATTTACTTATCAACCTAATAATTTGCTAATCAACATCACTAGAAAACCAGTTGTTTCCATTCTTTATTCATTCATTCTTCATCTATTAATTTAATAGTTGTGTACTAAACTTTAAGTTTGTGAGACATAATGGTGTTGATTAGCATAAATTTCCCCAACATATTTGAAAAGAAGCAGAAAATGAGTTGATTAGTTGGATTCAGAAGAAGACATGGAAGGAGGGATATTATTGCTGATGTCAAATGGATCTTGGCTGAAAGCAGAGGATATCAGAAAGATGTTTACCTGTGTTTTATTAACTATACAACTGGATTCAGCTGTGTGGATTATAACAAATTATGGTTAACATTGCAAAGAATGGGAATTCCAGAAATCTTAATTGTGCTTCTGAGAAATCTATACATAGACCAAGAGGCTGTCATTCAAAAAGAACAAGGGGGTTCTGTGTGGCTTAAAATCAGAAAAGGTGTGTCTCAGATTGTCTCTTTTCACCATACTTATTCAATCAGTATGCTGGGCAAATAATTTGACAAGCTGGACTATGTGAAGAAGAATGGGGCATCAGGATTGGAGGAAGACTCAATAACAACCTGCATTATGCAGATGACACAACCTTGTTTGCTAAAAGTGAAGAGAACTTGAAGCACTTACTGATGAAGATCAGAGACTACAGTCTTCAGTATGAATTACATCTTAACATCATGAAGACAAAAATCCTCACAACTGGATCAATAAGCAAAATCATGATAAACAGAGAAAAGATTGAAGTTGTCAAGGATTTCATTTTACTTGAATCCACAATCAACACCCATGGAAGCAGCAGTCAAGAAACCAAAAGATGTGTTGCATTGGGCCAATCTGCTGCAAAAGACCTCTTTAAAGTGTTGAAAAGCAAGAAGATGTCACTTTCAGGACTAAGGTGTGCCTGACTCAATCCATGATATTTTCAGTTGCCTCATATGCCTGTGAAAGCTGGACAATGAATAAGGAAAACTGAAGAATAATTGATATATTTGAATTATGGTGCTGGTGAAAATATTCAATGTATCATGGACTGCCAGAAGAGTGAACAAGTATGTCTTGGAAGAAGTACAGCCAGAATGTGAGACTTGGCAATGAGGATGGTGAGACTTCATCTCACATACTTTGGACATGTTATCAGGAGGGCACAGTCCCTAGAGGACATCATGTTTGGTAAGGTAGAGGATGAGGGGAAAAGAGGACTATCAACAACATGGATAGATATACTGGCTGCAACAATGGGCTCAAACATAGCAAGGATTGTGAGGATGGTGCAGAACCAGGCAGTGTTTTGTTCTGTTGTACATAGAGCTGGAACTGACACAATGGCACATAACAATAGCAACAGAAAGTGAGTAGATATTAAGGTAAAGGAGGTTGATTCAATAAACAGACCTATTTTGTTCTCTAATAAATCCTACCAAGCAAACAATAGCATGACTTCAAGGTGACACCTTTGCTTTTCAAGACTTTAAAGAGGTCCTTTGCAGCAGATTTACCCAATGCAAGGCGTCTTTTGATTTCTTGAATACTGTTTCCATGGCTGTTGATTGTGGATACAACTAAAATGAAATCCTTGACAGCTTCAATCTTTTCTCCATTTATCATGGTGTTGCTCGTTGGTCCAGTTGTGAGGACTTTTGTTTTCTCTATGTCGAAGTGCTATCCGTACTTTGGATAGCACTTCGAGGCTGTGGTCTTTGATATTCGTTAGTAAGTGCTTCAAGTCGTCTTCACTTTCAGCAACCAAGGTTGTGTCATCTGCGTAACTCAGGTTGTTAATGAGTCTTCTTCCAATCTTGATGCCCTGTTCTTCTTCATATAGCCCAGCTTCTCAGATTATTTGCTCAGCACACAGAATGAATAGGTATGGTGAAAGGATACAACCCTGACGCACACCTTTCCTGAATTTAAACCACTAGTATCCCCTTGTTCTGTCTGAACAACTACCTCTTGATCTATGTACAGGTTCCTCATGAGCACAATTAAGTGTTCTGGAATTCCCATGTCAAGAGAAGAGATAGGAAAAGGAAAAAAAAAAAAAGAGAGAGAGAGAAAAGAAAGGAAGAAAGTAAGGAAAAAAAGAAGGGAAGGAGAGAGGGAGGGTGGGAAGAAGAGAGGGAGAAGGGAAGGAAGGAAGGAAGGAAGGAAGGAAGGAAGGAAGGAAGGAAGGAAGGAAGGAAGGAAGGAAGGAAGGAAGGAAGGAAGGAAGGAAGGAAGGAAGGAAGGAAGGAAGGAAGGAAGGAAGGAAGGAAGGAAGGAAGGAAGGAAGGAAGGAAGGAAGGAAAAATGATAGCCATGATGGAACATTTTCAACTAAAATATCCAGCCAAATTACCTTGCAGTGCAGCTTCTATTCTGCAGTTTCCACTTATATGTTCATTGCTTTCTTATGTTTTACAGTCATAGTCTTAAATATAAGCAGATAACCAAGGATTACCAGGAAGATTGGAAACCTTCAAATATGAAAGTTGTAGACCATTACAAACAAACAGAAATAAATAGCATTTAGGAAAACAGACATTACATATGCAGAAAAGAAAATATAAAAATAAAATCTACCAGAAAGTTAAGAGAAGATACAACAACCATGAAACAACAAAAGGATTCTTTGCTGAAGAAACACCAGAGAATTTAAAACAGCTTTTTTTTTTTTTTTTTGGCATTAAGATTTTTATGGCAGATCTGAGAAACTCAATAAGTAATGGAAAGGAAAGACTGAGAAAAATCTGAGAAATTTTAGCAAAGAAACAAAGAGATGAATAACCCACTGTGGTGTTGATTTATACTGATTGAGACCATGAAGGACAGAGTAAAATTGTCCCATATGGTTTCCAAGGCTGTCATCTTTACGGAAGCAGATTGTCACATCATTCTCCCATGGAGTCGCTGGTGGTTCAAACCACTGGCCTTTTGGTTTTCAGCTGAGCACTGTAATCACTGAACACCAGATTTCCAAAGTTATGAATAGCAGGAAAGAAAATAGGAAAATATTGAAGAGTCTTTCCAGGAGGCCCAACATCTGAATAACTAGATTTTTGAGTAGAGGGAAAAAAGGCAATGAAAGGAAACACATCATTAAAATTTTTAAAGAAATTTTTCCAGAACTCTAGGACACAAGTTTCCAGATTGAAGGTGTTTTTACCAATCGTTCTGTTCAGGGATGACAGACCCACAGCAAAACACATCTTTCTAGAATTTCTTAAAACTTGGAAAACAGAGAAGCTCCTTAGAGATTCCAGAGAGAGATAATGCTCTTGTTAGGTGTTGTTGAGTCGGTTCTGACTCATAGTGACCCTACATACAACAGAACAAAACACTGCCCCTTCCTGCACCGTTCTCACAATTGCTGGCTTCCTGACCAGTCTCACAATTGCTGCTAGGTATGAGCCTTTCTTTGCAGCCATTGTGTCAATCCATCTCATTGAGGGTCTTTCTCTTTTTTGAGGACTCTCCACTTTATCGATCAAGTTTTTCTTCTCCAGGGGCTGGTCCCTCCTGATAATATTCCCAGAGTACATGAGTCTTGCCATCTTTGCTTCTAAGGAGCATTCTGATTGTACTGCTTCCAAGACAGATTTGTTCGTTCTTATGGAAGTCCATGATATATTCAGTGTTCTCCACCAATACCATGATTCAAAGGCATCGATTCTTCTTCAGTCTTCCTTACTCATTGTTCAGCTTTCACTGATATACGAGGTGATTGAAAACACCATGGCTTGGTTCAGGTGCACTTTAGTCTTTAAAGTGATATCTTTGCTTTTTAACACTTTGAAGAAGTCTTTTGCAGCAGATTTGCCCAATGCAGTGTGTCATTTGATTTCTTGACTGCTGTTTCCATACAATGAATCAGAATCAAAATTATGTTTCCCATCATATTGGAAACTATTTCTGAAACAAAAGATTCCCTACCTAAATTTCTATAATGAGCCAACTTATCAATTAAGTGTGTGGGGAGAATAAAAACATACTAATATGGCAGAATTGCAAAAAATTGCCTATAAATTATCTTTCTCAGAAAAAGTAAGAGAAATACATAGGGATAAAATAATCAATTATTAAACTCATATTTCAGAATACTGATTTATGAAAAAAGTAAATAGGTAAGATATATTATTACTCTATTTGATCTAAATTTATATCTAGATTATGGGTTTTTTAAATTTTTTGACTTGTAGGTGAAATATTAATGACCCCATTTTGTGTAATTTTCTTTTCCTGTTGATATTATTGGTAATTTTTTTTTTTTTACTTCAGTAAATATCAATATAAATAAAACCACTTAAATAAAGTATGCACTCCGTGGCTTTCAATGTTCGAATCACTTCCTTTGTAGTAAAATTTAGAAATATTTATGAAGACTTTTTGAGCAGAATATTACTAAATGGGTCTAAAAGTTCTGAAAGGGTTTGCTCCTTTGAGTGCTTCTAAACACTAGACAGTGGTTTAATTTATAAAACACACCAGTAAAATTAAAAGTAATGAAGTTTTGTTGCATTTCTAAAATTGATTTTATGGAGTGTACGGTAAGCTCTGATTAAAAAAAAACACTAATTCTCTACAATATGTCATTAGTATGCATCTCCTTTATTTTTTTCCTGCCCCTGATAACAGTCAACCATCTAGAGGTAGAGATTATTGAAAGAGATTCTCCTTTGACTATACTGGAATATAAGATTAACAGAGCAAAGAGTTTTGCCTGTCTTTGTTTCCCGCCTGGTGTATTGCCAGTACCTAGGACAATGCCTGGCACATAACACACAATCGATCAGCATGAGTAGATACAGGAATGGATGGAAGGATGGATGGCAAGACACAGGGCAGTGATGCAAGTGTCCTCTGGATGTTGGAAAGGAGAGGTCCCAGGATGACATCTGTACTCAGGTAAGAGGGCAGCCCACTCAGATTGCAGTAGGTCAGGTGTTTCTAAAAGTTGCCTTTTTTTCAAAAAGATGAAATTGATAGCATGCTTGATGCGCCAGAATGTCTGCCAAGATGGCATAGACAATCTGCAAAAGTTTGTGATTGAATTGATTGACTGAGCAAAATAATGAACTCCAGAAGAAAAATATGAGCTGGCACTAACTACTTTCCTCAGTGGAAATTGAAGAAAGATAGTGCTCAAAACTAAAAACTACCAAAAAACCTCAACAATAGAAGTACATTATCAAAAGATGTAAAATTGATTCCCAAAATAATAGACCAAAAGAGGTAGGATCAATTGTCTTTGAGAAGAATTGGTAGGGTGATGTTTTTCAAAATAAACGTGTAGTAATATTTGACTCCTTATACTATGTACAAGTATAACTTATGAAAAGAAAAACTACAGTTAAATAAACAAATGCAGAAAAGAGGGTTGGCAGACTTGAGGAGGAGCTCTTGTCGCCAGTCGGATAGCCAGCCCCATCCTCACTCAGGAAGATTCTATATCTATCTTCATTTCGATCCAACATCACAAGTTATCTTTTATTCCTGATGTTAACAACATGATCCTTTCAACCTTCTCATTATTTAGAAACCTCACTATTTTTCCACCAAAAATTAAAGTGCTTGTTCTTTATAGTACTGAAAACTTCTCATAACTTATGAGAAATCTAGTTCTATTTCTTGACATATTATTTCTATCTTTTCTCATTATTTTCTGTCATGCTTCTGAGTATTATCATTAACTTCCTCAGAAAGGTATTCTGCCTGGATTCCATCCTTAATTTTTTCCTGTATCCTGTCTGGGAACCCTATTTGTCATCCTTTCAATTCCCTTTGTAAAAAAACAAAATCAAGCAACCAGTGTCATTCCAAGTGTACATAATTGATCACCATCTCAAGCAGGAATAAAAACACACCACCTGTTTTTCAGGTCATTGATATGTATAGCTTGGTGCACATTCTTCCTGGGGTTCAAGATCTCAACTCTACCTCCCTATTTGCCCATTCCCTGCAGCTATATGCATACTAGATTAAAAAAAAAAAAAGACCATCTACCAGCCTATCCTTTTCTCCTCACCTGGGCTGTGGCCCTAATTTTTTGCACAGTATTTATTATTCTCTTTCTTATTTTTGTGGAAAACGTTTTACCAAACTTACTTTTTTTCAAGTAGATTATCTCTAGCAATATTTTCAAATATTGCTGTGGTAACTTTCAAACCAGTTGCATTTCTGCCAATTAGACTGGAAAGTGAATTTCTGTCAAACAAATCAGGTTTTTTCACTGAACTCTAATTCAGGATGTGTTCCCACCTTGTGAGTGACAGTGTACCGTAGAAGATGCCAAGACTGCGTCTTCCGCTATCATCAGCACAAATCAAGAAGAGTCAGCTCTTCACATAACGTTTTCTTTTTTCCTGGAATGCAACAGATGTGAACAGCAGGGAACAACTTTTATGTCTCTAGCAGGAATCTAGTCATCGAAGTCTACAGGACCACGTTCCAACTTTGTCATTGATTTTCAAATTCCTTGTTGACCAGTGTCTACAACATGAATTGCGAAATAATGGGGATACATCGGTGTGTAATGCCCCGAAAAATATAAGTTGTGTGAAGTTATCCCTTTCAACTCCATAGTAAAAAGAGCAATTTAGGCACAAGCAAGTTGACATTTATAAAATATTATGTTGTCCTAAATATCAGACTTATTTTAGAGTTGATTGTGACTAGAAAGAAAACTATTTTATAATTCAGTTTTAAGGGCATTTTTCAAGTTAATTATATCTTGGGGGGAAAAAAAAAGAATGTCAAGAAGTGTGCACTCTAAACCTGTTCACGCGCATGTCAGATTGACTTAATTTTTCCTTTGGTTCACACTTTATTTTTTTGTATTGAAACTGGTTCAGCCTTCCAAAAATATTAATGGAAAAGGCTACAATTAAACTAACAAAATGGTCCTTGAAGGCTTGAAGGCTCTGTAACCTTTAGCAATCCCTAGAACATTTTAAACTACTCTGATAAAAAAAGAAAAAAGCAGAAATACTGAACGTTCTGCCCACATTTTAAGCTACTGTGTTAAAAAAAAAAAAAAAAAAAAGACAAAAGTAGAGATACGGAGGCACATTGAGGCACTCCCCAGTGTCTCAAATCATAGAAAATTTTTCATTGTACCCCCACAGCTTCAGCTAATGCATGTAATAGAAATGGATATTAGAAATCTATTCTCATTTATTGTAATATGAGTGCAAGCAGAGAAAACAGTAAAAATCTGCAGTGTCTGCGTATTTCCCAGCACTCTGGTTTGTGGGAGAGTAAGAATTATTATTTATGGTCATTCTGGTACAGCTCTAGTATTTAAAGGGCTACAAGTCTTTCTCCATCAAAAACTTGCAGCCCTTTAAATACTAGAGCTGTGCCAGAATGTCTTATGGAGATTTTCATGATTTAATTAATTTCCAAAAATGTCTTATAGAGATTTCCATGTATTAACCTTCTTAAAAGTAAGGGGAGAAATGCCTTTCTTCACGTGGATTAAAAAGGACTTAGATGTGTGATGCTGGCTTAAGACTTCTGTGTATGCCTTTCTCTATGTTAAGTTACCATGTGACTTGATTAAAAAGAAATAGAGGTAGCTATCTTCAGTAGCCCTGGTGGTACAGTTGTTAAGAGTTCAGTCTACTAGACAAAAGGTTGGCAGTTCAAATCCACCAGCCATTCCCTGGAAACCCTATGGGAAAATTCCACTCTGTGCTATAGGGTCACTATGAGTCAGAACTGACTTGATGGTAATGGTTTTATCTTCAGGAGGAGAGGTTTATTAGAGACAAAAATCATCTAGCATTCCAGAACCCCTGACGCCATGTGTTCATCTATAGTTCTTCATTATTTGTTCTATACGTATACAGAAATATAAAAACCAGAAAGGAACAGCCTTTTCTAAGCTGGCTTAAATTTCCAAAATATCATGGAGATGAGAAATATGTACATGTGTATATATATATATATTTATTTATTTAAATTAAGAAGCCTATTCTCTGGCCCACTAGAATAAGAGATATTTAAGTTGGTATTCTGCTTCCTCATTTATTACAAACTGTGTCATTCTCTGCCTTCACATTGCCTATCACCAGTGCTGATTGGCTTTTTCTATTTTGATTTTTTTTCCAAATTGTACTCCAGAAATATACATTACCCAAAATAAATCTCCCAGATTACTTGTCCTCAGGGATTGAAAGTATGCATTTTTATTAAGGAAAAAAAAAAAAAAAGGACAGTGAGTCTTTCTCCCTTAATTCATACAGTTGAATATTTGTGTATCAATATAATTTCCATAGGGAAGATACTAGAAATCTCTGTGAACAGGACATGAAAAGGCCAGAACAGATCAGTGAAATATTTCAGAATCTTGGAAAGTATGTCGTTGGAGAATAGCAGCAGTTTTGAAGAAGACAGACTCTCATTATAGACATGATAAAAGCTGGAAACAGATAATGGTGATAGTTGTACAATATGAATACAAGTGTCATGGATTGAATTATGTCCCTCCCCCCAAAAATGTGTGTATTGACTTGATTTGGCCATGATTCCCAGTATTCTGTGGTTGTCCTCCATTTTGTGATTGTAATTTTATGTTAAAGAGGATTAGGGTGGGATTGTAGTACCCTTACCAGGTCACATCCCTGCTCCAATATAAAGGGAGTTTCCCTGGGGTGTGGCCTGTACCACCTTTTATCTCTCAAGAGATAAGAGGAAAAAGAAGCTAGCAGAGAGTTGGGAACCTCATTCCACGGAGAAAGCAGCACCGGGACCTGAGGTTCCTGCGCTGAGAAGTTCCCAGACCAAGGGAAGGCTGAGGACAAGGACCTTCCTCCAGAGCTGCCAGAAAGAGCCATCCTCTGGAGCTGGCACCCTGAATTTGGACTTGTAGCCTACTGAACTGTGAGAGAATAAACTTCTCTTTGTTAAAGCCGTCCGCTTGTGGTATTTCTGTTATAGCAGCACTAGATGACTAAGACGAGTAATGTCACTAATTCACACATGTGAAGAATGTTGAAATAGCGAATGTTTTGTTATAAACATATTTACCACAATGAAGCAGAAACATTCTGATTTTCAGCACCTTTAAAAGTGTCTGAGGAGGGGTTTGGGGGAGGGCAGTTACTTATATGGAATTAAAATCTCTATTTCCAGTAATGCTGGACAAAGAGCAACTACATTCACCGTAATTATGAAGCTACCAGGGCAAAAGAGAAACTTCCCAACTATGTCATTTTCGCCTATAAAAAAAAAACTATATACACTTTATATTATACATCGTAGACTTTTTACCTGGTATATGTAATACAGGTATGAAATACAGTTTCAAACTCTTTCTAGATGTAGCCTGGAAAAAGAAAGACTCAAAAGAGTATAAAAAACACAGTCCAAAGCCTGTTTTGGGCTTTGTTCACTTACTCGTATTCCTCCTGTGAACAGCTTAACCCACAAAATAAAATGTGTGTGAGAATATAAGCATTAAGGCATTAATGCTCACCAGTATTCATGCATGCATTCAGTAAATTACCCCCAAACCTGTTGCGGTGGAGTCAAACCCCCAAACAGCTCTAATTTGAGCTGTTAGCTGGTATTAACAACCACCTAAACAGACTTCTGTCTCAGTTTCTGCAGTTATACTACAAGGCAAATAATTTGTGATATATGAATAAAATATTGACTGGAGGTGAATGAAAGCTCAGTGTGAGATCAGAAAGTTTGGATTTTACCAGTTTTTAAGGCAAATAACTTACTTTATCCATCTTTTCCCCCACATGTAATGATACGGCTGCTAACCAAAAGGTCAGCAGTTGGAATCCACCAGTCACTCCTTGGAGTTCTACTCTGTCCTGTAGGGTCGCTATGGATTGGAATCAACTCGACAGCAACGGGTTTGGTTTTTTGGGTTAGCCATGCCCTTATTTAACAGTGGCAATGGGTTTATTTGAGTATAATCTTTAGGATAAAACAAACACCTTACATAGTTAGAGAATACGTCCAGTGGAAATTTGAAACGGAATTATAATATGCAGTTAATGAAAACATAAACATAGATTTGAAGAGCATCTGAAATCAGATTTGACATTTTCAGAATTAAAGTAAACACGTGAAGTATCAGGGTGTTTACTTCTAGAATGAACCCACCATTTTTGATACTCTTGTAGTATAATTTCAGCTATAATTTTCTGTAATTCTTTGAGTATGTCTTTTCAAAAATGCAAAGAAATATAAATGTAAGCAAACTGAAATAAGCAAAACTGGAAACTGCCATAATTTTAGGTTAAGCTTTTGAATCTAAATTTTCAGAAGACGTATTTTACAAATGGACATTTTGACTGCTTACGTCATACTATTCTCTCAGTCATGGCTGCCAAGAAATTGGCAATGGTTCCACTTATCATTTGGAGTCCAGATGCTCATTTTCTTTTCACAAATACTTATATTGATTATAATCAGTGTTTCTATGGAAAGCATCCTGAGCTAAACAAGCCCTGTTTTTCATGCATAATTTCTATGCGTGATTTTATTCTTATGAGATTCCTTTACCAAGCTGGTTCCATCTTGGGTGTTCTATATCCCTTGTTGTCATGGCATAAATGCCATATTGCCTTGCTGAGATCTTTTTTTTTTTTTTTTCAGTCACTCTGAAAGTAACAAGTAACTCCATTTAAAATGTTTTAATAGATGGAGCTTTAAAAGCCTCAAGTAACAATTCAAAAGTAATACAAAGAGGCTTACCAACATGAGATAGTGGAAAAGATTAATGAAATATTTTCCTTGTTTCCTTCCTTGCTCTGTTTGGGTCACTACTGCTTTATTGACTTAATAAATTTTATATTATCAGGTATGTGAAGACATCTTTGTGTCCCCATATAAATGAAAACCTGTGAAAAAAAATTTGATATATATATATATATATATGTCATGAATTCAATTGTGTCCCCCCAGAAATGTGTATATCAGTTTGGTTGGGCCATGATTCCCAGCATTGTGTGGTTGTCCTCTATTCTGTGATTGTTATTTTGTTAGAGAGGATTAGGGTAGAATTGTACTTTTTTGTTAAAAAGGATTAGGGCGGGATTGTAACACCCTAGGTCCCATCCCTGATCCAATTGTAAAGGGAGTTTCCCTGGGATGTGGCCTGCACCACCTTTTACCTCTCAAGAGATAAAAGGAAAGCGAAGCTAGCAGAGAGTGGGAGACTTCAGATCACCACTAAAGCCGCACTAGGAGCAGAATGTATCACTGCACCTGAGAAGCTTCTCAATCAGGGGAAGACTGAGGACAAGGACCTTCCTCCAGAGCTGACAGAGAGATAAAGCCTTCCCCTGGAGCTGACGTCCTGAATTTGGACTTGTAACCTACTAAAACCAAAAAAAAAAAAAAAAAACCAAACCCAGTGCCATCGAGTCGATTCTGACTCATAGCAACCCCATAGGACAGAGTAGAACTGTCCCATAGAGTTTCCAAGGAACACCTGGTGGATTCGAACTGCCGACCCTTGGTTAGCAGCCGTAGCTCTTAACCACTATGCCACCAGGGTTTCCTGTAACCTACTAGACTGTGAGAAAATAAATTTCTCTTTGTTAAAGCCATCCACTTGTGGTATTTCTGTTATAGCAGCACTAGATGACCAAGACAATATACATATATACACAATATGTATTATGTATATATATATATATGTGTGTGTATGTGTACGAATAATTTAAAATCTAATAAAAATAGAATATAGCCAGAATAATGATAAAATTAATTATGTTGGATAGTCCTTCATTTGGGAGTTCTTTAAAACTATGAATGAACAAAACAGCAAGAGAATTGTTCCTTCTGAGAGGATGATTTTGCTAATATAAAAGCATAACAACAAATCTGCAATGAATGTTCATGGGCTTAATCATATTTGCATCCCTCTTGGAATCAAATGGGTGTCTTTAACAAAAATGTACAGAAAAAAAAAAGTATTTGCATTGATTTAAATTTTGAGGTAATGTCACCACCCTTTAACCAAAATCCAAAATTTAGAGTTGAGGCAGAGGACGTTGCACAGGTAGCTTGTGATTTTCATAGCTCTTTGAAATAACTGGAAATGAGATTATATAGTTCAAGAGCTAAAGTTAGAGGTAAGTATATTATAAAGAGCAAGCACTGGCAAATAGAAAATTTTGATTAAGAAAGTGTCATGAGAACCTCATTATGAAAACATAGATTGGTCTAGAAGGTTTCTTTTTCTTTTTTTTTTTTTTATGCTTTTCCCCAACTTTATTTGGTCTGAAATATATGCACTACTCCTGCTACTCTTCGTATATCTCAGGAGTAGACTTTGGCCTTGGGTTCGTACCTTGGCTGAGTATGGGAATGAGAGTTATCAGAGGAGTTGAAGGAGCAGTGGATGACTGTTGAGGCAATTCGCCTTCTCTTTAAACCCTGGTGGCACAGTAGTTAATTGCTATGGCTGCTAAACACGAAGTTGGCAGTTCAAATCCACCAGGCACTCCTTGGAAACTCTATGGGGCAGTTCTACTTTGTCCTATTGGGTCACCAGGAGTTGGAATCGACTTGACAGCAGTGGGTTTGTTTTGGTTTTTGGTATATCCACAAAAGCTTTCTTGAATCTACCCTCCTACTCTGAGAAGAAAGGCACCAGAATCTCTGAATTGTGACATTTTCCAAAGAGAACAATCTGAGAAACCCAATTACCATACTATTTTCATTCATTCTATCTTCTCCTTTGCAGTAACTAAAATCAGAGGTTTAGTTCTAGTCTCAGCAGAGCTGCCAGTTGTTAATTGTATCCATTCCTCATTGATGTTTGATGAAGCAGATTCCTTAAAATTTCCATCCAGCCTGTGCACAAACCAGATGCATTTGATCTACATTTTTTTAATTATAAAATCTAGTCATGTGCTAAATTTCAGAGGCAAATGAAGCAGCAAAAAAGAATAGTTTGTGGTCAAAGTGTTTGCAGGGTGAATATAATTGCCCAAGCGAAAGTAGAGTGAATATCCATGAGATACTCATCAGTCTTTCTTTTTAGCTCAAAAAAAATGCTTTGGAGTCAGTTTTGACTCAACTGCCCCACCTTCCATCTTTCTGCAGATAGCCACATCTTTCTTTACTGAAGCAGCTGGTAAGTTTGAAGGCAGGTGGGTTTGAACTGCTGAATTTTCAGTTGGCAGCTGAGTGCTTTAACCACTGTGCCACCTGGGTTCCTTTTTTTTTTTTTCCTTTTAGCTTAACCCCTGACAAAGGCAGATAGTATAGTGGGAACACGTTTGTTTTCCACATGGGCTGGTCATATATTAGGTTATAGAAGTTGCTGACATTTCACAGGGAAAAGTCTAACAACGTAACTTTAATTGAATGCACTGCAAGATAGCCACCAACATCATTTTATTTTTCAAAGATTTCCCAGAATGGGAGAAATGTTCAGAGACCTGACAAGCATAGTGATTGCTTTTCCTCTGGGTAATAAAACCAGGTACATTTCTCTCGCTTTTGCCTGTAGTTCCTAAATGCAAAAGAAAAGCAATTATCACATGAAATATATGCCTAAGGTGCTCTTCTTGCATTAGTCACTATGCATCTATTTCCCTTTCAATTCAGGGAAGGAAAAATTTCTGAGCTATGTAAGAAATATCCCCCAAATAAATATTTGTGAGACTTGGAGGGTTTCTTCTAAATCTATTATGTTGACTCTAATCTAGAGAGAGGCCTGTTTATCTCTACTGTACTTGTTAGGTGCCTTCGAGTTGGTTCCTACTCATAGCAATCCTATGCACAACAGAACGAAACACTGTCAGGTCCTGTGCCATCCTTACAATCGTTGTTATGTTTGAGCCCATTGTTGCAGCTGCTGTGTCAATTCATCTCATTAAGGGTCTTCCTCTTTTTTGCTGACCTTCTACTCTACCAAGCGTGATGTCCTTCTCTAGGAACTGGTCCCTCCTGATAACGTGTCCAAATTATGTGAGATGAAGTCTCACCATCCTTGCTTCTAATGAACATTCTGGCTGTACTTCTTCCAAGACAGATTTGTTTGTTCTTCTGGCAGTCCATGGTATGTTAAATATTCTTCATCAGCACCATAATTCAAAGGCATCAATTCTTCTTCAGTCTTCCTTATTCATTTTGCAACTTTCATATGCATATGAGGTGGTTGAAAACACCATGGCTTCGGCGAGGCGCACCTTAATCCTTAGAGTGACATCTTGGCTTGTTAACACTTTAAAGAGACCTTTTGCAGCAGATTTGCCCAATGCAAAGTTTCATTTGGTTTCTTGACTGATGCTCTCATGGGCCTTGATTGTGGATCCAAGTAAAATGAAATCCTTGACAACATCAATATTTTCTCCATTTAGTAAGAGAGATTCTTCTAAACCTATTATTTTAAACAAAGAATGTTTAGAGACTATAAAAGCTTATAGTAAGTCAGTCATCCTCTAGCAGTTATTATCTTTTATTTTTGGAGCGTTAACTTAAAATCAACATTTGGTACAGATAAATTAACTGGCTTGAGGCATTATATAAATTTATTGAATACATTTTTTTTTAAATAGCATTTATTACTTACACATGTTTCATAGATATTTCCTCTTTTCTTCCAGCAGGAAATGTAACAGCGTACTCCTGTTTCCTATGTAATACCTATAAGCAATATAACAAAAAGAAGAAATAAAATTACCACTTAAGTTTGGATATTGCTATACTAAGTCTCAGGCTCAGAATAAAAAGGATGCCTCAAATATTTTTTTTTTAAATGTAATAAGTTTGATCAGTTTATGAAATATACAGTTTCAACTTCATCATATTCTGTCAATAACTCCATTTTCACTAATAATTGGATGGTCAATTTAGTTGGATGTAGTATAGATTTTGAATCTCTAGAGTCAAACAAAGGAGCCCTAGTGGGACAGTAGTTAAAGGTTTGGCTGCTAACTGAAAGATGGGTGGTTCGTATCCAACAGTCATCCTGGGGGAGAAGGATGTGGCAGTCTGCTTTGGTAAAGATTACAACCTTGGAAAGCCTGTGGAGCAGTTCCACCCTGATAGGGTCACTATGAGTCAGAATTGACTTGATGACAATGCATTTGGTTTTTGAGTTTGAGTTTAGCATCAAACACAAGGCAAGGTAGAATGGAGCCTTTAATAAATATGTGTTCAATGAACAAATAAAAAGTTAATTTATTTTTGAAGCATTCACCCAACATTCGTCCACACAGTCGCACACACTTAAGAAAACACTGTCAAGTACGTCAGAAGCTGTGTTAAATGAAGAGAACACAAAGATATATGGGGTAGACATTACACTTGCTGTTGTAGAACATACATTCTAGTAAGGATGGAAAAAGTGACATGTGAACTAATTAAAAAAAAAAGCACAGCTTTTGGTAAGTTCGATAAAAGAAATAAATGGAGATGTGGAGGTGATTGGACACTTTAAATGAGTAGGGAAGAACTTCCTGAGGAAGTGGCCAAGAAGATGAGATCTGAAGACCAAGAAGGAGGCAATCATTCTAAGAAAAGACAGAATGAAAAGAACATAAGAAAGAGAGAGGGGGGAGGGAGGCAAAGATAGGAAGGAAGGAAGGAAGGAAGGAAGGAAGGAAGGAAGGAAGGAAGGAAGGAAGGAAGGAAGGAAGGAAGGAAGGAAGGAAGGAAGGAAGGAAGGAAGGAAGGAAGGAAGGAAGGAAGGAAGGAAGGAAGGAAGGAAGGAAGGAAGGAAAGAAAGTGGCAGGGGGGAGAAAGAAAAAGAAGGGAGTGAGAGGGAGGAAGAAAAGAAAGGTGTAAGAAATGCTTATTAACCCTGGAACATTATTCCTCTAGAAATATTTCCCCTAGAAATGTTCTTCCTATGCAAAGATCATGAGACAGAGAACTGAATAGGAGTCAGAAAAGGGAAGATGAAAAAATGCCATGTTTTTACACTGATGAAAACATATTCAATTCTGAAAACTAATGATGAATGAATGTAGCATGGACCACCAAGAAAGGGAACAAATTTACAAATAGATTGTCTTTCACTTAAGTTTCTTGCAGATGTGTTTAGTAAAATAAGACCATTCTGTATTATGGTAGACCCTAAATCCAATATGACAGTGTTCTTGTAAACAGAGGAGTGGACACACAGAGCCACACACAGGGGGAGGATACCGTGAGAAGACAGAAGAATGAATCTACAAGCCAAGGAATGCCAAGCATTTCCAGCAACCACCAGAATGTAGGAGAAAGGCATGGAACAGATTTTCTGTCACAGTCTTCAGAAGGAACCAACCTTACACACATAGCTTGATTTTGAACTTCTAGCCTTCAGAACTGTGAGATAATAAATTCTGATTGTTTTAAGCCATCCAGTCTGATATCATTTTTGTGTCAACCCTAAGAAATTAATACAGCATATTTGTGCATAACTGGGGGAAATATGCATTAGAGAATAGTGTGGTTATGTAGACTTAAAACTAGCAGTTAGTAATAATAACAAATTAAGAGAATGTCTCCAGTAAAGTGCTCTAGCCCCCTATATTTTAAAATTAAGAATCCAGATGCTGATACAGACATTATTGGTAGAGTATCTATGATCTCTGGAAGGAAATTGAGAATTACCAGCTGGGAACAATCTCCTTACTCAGAGTGCCAATATACCTCTGCGTAAAGTTATCTTTTGTTCCCTGTTTTATCCTTTGGCATCATACAGGATATGTTTAATTTCTCTTCTATGTGACATCCTTTCAAATATTTGAAGAAAGATATCATATTCACATTCAGTCTTCTCCGGGTTAAACATCCACTATACTTTTAGCTCTTATTCATTCCTCACCAACTTGGTTAAGCTTCTTGTCTTAGTTTTTTACTATGACAGAAATGCCACAAGTGGATGGCTTTAATGAAGAGAAGTTTGTTCTTTCAGAGTTTAGAAGGCTAGAAATCTGAATTCAGGGCACTAGCTCCAGGGAAAAGTTTTCTCTCTGTTGTTGACTCTAGGGGAAGGTCCTTGTCATCAGTCTTTTCTTGGTCTAGAAGCTTCTCACCGCAGGGACCCCAGGGTCCAGAGAATGTGCTCTGCTCCTGGCTCTTCTTGTTTGGTGGTAATGAGCTCCCTCTCCTCTCTGCTTGCTTCTCTCTTTCATATCTGAAAAGATATTAACTCAAAATACAACCTAATCCTATAGACTGAGTACTGCCTCATTAACATAACTGCCTCTATTCCTGCCTCATTAACATCATAGAGATTAGGATTTACAACACAGAGGAAAATTATATCAGATCACAAAATGGAGAACAACCACACAATACTGGGAATCATGGCCTAGCCAGCTGACACACATTTTGGGGGACACAATTAAATCCATAACACTTCTGTGCACACATTTAAGTTTATCAGCATGCACCTTAAAGTGTGGTTTGAAGGAGTGGGAGCAGTTTATCCATTCCAAGGGTGAGATGGGCTACCTTAGGAGGTACTCAGTTCTCTTTTATTCAGAACCTGGAGCTGGATGATGATGTGGAGCTTAGTCAAATAGAAGGACCTCATTCAGTTGGCTCTGTGGTCTTTAAGGTCTCTAGTATGCTCATCTTGATCCATCAACCATGGTTTATTAACCATAAGAGTTTTGTGAACATATGGTTGAATTAAGTATTGTATAATATTCTATCAAACAAGCACCATCCTGGATCCCCAAGTATAGAAGACGTGGTAAAGGAAAAATCAGATTAAACAAGAAACAGCTCCAAATTCAAAAGTTCTACTAGTAATCTGATAATATGCAATCTTCCTCATTAAAATTGTTCTATTATGAGTCTGAAAGGGATTTCAACATAGTATACCTATGACTTTGGTTATGTTTTACCTGTATCAAAGTATTTACATTGGCTCATTGATCTGGATGACTAACCTTGGCACATGTCTGTGGCAGAGCAATTAAAAAAAAAAGTGAAAAATGTCACCGGGCTATTGCTCTGTAAACTTAACAGTTTGTTATACTAAGTACAGATTTGACAACTCAGTATGAGCCCTATGGGTAGAATTTTCAGTGAGCTTTAGAATCCATCCTAAAAATATATATTAACCCTTAGCAAATCTGACTTTCATGTAGAAATAAATCAGGTATCTTGAAGCTTAGTTTCTTAACAATTCTAGTCCTTGATTTACTCATCTTTGAATTACATATTGACTAATACAGCCATTATAATCTCTCTCCTTAGTATAGTTTTGTATTCATACCTTGCCTTTCACTGGTAAATAAATAAAGATACGATGTAAAAATGAATATGTAGATGAATAAAATGAGCATTTGATGAGCATTTGGGTTCTGTGAGTAACAATGTTCAAATAAAATAGAGCCTTGGAATTTCACCAAGCAATTCTTACAAACTGGATATGGCTAAATTCTAGTGAATTTGTAATAGTTAACCAAATAGTAATAGTTGTAATAGTTAGAAGTGTGTATTAAGTTTGCCAGTGGGAATCAGGAGGTCAAAAGGGCAGAGCAGACACATGGTTATTCTCTAGCATAGGCTGAACATAAACACCTAAGAACCGTAGATTTCATAAACTGCTAAAATCCTGAGAAAAATGTGGGAATATTCTAAAGATCCTCTTATGGATTACAAAAAAAAAAAAAAAATTTCTTTTTACTGGGGGAGGAAGGATCTTTGAGAATGACTATCATTGTTTGACCATCAGGCTGATTATAAGTTTGTCCCCAACATCATAATAATCAAGAAAAATCATCTGGTTATAATGCAGTTTGTGAATCTGAGAGCCAAATATATGTCAATCATTTTGCATGTGTAATCACTTTTTTCTCATACAAGTGCTGTAAGATAGGTATCTTTTTTATTAATTTTTATAGACGATGAATTTAAAGCAAAGTTTCAAAATTATTGTTATTTGAAAGATACATCTGTCTATGCACACACACACAAAAAGAAAACCCCGAAATTAAAGCACCCATTGTAAATAAAAGAGTCAAGTGAAATTTTCTCAGGTGTTTCTCCACCCAAGGAAACATTTCTAAGTTTTTGATACATATCCTTCCTTATGTCTCTGTAGGTCTATTTATTATGCATGTATTTGATAATAAGATATACACATAATGGCCTATACGTGCGTGTAATTTTTCAGTTTTTTAGCACAAAGGAATCAAACTATATGTATTCTTTGATGTTTTTTAAAGCTGGCAACATTTCAAGTATATCTTTCCATACTAGTGTATACACACACACACACAAAAAAACCCATTGCCATATAGTTGATTCCAATTCATAACAACCCCATAGGACACAGTAGAGCTGCCCCAAAGAGTTTCCAAAAAGTCCCTGATGGATTCGAACTGCCAACCTTTTTGGTAGCACACAACCACTACACCACCAGGGTTTTCACTAGTGTATATACATAGATTCATTCTTTTAAACAGGTTATGCCATACTTTATTTAGCAATTTTCCTATTGATGTCAATTTAGGTAGGTTGCCATTTTTTATTAAAACAGCAACAAAAAAAAAAACTCAACAAATGCTCCAACATATACATCTTTCTATATTTTATTTATTCAGATTATTATTTTTGTAGCATAGTTTCTGAGAAATGTTAAGTCACAATGTTTAGGAATTTTTATATGTAAAATCTGTCTTATAAAGTGCCATTCCAATATTTCCTCCTATTATGTCTCCATTGGCATTGGAGTACTCTTTTTCCCCCTACCTTTCCCAAAAACAAACATCATTATACTTTTCTTATTAAATTTTGCCAATTTGTTGGTCATATAAAACTCACAACTCATCACTGTGTTTATGTAATTTTCAGAGAGACAGTTTATATTGTTTAAAATCAGCCAGCAGTATTTGAACCTCAGTCTAAAGACCCATGTTCTATTCATGGATACAGAACATAAGATTATGGGATTTGCCCGAGGAGAAAAAGATTTTCAATGGCTATTTCAGCAACAGGCAGTGTGATTATAAAACAGAAATAAGCACAAAAACACCACCAGATTGCGTGACTTCTTCTATTGCAGGGATCTTAGGTCTCCTCCTTTTGCTTCCTTTTAAGATGGTGAGATCTAGATCTAAAAAACATGAAGGTATGTGGATCTAATCTTATTTATTCGTCCCACAGAAAAATCAGTACTTTTTTTTACCCTTGAGATATTTATAAATTAAGAAAATGAAACTCTTATAGGTAAAACAAAACATTTTGCCCTAAGGTTGATGACATGGTATAGACTACATGGGCAATAAAGTAGGAGAAAGTTTGATGAGTTGCAGAGCCCTAACTTAATAGGGAAAAGGCTAGGCATTCATTTCTGTTTCTACATTACAGAAGCACCTTGAGATCTTGGTGATTTTCACTGTTATCGTAGATGGCATTATTGGAAGTAAGAAAATTGTGCGATCATCAGCAAGTAAGCTAAACTTATTGTTGCTAGTAAATTAGGAAAGATAAGGAAGCAAAGTTTTCCACACAAATAGAAACTGATAAAGGAGAGAAAGCAATCACTTTCCCTCAACATTGGTTACCAAAAAAAAGACTGCAAAAGAAAAGCACTGAAATTTTCGTGTGGCCAGAGATTTGCAGTTATACTTGCCATGCACTGTTTCTATTCCGCCTGCAAAATTTGACCTTAAGAACCACCTTTGAGAAATAACAACGGTTTAGAGACACTTAAAATTAGTGAAAAACTGAGGAGTTTCACACAAATACTTTGTTTGTTCAGCAAATGAAGGCTTATTTCCAAATACATTGCTATTAAGTAGAGATAACAGGCAAAATGTATATATTTTTGTAAAATATACTTTGATTGTTCAAGTTGCGTATTTGGAGAGCAGAAGCACCAAAGAGCAAAAGAAAGTGCAATATGTCCACATATGGATATAAACACACATGTATACATGCCTAGTTAGCCATTATATCTCTCCTTGCCTTGACCTTATATATATATATATATACACTCACAAACCAGTCATGTTCGTATAAGGAGTGAATTTATTTAGCTATATTTCAAAACTGAAGTCTCTTTCTGACAATATTACTCTGACTTTATACTCTGGGCACATAATAACTGAGAAAATCTCCTTCTCAGTGTCTCAAGTTCTTGTGCCTGAGTTTCTGACTTGATAATCCACCGAGTCTTTCCAAGACTGGGGATTTGTCCTGTGAAGGAGGCCTCTTCAAGGACTGGAGTCTCACATGTGAATCCCAGTCCCTTGACAGACCTCATTACTTCAAAATCTTCCTGATTCTGTGAGAGGACCCCTGAGTATCACGTGCTGTGAGGTTTCCAGTGGCCTCTTACAGATCACCAAAGGCTGAGGTAAACAGTGGAATCATATGGGTTTTTAAACCTTTTAAATTATCCAAGGAGAGGCTAGTGGATTGGAACTGCTGACATTTTGGTTAGCAGCTGAGCTTTTAACCACTACACCACCAGGGCCCCTTTTAAACTTAGGGGATTTAATTAACCTAAAGATTACTTTCTTTCCTAAACTCATTCTATTACATTGACAATACAAGTTTTCCATTTAATATATATATATATATATGAAAGGATGACTTGTTCTTAAAGAGTGTAAAAGTTAAAATTTGAAGTAATAGATGTATGATTCATTTCCTTATTCCAAAGCAAATGTACTTAATAAGAAGCTGCAGCCAGCTAGAGCTGCGATCTGAATTGATGTAGCTCCTTGTGTCATTGGGTACAGTGGAGCCATGGAAGTGCCACTGATGGGCAGCCACAAAAGAAGAATCAACACTTTCCTCATCTTCCCCTCCATCTTCCCCATACTGTTCCAGGGAAGATGTCTCATCATTGCAATACTCACCTGTGGAACCAGAGAGATACTGTTCCTGAAAGATACAAGTCTAAAGGCCAAGCAGATAATGTAACAATATAAACTTAGTAGTGTGGACTAAAAAGCAAAGACGTCAGCTTAAGGACTAAGGAAACCCAAGCCACGGTGTTTTCAATCGCTTCATATACATGTGAATGAGAAGTGATGCCTTTGAATTATGATGTTGGCAAAGAATATTGAATAGACCATGGACTGCCAAAAGAACGAACAAATCTGTCTTGGAAGAAGTACAGCCAGAATGCTCCTTAGAAGCAAGGATAGTGAGACTTCCTCTCACATACTTTGGGTGTGTTATCAGGTGGGACTGGTCCCTGGAGAAGGGCATCATGTGTGGTAAAGTGAGGGCCAGTGAAAAGAGGAAGACCCTCAATGACATAAATTGACACAGTGGCTGCAACAAGGGTCATAACAACAATTATGAAGATGGCACAGAACTGGGCTGTGTTTCCTTCTGCTGTACACAGGGTTGCTATGAGTCAGAACTGACTCCAGGGCACCTAACAACAACAGTGTGGGCTAAACACAGCACAAACATGAAAGGTGAGTTAGAGAAGATTGCAGGTATAGGGAAGGAAAACATAAGTTGGCATTCCCAGGTGATTAGCCAGGAAGCCAGGTAAGTCCCATATAGTACAGTGTAGGCTTATCTACTCTATTTATTTATCTTCTCTATAATTAGTATGGAGTGGAGGAGCCCTGGTGGTGCAGTGATTAAAAGAGGGCTACTAACCATAAAGATTGGCAGTTCAAATTCACCAGCTCTCCTTGGAAGCCCTATGTTGTTGTTATTAGGTGCCCTTGAGTCAGTTCCGACTCACAGCGACCCTATGTACAACAAAGCAAAACACCGCCCAGTCCTGCACCATGCCCGCAATTCTTGTTATGCTTGAGCTCATTGTTGCAGCTACTGCCAATCCATCTCATTGAGGGCCTTCCTCTTTTTTGGTTGACCCTGTACTTTACCAAGCATGATGTCCTTTTCCAGGGACTGATCTTTCCTGAAACCTTATGGGACAGTTCTATTCTGTCCTATAGGGTCGCTATGAGTTGGAATTGACTTCACAGCAATGGGTTTTGTTTTGTCTTTTTATAATTACTATAAGGAACCTTGGTGGCATGATGGTTAAGCACTTGGCTAACCTAAGGAGAAAGACCTGTGAACTGGTCTCATAAAGATTCCCAAAACCCCAAAACTAAAACCATTGCCATCCAGTTGATGCCAACTTTTAGCTATAGGACAGAGTAGAGCTGCCCCATAGGATTTCCAAGGCTGTTACCCTATAGGGCAGTTCTACCCTGTCCTACAGGGTCACTGTGAGTCGGAATTGACTTGACGGCACTGGGTTTGGTTTGGTTTAATCTTTATGGGAGCAGACTGCCACATCTTTCTCCCACTGAATGGCTGGTGGTTTCGAACTGCTGATCAATTCATTTAGCAGCCGAGCCATGAGGCCCCTTCCTGTGAAGATTATAGCCTAGGAGACCCTATAGGGCAGCTCTACTTTGTCAAATAGGGTCGCTATGAGTCAGAATTGACTCAACAGTGCACAACAAATAACAGGCTTGTGTTAGCACTGCCCATGGACTTAAGAGCATGCTCTTCCAAACAGGATCAGAAGTGTTTTTTATTTTTATTTTTTAATAAGAGGACAAAATAAAAAGAACATATTCCAAACTTGTATAGTACAATGAAACAGCAAGTGCCTAAATAACAGAAAATACTACCTCAGAATAGAAGCAATTCTACTTTCTTCAAAGTACTTCATTTCAAATGGCTAGTGTGGGCACGTCCTTATCTTCGGTACTACTTCATTTATTGTAGGCAGTCAGATATCTTAGAAATAGTGCTAATTTGGGCAAACACTAGAAAATCTTTAATGCTTAACAAGAGGAAAACCTTATAGACTGTGAAAAAAAAACTGACTGCATTCATATCTTCATTTTTCCCCTAGTGATTTTTATGTTCAGATGACTGCTGTGATTTTAATACTGACACATTCTGTTCACTGAGACCTAGGAACAAGAGTGATCAGAGTTTTAAAATAACATACAAGATCCTTTATTAGAAAGATTTAAGATTATTGGAAAATCTTTAAATTGCAGCTATTTTATTTTCCAAAGGTTTATACTCTGAGTTTACCTTTATTCAAGCATAATTGATGGAGAATAAAAATGTAAACTAACACAAAATTTGCATTATATTTTTCCTGATATGGGGCAATAATTACACACAGAGGTTAATTTTTTTCCGACTTCATGATTAGCCCCTTATAAAATTTCTACATAATTGGTATAATAGGAGAAAATTGAACACAGAGACTTTTTAAAAAAATCATCTGCTAAACATTTCAATGTGAACACAACTCCAACAGGGATGCTATTAAAGGATAAATTTCTTGATTAAAAAGATAATTTAAAACAAATCTAATTAACCACTAATCACTCACACACATACACAGACACACACACAAATCATAAGTCATCTGCATATAGGTGCATACATACCCAGAGTAAATATCTGAATACCTGTGATGTATATTGGTGCTCAAGGGAGAAAGAAATGGTGAATAGAGGTACATGTAAAACTTGCTTCTGCCTTCCAGGAACCCACATTCTAATAAATGCAGAAATGGTCCCTGCCCTTAAAGAACGTATAATCTAATTAGAGTGTTAAACTTAACATAGGTAAATAAAATTACAGAACAAGTAAGGGTTTGCCTATGTAGTAGAAAATTTTTGTACTGTAGACATTCAAAAATGGGTGGGTTTGTTAGAGGAGGCATCATGGAGAAGGTGAGACTTGAATTGGCTTGAAGAATGTCTAATATATGGAAAGTCTGAAATGTCAATAGAAAAAATATTTCTTCAGAATAGGCAGCGGGGTTAAAAGTACAGAATCCAAAACAAGGAAATGAATAGCAGGGAAGTCCAAAGTCACAACTGAAAGATGAGTTGAGAGCACTAATGGGAAATAAGGCTGAATTAGTGAAAGCGTGTATCTGTTATTAAACTCAGTTGCATGGAATAGAGACTTGACTGCAAGAGCTTAACTGAAGAACAGATTATATTTCTCATAAATAATATGGAGGTGAACATCCCAGGGACAGTATCGTAGCTCTAAGACACCATTAGATCCTGGGTCCTTCTCGCATTCTGTTCTACCAACCTTAACAATTTCAGTATTGCTGGTTGCAACATAGCCACTACACACAAGCCAGAGCCTCTGTGTTCCAAGCAGACGAAAGGCAAATAGAAACCTCGCTTTCCTGAGAGCTCTATGCAATATACTCCCCTCGCATTAGTCAAAAACATGTCATGTGTTCACCTGTAAGTATAAGGGACCTGGGAAACCATGTTTTGATTTATTTAATTATCAACTTGCCACATTCCCACACTTAAATATAAGGAATGAAGGGAAAATGTGTATTGGGAAAGAGGCTTGAAGATTCTGTTTAATATTGGTTTAAAAGAAAGTTAAAAAAAAAAATAGATGCAATATGACAGATAGTAAGAGCTCCTATAAGTTTCTTAGCAAGTCAATTGAACAGACGTGTTTCATAAAACTAAATTTGACAACAGTGATTGTGGTGATAGAGAGAGAGAATCACGAAAGAAGGGATGGGAAGAACCTAGAGCCCTCCTGCAGCTTCATATGTGAAGTCGTGAACACCTATGTTTGTATACTGAGAGACGATATGGGAAACAGTAATGAAGAGACTTCCATACAAGTGGCAATTCTACATGATCCCATTATATATAGGTGTAGAAGGACAGGAAAAAATAAGTATTGTGCGTTTTCTAGCATGTGAAACCTTGTAAAAGTGCTTTTAAGACCAGTTTTCCAATAAAGAAACTAAAATACAGGAAAAGTAAGAGATGTCTTCGAGGTCACAAAGCATCAGTGACACACCCATGACAAAGCTCAGGTTTCCTAATTCCTAGTCCAGTGAAAAAAAATTTTTTTTTTTTTTTAGTCCAGTGCTATTTTCACCTATCAGTCCTATTACTGTATATATACACATATATATATACAGACACGTATATATACAACTCAAGCCATGGTATTTTCAATAACCTCATATGCATGTGAAAGCTGGACAATGAATAAAGAAGTCTGAAGAAGAATCAATACCTTTGAATTATGGTGTTGGTGAAGAATATTGAATATACCAGGGACTGCCAGAAGAACAAACAAATCTGTCTCAGAAGAAGCATAGCCAGAAGGCTCCTTAAAAACAAGAATGGTGAGACTTCATCTCACATACTTCAGATGTGTTATCACAAGGGGCTAGTTCCTGGAGAAGGACATCATGCGGTACAGGATCAGTGAAAAAGAGGAAGATGCTCAACAAGATGAATTGACACAGTGGCTACAACAATGCGCTCGAGCGTAACAACAAATGTGAGGATGATGCAGGACTGGGCAGTGTTTCCCTCCCTTTGGAATTGCATGAACTTTAGGCCTCTTTGAGTAGGGGTCAATAGCAATGGGTTGGTGTTGCATGAAGTTTAGGAAACTGAAAGCTAGGGTCTAGTAAATTTTAGATTATTTTTATTACTATTTCTCGTATTACAAAATAGTTGTAGTGTACTTCTGTTACTATATCATAAGGGCAGTGGTAAAAATTACATTTCTAGCCTGCAGAAACAAGAAGTAAACAAGATAAAATGCATAGGCTAGTTGTAAAAGATTAGGAAATGAAGATAATTACTCTGTACTGATACAGATTGAGAATATTTTCATTTGCATATTTATCATAGAAAAGTTGCTGTAAGCAGATAAATTGTTATACAGAGATTATTTTAAAAAAAAAATAGTGTTGGGACTTTGATAAAATGCCCTTCAATTTTATAGTATTTATTTTTAATAAACTGTAGCTTGTATCCCCCAGTGCTATAGTGCTCTCCCCATCTCTCAAACTCTCCTGACTCTTTTGCTCCAAAGAGAGAAAACGTGTCACAGGAGTAATAAACCAATTCAGGCAGTCTTTCACTAGGGAGAAGAATAACATAGGCATGTTTGTCTTTTGTTCTCACTCTCTTATTTTTCTCAGCCACTTCTCTTCAAATGGTTGCCTGATATTATCTCCCTCTCTGGGTCTTTCTACTACAGAATCCAAATAAGGTGACCAAGGACCACTTGTTTTCCAAATCTCCATGCCCTTTTCATCTCACCACAACTGATTTTTGCTATTGCCCATTTTCTTAGGTCTTTGCATTCTTCCTGAAAATGAGTCAATAAATCTGAGTTAAGATGTTTACTTTCAATACTGACTTGATATATTATCCTCCTAGATAACATTTTCCTTTTAATCATATAGTTAATGAAATAAATCAAATGGAATTTCAGACTTAATAGGGTGGTAGCTATCGCACACCGTTTTCAGAAGCAATCACAAACCACATGTCATTTGTTTATATAACCAAAAAATATTTCTAGATAATCTACTATATGACGGACACTGGAGATTTAATTTTGAGAAATGTAGACAAAACCCCTGCCCTCACAGGGCTTAACGTGTAGGGGGAGACTAGATATTAATGACACAGAGAAATAGAAAATTCCAGCCTGTAAAAAATTTTACAAATTAAAGAAAAGCACAGGACTCTATGAGCAATCTTAAATATAAAACTTTGGGGAAACAGACAGAGAGCAATTTACTAATAAATCTACACTTAATATAAGTATCTTTTTTTTTTCTCCCTTCTACTAGATCCTCCAATTAGTGTGCACACCTAGTCTTTGCTATCTCATGTTCTGGGACTGAATCTTACAAACCTTATACATTAATATGAACATTTTAGATTTTCAGCTAAAACAGTCTTTCCCACTAAAGTGTAGTTCATTCTGAAGACTACGTCCAGATTGAAGCCAATGGAATTTAGACATGGTAGAGAAATAGTCTAAGTAGGGAGTGTTTCCTAAACCCATATTGGAAAAAAATATTCCGGAGTTGAAATAGTGTATTTTAGGTTACAGTTTCACAATTAGTAAAAGCATAGACTAATTTCTCCACATGTTCATCACTGAGGATTATCATGTTTAGAAAAGCATGTCTTTCTAAAGCTGCTGATTTTAAGTGAGTTTGGAAAAGTAAACAAGAGGGTATACACAAACCACAAAAATGATTAATTAAGGAGTTAGCAAATAGGTCTTTTGAGTAATGGCAAGGTTGAAGGAATTGAAATAATTTAGCTTGCAGAAGAGAAAATTTAGTGGTAATTATTAACAGTCTTTTAATGTGTAAAGGATTTGTAAAAAAGGAGGGTGGTAACCAGATGTTCTTGATTTCCACAGTGGAAAGAACAAGATTAAATCAGCTTAAATTGCAGCCAGAGAGATCAAGGATAGGCATAAGTTTCAGAGGATAAGAGAAAATAAGCACAACAGCAGACCACCAAAGGAAATGATGTAGTCTTTGCCATCTGCCTGACACTGTTCAGGTACAGCCCTACTCAAGGCTCCTTCTGGCCTTACAACACTTTGATTATTTGCATGCAACATTCACAACAAGATTTCTTGGGAAGAGATTAATTAGAAACCAAACTAATAATAAGACCTAAGAAGTCAGAGGAGGAAGAAAAGCAACCGATTTCAAAACAAGAACAATGATTTCACTTTTTGTCCTCAGGAAACAGAATAGGAATTAAATCCAAGGTTGGCAGAGCTCATGTCTGAAAACGTAATTTCTTTACCGTAGTATCCAAGATTAGTTGGAAGTTAACCCTTACCCTGGCACCAGTAGGGAGAATCGTGATTAGTGAACTCTGGATATCTGACAAATTCTTCAACAGATGAAAAACCTAGAGAGGTTTTAATTTTTCTTGAATACAATTTCATTAAGAGGCAATGTCCAAGTTATGCTTTTTATGCAGACGCCTCACTCAGGAGTCACGCATCTTGACATCACTCAATATACGCCCTTAAAGTTGAACCTTTTGCAAACAAACTGAATAAGGCAAAGTTTAGTTTATTTCTCTTTACTTTATAAGTTAGTGGTTAAAAATTGAAGTCAATATGGCAAAATAGGATGAAGAACAATTCAAGCACAACATATGGAAACTATCCCCCATGATATGAAGATTGATGATAATAATAACTATAATAATAGTGTCTTTTTTGTGTAGGAGGCAATGAGGTAAATGCATTATGTATATTATTTTATTTAATCCTCACAACAACCCCATCAGTTGAGTACTTTCATTACCTCAAACTTACAGAAAAACAAATTAAGACTTTAATAAAAAGGTAATTTGCACAAGGTCGCATACACAATAAACATTAGTTTCTGTAGTGAACAAAAAACAAAAACCAAACAAAACCCAGTGCTATTGGGTCGATTCTGATTCGTAGCTACCCCATAGGACAGAACAGAATTACCCCATAGGGTTTCCAAAGAGAGGTTGGTGGATTCTAACTGCTGATCCAGAGCTCCAAGATGTGTTTAATTCCTGAGTACATGTTATCAGCCACTATGAAATACATTTATGAAAATTCATTAAAATTTATAACACTCTGTTTAAAGGGTTTAAAGAAAATTTCCAGGATAAAGTCCTCTTGCCATTCAGGTACTAGAACCATCTATTTCTTGAAGGAATACAAGGAAAGTAAAATTATAAATTATTATCACCTCTTTATGAGTTCAATGTGTCCTAAATTAATTTTGTGGAACTGAATTATTCGATTGATAGAATTATTACTTGCCATCTGCCAACCTTTGAAATGTTTTACAGAAATTGACTGAGACAAAGGTCTTAATTATCCCAATGCATAACACAAGAGAGACATGGCAAGCTCGGATTGAAATAAGAGTTATGGGAGTGATCAAATATTTTGCAAAACTCGAGCAGTAAGAAAAAGGAACTAGATTTAAAAAAACGAAACTAAGACTGATTCAATATGGAAATCTTTGATAGACTTAGAATGAAAAACAACATTTATCACTTAACATTGTCTCAGTAATCTTCCCTACATCCATCCTTTATTATTGTCACTATCCTTGGTTGAGCCTTTTACAATTATCTAGAACATTTATTTTTCGTGAAATGAATCTCCTTATTTCTCGTATCAACTTTATTTAATGACATTTACACTCTATTCTTGGATTGATTTTCTTGAAACATGGCTATAATCACACTCCACTGCTCAAAATTTCTTGATGGCCTCCCATTTGCTGCTTATATTATTATGGTTATCATTGTTGATGTCACCTTTCTTTTCTTTTATGGAAGACTTTCTTTGTGCCAAGAACTATGGTAAACACTTTGAACATTCAGTCTCACTTAATACCCCCAAATATGTTAACATCTATATATAATTATCAAATGTTATATATGAGAAAAGGAAGCTTGCAGAGGCTTCTGCAGATTTCCCAAAGCCATAAGACAGTAGTAGAACTTGCATACAAACAAACCTTCGCTTTCCACCTTCTAGAATAAATGTCGAGCTCTTTCTTCTGGCATACAAAATCTTAAACACTGTGTCCTAATGCCCTGGAGTTCACATTTCTCTTCTTTAAGCACTGACATATGTTAAGCTTCACTTCTTCTCTGATGTCTGTACTTATCCCTCCAGCTGGAAGAAACTGAACATTTCTCTGAACTGTAATACTATGTGTGTATTTTTGCCATCTCTAACTTTCCACAGTTATTCAGTTATAGAGCTTATCTCTCTTTGAAGACTAAAATATTTATGAGGGCAGGATCAGAATCTGACTCAAATTTGCATATTTTAGAGTGACTAGCTATGCCTGGCTAAAAAGAATTATATTTGCTTCTGAATGAACAAAGGAAATATACTTAAGTTATTATTGGGATTTTAGTTAGGCCTTAGAAAATATTGACAGTAAGAGGTGATAGATGCAGAATAGTTAGTAAAGAAGAGAGTGGACTTTATCCCCTTTGAGGTTCTTAATAACACAGGACAGATTTTTCTCTTCCATATTTGACAAGTGGTCCTATCTGAAGAATGGGGAATGGGATTTAAGACCACCTACAAGTGCATTCCATTTCTTTAATTTTACACATGAATCCAGAAATGTGGGCCCACTGGAATGAACTCAGCAGAAAACTTCAAAAGAACACATCTACTTAGAACATATCACAGTATTTTTATCTTTTTGTGAGTGATGCAAGTGCCTCCATGGGTTTAGAGAAATTTCCAAAAGTCTGACTATAGCTTATACATTCATGTAAATCTTCAGGGATGAATCTGACATCCCACAAAAATTTTACATCCACATTTGAGTTTGGAATGAAAAGACAGAAAGAAAAATGGTCATGTTATTTTATTGCTTCCCCCTTTCTGTTCAAGGCAAAAGCATAGCCATATGAAAAATTGGACATAGAAAGTAAATTAAATATGTTAATACAGATTGTAAAATCTAAAATCATTTGCAATGCAACCTGAGGCTATAAGAAAGGCAGGAGTAGCTTAACTGAAACTATTTAATCTATAAGCTCTTTGCCTATTTCTTTCCATGGAGATGTTGTTGAGAGTGTAGAGTTGAACGATGATGAAGTGATACTAAGGCAAGCCTCTGCCAGGTTCCCAGTAGGAAACATGCTTTAGTCACAAGTAATAAAGTAAACACAGAAGCTGCAAAAATCCATCACCAGAGGAAAGCAATAATTTAAATGAGTGATAAAAAAAAGGCATTTCATCTATCCATGATAAGAAACCACTGAACAAAACAAATTATACACCACACCAGAATGGCTCACTGCCCAAAGAAATTGCAAACGGTTTATGATGAGGGAGAAGAGAAAACTACAGAGGCATAGAAATGAAAGCAAAGTGTTCCTCATACAAAGAATGCCAGTGCTTAGTTCCTGAAAAACCCACCCAAGGTACTCTACACAGTTGCAGGAAATACATGCTAGGAATATGTGGTCCTTAGTGATGAACATCTGGGATGGCTTTTTGCATGAGAAAACAATGTCATCAAGAAGGCATAATTTATCATACACAAATACTCCTGGTGATGTAACTCCCGTATTACACCAATGTCTCTGAGTTACTTTCCTTTACATAAAGTCCAAATACAAAACTAAAAGACCAAAAGTTGCCATTGAACTGCCCACCTCTTGGTTAGCAGCTGTAGCACTCAACCACTCTGCCAAAAGGGTTTCCAAAGTCCAAATAGTTAGACCAAAATATGGCATGGCATTTGCTATCTAGAATATTTGCTATTGATAACCATGGCTATTTCTAGATGTTTCAAGCCTGAAATATTACAAGAGGAGTTTCTATTAGGATAACTGAAGAACAGACACATTTAGTAATTTTTTTTTTTTACACTTCATAGTAAATCAATGTCAGTTCCAGGATAAAACTAGATCTCATGAACTTTTCATACTTTGTATGTGTTATAACCACAGGTTTTTGTCTTTTTGTTTCTGTTGCTTTTTTGTTACTATGATATGAGCACTTATAGAGGAATTCTCACAGTCTCGATGCCTAAAGAAGAAAAGAAGTTCAGGAATAGGAAAGTTCTTATATAATCATAGTTTAAAAATAAATGTTCAGAATTAATGGGTAATAATCTAGGGCAAATACTGAGTTTCAGTTGTACTAGGCAGTGAGATGTATAAAGCTAGAACTCAGGAGAAAGATCTAGGCCGTTTAGGTGGTAGGTCGCATATAGGGAGCAAATCACCATGGGTGGTTGTTCAGCATGGAATATGATGATCCACTGAGGAATGAAACCGCTTAAATCTTCCTTTATCATTTATTAACAGGGAGAAAAATGACTAGAAAAACACCCTGAAAAAAAAATGGATAACTCAAAAGAGTTGTGTTAGAAGTAAAAGAAAACAATAATTGGGGAAGGGAGAATTCAAAAGGTACATGGATCAAAGAAAGGAAATTAGGACTAAAGAACCTTGGGCAATTGAGACATTATGAATGTGACCTTAGAATAAACAAAACCAATAATGTTAGATCAAAATGGCAGCATGGATACAAAAACATAACTCCACTCTTAAAACTCTAGCTTCAAATAAGCATACATTTTTTTAAAATTGTGCTTTAGATGAAGGTTTACAGAGCATATTAGTTTCTCATTAAACAGTTAATACACATATTTTTTTTGTGACATTAGTTGCCAACCTCACGATATGTCAATGTTCTCACCTTCTCCACCTTGGGTTCCCCCTTATGAACATGCATTTTTAAGAGACAAAGTCATAATAACTGTGGAATACAAACAAAGTGCTTAAGATTTTTCAAAAGCTCTATGAGCTGAGTAGGTCAGCCACTTCCTGGACACTGTGCCTAGCAACTGGCAGCAAGAAACATTGCTCTTGAGGCTGCAGCAATGGTTGTAGGAATTTGCATTTAAAGGACAGGTTACTGACAAGAGCAACGCCTAAGAACAATGAGGCCTCCCTTCCGGAAGTCAAATTTCTGGAGCCTAATGGAAACCCTGGTGGTCTAGTGGTTAAGAGCTATGTCTGCTAACCAAAAGTCTGGCAATTTGAATCCACCAGGTGCTTCTGGAAACTCTCTGGGGCAGTTCTACTCTGTCCTATAGGGTGGCTATAAGTCAGAATAATCAACTTGAGGGCAACGGGTTTAGTAGCATATCACAGAGATGAGAACACAAGTGTTTTTTCAAATATTTATTAGTACCGGGTCAGAGGACCAACAAATTCAATAATCAGAAGAGCCAGCAGAGAAAGCGGTTATTAGAAGAATAAAAATTAAAGAATCTATAAATAATATGTTCCTTGAGCTAAAACAGAAAACTGAATTGCTAATACTGAAGTTATAAAAAAAACAAATTATTATGAACTCTGCAAATAAAAACATAAAATCTTTTGAATGTAAATATAGGTACCAAAACCAAAAAACCAAACCCAGTGCCCTTGAGTCAATTCCGACTCATAGCGACCCTATACGGAAACCCTGGTGGCACAGTGGTTAAGTGCTACTGCTGCTAACCAAAGGGTTGGCAGTTCAAATACGCCAGGCGCTCCTTGGAAACTCTATGGGGCAGTTCTGCTCTGTCCTATAGGGTTGCTATGAGTCGCTATGAGTAAATATAGGTACAACTGAATAAAATTAGTGACTTAGAAAATTTAAATGGCAGTTTCTGAAGAAACAAGAAGGGGAAGGAAAACAAAAAATAATTGCAATAACTGAAAAAAAAAAGTTGACATCCAGAAATTCCAGCTGTTATCTGTGCTGCCGAGAGACTGGGGGGGAGAAAATAAAGTTACATCAGAACATTTTAGAAATAAAGATAAAAATTTCCCAAATCGATTTTTTTTTTTTTTTCTCTAAGAATGAAGATAGGGAGAGAATCAACAGTCTAAAATGTTCAGGGGAGGGAAGAAATCAAAAAAGGCTAAAAATGAAAAAAAAATCTTGCTTTGAAAATTTAAACCTGAATATCTAGATGAGACAGCAGATTAAAACCAAACCCAGTGCCGTCGAGTCAATTCCGACTCGTAGCAACCCTACAGGACAGAGTAGAACTGCCCCATAGAGTTTCCAGGGAGTGCCTGGAGGATTCCAACTGCCAATCCTTTGGTTAGCAGCCGTAGCACCTAACCACTGTGCCACAAGGGTTTCCAAACAGCAGATTAAGGCATCTAAATAGACAACCAATAAAGCCAAAGAAAAATCTAGAAATTATCAAGACTCCAACACTGAGAGATAAAGTATTAACAGGGTTGAAGAGAATTTAAGATGATAGGAGGAGTCCCTGGGTGGTGTAGTTAATGAGCTGGGCTGCTAACTGAAAGGTTGAAGGTCCAAGTCCACTCGAACTTACTGGGAATAAATCAGCCACTGAAAACCCTGTTAAGCACAGTCCTACTCTGACACAAATGGGGTCTCCATGAGTCAGAATCGACTCGACAGTGGCTGGTTAGTTCAGAGACATGACAACAAAACAAGAAGATATAATGAAAAGTCTTTCAGGGTTTCAGAGGAGAAAAGAAAAAGTGAGATAGATAGTATTTGCATAAATAATGACTGAGAATTTCCATAAGCAAAGAAATGAGATAAACACACATGCAGGATAGATATCATCTGGACTGCTATTAGCATAACTACAGAAACTGAAGGCAATGACAGACTCTGAGAAGAGCTGAAGGGAAAACAGGCTATTTACAAAGGAATGACATTTCACAGTGAAAGCAGACATGTACACAAGCGTTCATGAACAAGAATCTTTACAACCAAGTTGTTTGTTATGGAAAGAGAGAGAAATAGAGAGATCCTTGAAGTTCATCATCAGGAGAGTTAGTAAAAACAGATTTGTATATTCATGTAATCTCCAACATATAGTTGTAAAAATGAATAAACTGAAGCTGAAGGTATTAACAAAGTTCAACATAATTTCTTAGGCAGAACATTAACTATTTGTAAAAATAAATTAGGTGATTATCTATAATTATATGACCATGGATTTGAGAACACCCAAGTTAGTTTTTAGTGAGGTTTCAAGCTACCCATGTGTGCTATCTGAAAAAAGGGTGGGGTTATTAAAGGATCAGCCAAAAAGCAAGGATTAGTTTGTTTTCCTCCAGCATTGCCCAGGGGAGGTGGGTGCTGGCCATCACACAAGAGTTTCTGGTCAGCTTAAGAAACCCCACCCTATACAGGCAACAGAAGCATTTGGTTTACAGTGTCGCATAGCCTCAGGCATTAGATCACTCAACCAACACCCCTCCCCAATAACGTTTAATTTAAAGGAGAAAAGAAGAACAAAGATCAAAATAAGATGTGAATAAATGTTGATGATTTTGTTCTTATTATTGTTGCTATTATTATTATTGAGACTGACACAGGCACGTGTACTTACTTAGAAGAAAAAGTTGCATGAGGGGAAAGATCCTTGAGAAATAGAAGTACATGGAGCTCTACTAGAGTATAAGTAGATTAAAGCAAAGACACTGTTTCCCCTAAAAAACAATCAAACAACAACAACAAAAAACACACAGCAGACAGAACAAAGAAAATGAAAAGAAATAGAAAGTCCTATTGGTGTTAGGACATAGAGGCAAGAAAATTTATATGTTATAACCGTTATCGTGTCTGTAAGTGAAATAGGAAAATGGTCAGTTATTGACAGGGGCAGGGATAGGGATTGTGAAAAAGGCAATGAAGTTTTCAACAGAGATATGGGAACACAGAAGAAGTTGCTGATTAGAAACAAATACAAAGACAATTGAGGAGTGCTAAAGGCCTAACTGTGGAGAAACCCTGCTGGGATATTGGTTAAGTGCTACAGCTACTAACCAAGAGGTTGGCAGTTCGAATCTGCCAGGTGCTGCTTGGAAACTCTGTTGGGCAGCTCTACCCTGTCCTATAGGGTCGCTATGAGTCGGAATCGACTCTACGGCAGTGGGTTTGGTTTTGGTTTGGTTAACGGCCTAACTGAGGCTGGAGACAATACATTTTAATGACACAATCAGCATGGTATAATTTTTCTCTAGAAAGCAGATGCTAGATTTAGCTTAAGATTGGGTGTGTGTACAGCAAGGGGGAAAGAAAGAAAAAAAAAGAGTAAGTTAGAGCTTTAGGATTTAGCTAGAAAGTGGTCGAAATGCTGAATTATAGCAACTCTACTGGATAAAAGAATAAGTGCAAATAGATTATGGGTAGAGAGTTAGGCTTTGTAAAAACGGAAATACCAAGAAAATGAAAATCCTGATTGATCAAATAAAGAAGAGAGAAAGTTGTTAAGAATAGGGGAGTGCAATCAGAAAATTAGCTTCTAACTCACAGTTGTTCTCTATCTTATTATCCTGTGTTGTGTTCATCAGAGTACCTTTCGATAGCTGGTATATTCTTTTTTCTTGAGAACAGGAATCCTGTTTGCCTGATTCATCGATGTATTCCCATCACCTAGAATGGTGACTGGTGCATTGTCAGAGTTCCATAAATATTTATTGAAAATCTGAATAATCACTGGAATTTAGATTTCATAGGTTGTGTAGATCTTGTTGGGGATAGGATATCCTATAAGAGAGTTTACAAAAATAAGAAGCCTTTGCCTGTGATAGTTACATGGAAATTCTAATTGAAGTTCGAGGTGAATGGAGTGTCTCGTTCTCAAATGATATAGCCTGGTATGTTAGTTAACAATTAGGACTCTGGAGTCAATTTAAAAAAATGAGTCTAGCCCTGGCTCCACAATGTATTAACAGTAGGACATTGTACAATGCATTTGATCATTTAAATTGCCATTTTTCTCATTTGTGAAAAGAACATAACTCTATCATAACATTTAGTAAGGATAAAATTAGATTGTGTCTGGTGTCTAGAAATGTACTTTATACGTTAGGTGTTTTTAAATCCTCCCCAAATCACTGTGATGGAATCTGTACCCCTTTTTATGCAGTGGCATTATTTTACCAAGACATTAATGATCCCAAATAATTTTAATTTCCCTGATCTAAATGTCAAACATTAGCACCTACTGAGAATCAGTAATGAATCTTCTAGTATCTTCATCAAGAAGCAAATCACCATGGCAATGATATTGATATGCCCAATCAATTGTGAATTTGTATATAAAGATGAATTTCCTATTAAAATCTCCCACAGAGCTAGTGATATGCTGACAGAGTCAGACATGTGTTTAATCATACCAACAAGTTCACAAAACATTTCTGAAGAAGTAACTATCTGGCTTTTAACTCTGATGTATCTCATCACATATGGAGCATGGTATGGTGTAACTGTTCCTTCCAAATGAATGTCCAGGTCTTGACATCAACCTCTGCAAGGTGTTACCATCGAGTTGATTTTACTCATAGCGACCCTATAGGACAGGGTAGAACTGCCCCATAGAGTTTCCAAGGAGCTCCTGGTGGATTTGAACTGCCGACCTTTTGGCCAACACCCGTAGCTCTTAACCACTGCACCACCAGGGTTTCCAACCTCTGCAAGGGTTGCTATATAGAAAGTAGAAGCGTTGGGCTATAGCACTAGCTACAAAATACAAGCACGGAACTTTTAATGGCTGAATGCAAATTTTAAACTTTCTCTTTGGCCTTTTATCAACTATTCTGACTTTAAAAATGAAAAAGTCTTAAAGTGCCATGTAAACACTTTTCATTTATATTCTACCTTCTGGTCGTCCAATCAAATATAAGGTGTCTCGATAATCCCAGGTGAAAAAGACAAGCAAGTATATTCACAAATTATTCATAAGGTGTATTTCAATATGTGAAGCAAAGCAAGATTCAAGAGAAAACGGAATAAAATATTCTACACCATGACCACTGAAAATTCACCCATCTCTTGCTTAGCATCTTAATTCATTGCTGGAAACCCTGCCACTAGGTGAAAAGTTAGACACACACACACACAGACACACTCCTGTGCATGTGCGCACACACATAAATATATAAATTAAATACATATATATTTAAAAGTAATGTAAATATATATATTAATTTAGTGGAAAAAATACTCTGCATGCTACCTCAACTCAAAATACACAATAATATTCAAAGACAGAAAAACATATAAATGAACAGTACAACATGTTTATATAAGAAACAATTTAAAAGTGAATACAGTTCTTACATAAAGGTAATGCAATATAGGCTTAATATTATTTTTTCCAAAGGAGGAAAATATTTAATTGTAGCGGTGGAGAAGATATGAGAAGGATTCATGTTTTGGCTGCTGCATTTTTTTCTGCACCATTGTTGGCACCAGTTTATCACCCTTTCTGGGACTTATCATTACCCTGTACTCAAACTGCATTTAAAACATTTAGAGCAAAGTAAAAGCTAATTAATAATGAGAAGTCTCTGAAACACATGGCAACAGCACATGCGTACTAGAGCTGCAAGAGGTATAAAATGATAGTGTCTCTGAATGCCTTCTAGTTAAGGTAAATACAAAAGCAAAACATTTTAGGTTCACCCAAATAAAAGACAATTCAAACTTTTTCTATAATTGCTTCTAGAACCTTCTATGTCAAGTAAATTATTGAGTATGTCTTTACCTAAAACTAAAATATCAAAATATCATTTTTCAAATGAAATTGGTATATATTTAAGTGAAAAATTTATACTAGGACAAAAGGAGCCATTGTCTAAAAAGTAGTACGAATTTTTGCAAGTTATTATGGTAAAGAGGAACCCTGGTGACAATAGTGGTTAAGAGCTTGGCTGCTAACTAAAAGATCAGCAGTTAGAATCCACCAGCTGCTCCTTGGAAATCCTATGGGGCAGTTCTACTCTGTCCTATAAGGTCTATATGAGTGGGAATCCACTTGATGGCAAGAGTGTGGGGCAGGGGGAGGTTGTTTGTTTTAATTATGGTAAATAGTTAACTCAACAGGCATTATGTTAGGTAGGCCTGTTTTTCTTCCCGATTTACTTTTTGGTTCACTATTATTCTTTTTCCGACTCATAGCAACTCTACGGGACAGAGTAGAGCTTCCCTATAGGGTTTCCAAGGAGCAGTGATGGCTTCCAACTACTGACCTTCAGCTGAACTCTTAACCACTATGCCACCAGGGTCACTATGAGTTACAATTGACTCGGTTGCAACGGTTTTGGTTTTTCTGGTTTTATATTCTTTTTGAAAGGGAAAATTGAGACAATGGCATTAATAAAATGTTTGCAATGTCTGGATTTCAGTACACTGAGCTCTTTAAAGACAGGACACTATTTTTTGAAAGACACACGCACACAGTTATTAAGGTAACAGTCAGTCTATTTATGGTGGATAAGTAATGGTTTCCTCAGACGTTTATCATATCTGCAGACATCAGCATTGCAGAAATCAGGGATAATTTTGTATTTACTAAAGACTCAAAAAGTAGTTAGAAAAGGCTCAAGGCTTCATTTAATTTGAAGACTAGTACTGCTTGTTCTTTTCAGCTGCCGTGGAGTCCTAGATACATGAAGACCTGGCCCCAGGCACAAGGGAAGGAAACACTGTCCGGCGACCCAGCTCCATCCCCATAATTGGTTGGGGACCTGACTGTTGTGATACATAGGGTGTGTGTTGGCTGATTTTAAGAAATAGACCACCAAGCCTTTCTTCCTAATCCACCTTAGTCTGTAAGCTCCACTGAAATTGGTTTAGCACCATAGCAACACAAAGCTTATACTTATAGACAGGTCGTGGCTAGGCACGAGGTGCATTCCTCAACAATCAAAACCAGGCCTTCTGCCTGGAAAGAGAGAATTCTACCAGTGAAACACCAATGCCCCTCAGGACTAGTGCTAGATAAATTGTAAAGTTTGTCTCAAGATTCAACGTGTGTTTCTGTCATCCCACACTGTGGTATGTGACATGCCAAGTCATAGTGGCGTTGGAGCAGTGAGGTCAGTTTTGCCTCCTCAACTTATTATCAAGAAAACCCAAAGGAAAAAGTAAGAGATTTTACCCACTTTGACCTCAAAGAAAATACGTGCCGTGTTGCAACAGGCAGTTCACTTTATTGTCTACTGACCTGTGACATAAAGATGCTCATTTGTTTTTTTAGGCCCTGAATGTGTTCGACATTATTACTAAACCACAAAATCTGTGTGTCAAAAGAATTTGTGCTCTCTTCACCTTACATTGATTAAAACAAATTAATTTTCATGCTCTTCACTTAGAGCCAAAGTAGTAGCAAACTCCCTCATTTTCCCTCAGTGTACTTCTTTAAACAGGTCTTTCCATTTTCCTTATTTGATAGAAACCTATGGTGTTCATTTCAAAACAATCCTGTGAAATGAAGGTGCTCACAGTATGTCTTGGGTTTTCTCAGTGTTGAAAGATAGAGTATGGAGATACCGGTAAATTTCACAACTAACTTGGTTTCAGACCAAAAAATAGTAAAACAACAACAGTTGTCTTAAAGGTCTGAAGTATTACATGAATTTGCATGATGTAAACACACAGGGGCAGATCATCAACCCCTGACTTGTGTTCATTTACATTAAAGCCCAAATGCTTAGGTACCAAATCACAGCAAATTCCAAAAGAACGCAAGGTTCTGGAACAATTTTAAAACATCTCTATTTTTGATATTTTGTTTTCTATTGCTACAAGAAGGGTTAACAAGGGAGGAATTTTGTTGAAAGCCTATATGTCAAGTGTTCTCATAGAAATGTTCTTTATGTTAAGATTTCATAAACATAAACACATGGAAAAATACCATGAGAGACCCACAATAGACATATGTTAACTAGCAAAAGGAAAACAGATTTAATTAATTCTCAAACAGGATTTTGTATTTGATGATATTATTCTGAAAACATAAGGATAATACGGTAATAAAAAGTTAAACAGATTTTTTTAGTTATAAGACAAAAAAAATCTAACGGCTTACATAAAACAAGACTGCAAACAAACTCTTTTTGGGCTTAACATTCGAAAAATAAATGTATAGTAGCTCATTTTGGGTAGTGTCATTGTCCTGTAGACTGAGAAATGTATTTTTAAGAACGCTTGAGTGAATGGGACTTAGAAAAGATTCTCTCAACATGTCAATGGTAAACTCCAAAAAAGGGTTCCAGTATGTCCCTTTGGCAAACACTGTGGGCACACAATATTGATGTTGTGGTGTGTATATGACGCTCTGTTTTGCAATTGTTTTATCACTCCATCTGAACACTGAAATGGACACTAAACACTTGAGGACTAAGATGTCTTGTTTGTCTGATTGCCTTCTATTCCTCTCAATCTCTTACAAAAGGTTGAAGCTCAAGAAATATGTTATTCATTTAGTTATAAAACTAGATGTGCATGGCTCTTATGCTTAATCCTTAAACATAGAAATCCTCAGTTTGTTAGCACATGCGCTTTTCTGAAATGACATTCATTTCATGTACTGAGCTATGCCTGCTTTTTATAATCATGGGGGTGAATACAGAAAATACCTACTATAACAGGACGATGATTCTAATACCATATTATTTACACTAATCTTGAAGAAAAGATGTAATGTGAATATACAATGCCATAAAGTTTTAGACTCTTTCATTTGCAGAAGATAATCATTAATATGGTTGATATTTTTAATAACCAAACTTTTTGGAAGACACCAAAATATCTTTCAGTTTTAATACCTCTGAATTTATATCTAATTTTCTTAGCATGCTATTTTCTTTATTCACATATTAATGCTCATACTATTCCAAATATTAGGAGTCCAGCTATTATTATTGATGTGCTTGCGATTAACTGGCTCATTTCAGCTAAATGTAGTAATAAATTTTGGGTAGTAATAATTTTAATACCTAAAATAGGTCATTCTATGGATCTCTAAGCAATTAATACATTTTCATAAATTTGCAATTAAGCACACCCAGATTAACTCTAGTATTTGTTTATGCAGAAAAATTGAATACCTCCTGTAGGAATATAATCGATTAATGATATGAATTAAGAGTATTCATTTAATTTCTAAGAGACAAAGAGGTCATCAGAACAGATTTTTTTTTAGCCTTATATTGCTTTCGTAGCCCACAGTGATGAGTATGTACTAGGTTCTTGATATATTTTCCAAATTGATAAGTTAACAAAGCACCAGTCACTCCAGTAATCATTAAACATTAAATATACTGAAAACCCAGTCCTCAGGGAAATTAAAGTTTAATGGAAGAGCTCATAGACACTGAGAGCTAATCAAGCTAATTGTTGTTGTTTGGTACCATCAAGTCTACTTCCACTCATAGCAATTCTATGAACAACAGAACAAAATACTACCCAGTGTTGCACTATTCTCACAATTTTTGCTATGTTTAAACCCATTGTTGCAGCCACTGTGTCAATCCATCTTGTTGAGGGCTTTGCTCTTTTTCAATGAGTCTCTACTTAACCAAGCGTGATGTCCTTCTCCAGGGGCTGATCTCTCCTGATAACACTTCCAAAGCATGTGAGACAACATCTTGCCATTCTCACTTCTAAAGCACATACTCGCTGTTCTTCTTTCAAGACAGATTTGTTAATTTTTCTGGCAGTCCATGGTATATTCAGCATTCTTGGCCAACACCGTAATACAAAGGCATCAACTCTTCTTCGGTCTTCTTTATTCACTGTCCAACTTGCACATGCATATGAAGTGACTGAAAATACCATGGCTTGGGTCAGGTGCACCTTAGTCCTTAAAGTGCAATCTTTGCTTTTTAACACTTTAAAGAGGTCTTTTGCAGCAGATTTGCCCAATGCAATGTGTCCTTTGATTTCTTGACTGCTGCTTCCATGGCTATTGATTGTGGATCCAAGTAAAATGAAATCCTTGATGACTTCAATCTGTTCTCCATTTATCATGATGTTGCTTATTGGTCCAGATGTGAGGATTTTTACTTTCTTTATGTTGAGCTACAATCCAAGCTAATTAGTAATGAGAATAAACTTCAGATATATGCAATCCATTTGAATAAACATAGGCCTATATTTTCAAGCACAAAAACAGAAGCTTTAGACAATCCTATCAACAAAAACCAGAACTGTTATTGATAAACCTTGAATATTAAATGCTGAACCTGTGTGGCACCCTGTGTTCTAAAGAGTTGTCAGAATCACAAATCAGTGGTAGTCTCCCTGAATTAGGCTAGTGCATGATGGGTTGGAGCCTTGTTTTTCGCCAATGCCTTCAGAGCAGCTTGGACTTCTTTCTTCAGTACCATCGGTTCCTGATCATATGCCACCTCTTGAGTGGTTGAATATTGACTAATTTTTTTGGTATAATGACTCTGTGTATTCCTTCCATCTTCTTTTGATGCTTCCTGCATCATTTAATACTTTCCCCTCTGAATCCTTCACTATTGCAACTCGAGGCTTGAATTTTTTCTTCAGTTCTTTCAGCTTGAGAAACACCAAGCGTGTTCTTCCCTTTTGGTTTTCCATCTCCAGGTCTTTGCACATGTCATTATAATACTTTACTTTGTCTTCTCGAGAGGCCCTTTGAAATCTTCTGTTCAGTTCTTTTACTTCATGAATTCTTCCTTTTGCTTTAGCTGCTCAATGCTCAAGAGCAAGTTTCAGAGTCTCCTCTGACATCCATCTTGGTCTTTTCTTTCTTTCCTGTCTTTTCAATGACCTCTTGCTTTCTTCATGTATGATGTCCTTGATGTCATTCCACAATTTGTCTGGTCTTCGGTCACTAGTTTCCAATGCTCCAAATCTATTCTTCAGATGGTCTCTAAATTCGGGTGGGATACACTCAAGGTCATATTTTAGCTCTCATGGGCTTGCTCTGATTTTCTTCAGTTTCAGCTTGAACTTGCACATGAGCAATTGACGGTCTGTTCCACAGTCGGCCCCTGGCCTTGTTCTGACTGATGATATTGAGCATTTCCATCATCTCTTTCCACAGATGTAGTCGATTTGATTTCTGTGTGTTCCATCTGGTGAGGTCCATGTGTATAGTCACCGTTTATGTTGGTGAAAGAAGGTATTTGCAATGAAGAAGTAGTTGGTCTTGCAAAATTCTATCATTTGATCTCCGGCATTGTTTCTGTTACCAAGGCCATATTTTCCAACTACTGATCCTTCTTCTTTGTTTCCAACTTCCCCATTCCAATCACCAGTAATTATCAATGGATCTTGATTGCATGTTCAATCAATTTCAGACTGCAGCAGCTGATAAAAATCTTCTATTTCTTCATCTTTGGCCCTAGTGGGTGGTGCATAAATTTGAATAATAGTCATACCGACTGGTCTTCCTTGTAGGTGTATGGATATTATTCTATCACTGACAGTGTTGTACTTCGGGATAGATCTTGAAACGTTCTTTTTGACGATGAATGCAACACCATTCCTCTTCAAGTTGTCATTCCCAGCATGGTAGACTATATGATTGTCCGATTCAAAATGGCCAATACCAGTCCATTTCAGCTCACTAATGCCTAGGATATCGATGTTTATGCGTTCCATTTCATTTTTGATGATTTCCAATTTTCCTAGATTCATACTTTGTACATTCCAGGTTCCAATTATTAATGGATGTTTACAGCTGTTTCTCCTCATTTTGAGTTGTGCCACATCAGCAAATGAAGGTCTCGAAAGCTTTACTCCATCCACATCATTATGGTCGACTCTACTTTGAGGAGGCAGCTCTTCCCCAGTCATTTTTTGAGTGCCTTCCGACCTGGGGGGCTCATCTTCCAGCACTATATCAAACAATGTTCCACTGCTATTCACAAGGTTTTCACTGGCTAATGCTTTTCAGAAGTAGACTGCCGGGTCCTTCTTCCTAGTCTGGAAGCTCAGCTGAAACCTGTCCCCCATGGGTGACTCTGCTGGTATCTAAATACCAGTGGCATAGCTTCCAGCATCACAGCAACGTACAAGCCCCCACAGTACGACAAACTGACAGGCAGATGGAGCGCTAGAGGTGCTCACTCGTCTATGCCAAGAAATATGGAAGACACCTTCCTGGCCAACTGATTGGAAGAGATCCATATTTATGCCTATTCCCAAGAAAGGTGATCCAACCGAATGTGGAATTTATAGAACAATATCATTAATATCACACGCAAGCAAAATTTTGCTGAAGATCATTCAAAAACAACTGCAACAGTATATCGACAGGGAACTGCCAGAAATTCAGGCCGGTTTCAGGAGAGGACATGGAACCAGGGATATCATTGCTGATGTCAGATGGATCCTGGCTGAAAGCACAGAATACCAGAAGGATGTTTATTTGTGTTTTATTGATTATGCAAAGGCATTCAACTGTGTGGATCATAACAAATTATGGATAAGAGTGTGAAGAATGGGAATTCCAGAACACTTAATTGTGCTCATGAGGAACCTTTACATAGATCAAGAGGTAGTTGTTTGGACAGAACAAGGGGATACTGATTGGCTTAAAGTCAGGAAAGGCATGCATCAGGGTTGTATTCTTTCACCATACCTATTTAATCTGTATGCTGAGCAGATAATACGAGAAGCTGGACTATATGAAGAAAAATGGGCATCAGGATTGGAGGAAGACTCATTAACAACCTGCGTCATGCAGATGACACAACCTTGCTTGCTGAAAGCGAAGAGGACTTGAAGCACTTACTAATGAAGATCAAAGGTCACAGCCTTCAGTATGGATTACACCTCAACATAAAGAAAACAAAAATCCTCACAACTAGACCAATGAGCAACACCATGATAAACGGAGAAAAGACTGAAGTTGTCAAGGATTTCATTTTACTTGGATCCACAATCAACAGCCATGGAAGCAGCAGTCAAGAAATCAAAAGATGCATTACATTGGGTAAATCTGCTGCAAAGGACCTCTTCAAAGTGTTGAAGAGCCAAGATGTCACCCTGAAGACTAAGGTGCACCTGACCCAAGCCATGGTATTTTCAATCACGTCATACGCATGTGAAAGCTGGACAATGAATAAGGAAGACCGAAGAAGAGCTGACACCTTTGAATTGTGGTGTTGGCAAAGAATATTGAATATACCGTGGACTGCCAAAAGAACGAACAAATCTGCCTTGGACGAAGTGCAGCCAGAATGCTCCTTAGAAGCAAGGAAGGTGAGATTGCGTCTTACATACTTTGGACATGTTGTCAGAAGGCATCAGTCTCTGGAGAAGGACATCATTCTTGGCAGAGTACAGGGTCAGCAGAAAAGAGGAAGACCCTCAACGAAGTGGATTGACACAGTGGCTACAACAATCAGCTCAAGTATAACTACGAATGTAAGGATGGCGCAAGACCAGGCAATGTTTCGTTCTGTTGTGCATAGAGTCGCTATGAGTCAGAACCAACTAGATGGCACCTAACAACAAACAACAACAACATGATGGGTTGGCCCTGTTGTCAGATCCTGGGATTTAAGCCTTCTCTTAATACTCTAAGAAGCTCTTTCTTATCCATTTAAATTGAGTGATAATCTCAAATTCCTACACATAAGAAATTTATTATTCCTTACTTTTTTAGTGTTAGGTTATGAGGAAAGAAGCATATCTAAACTGGCCAATAAGAAGCTTCGAAAACCTTGTCTTCTATAAAAGTAACAAGAACACTAGAAAACTAGTCAAATCAACTTTTTCAGAACTCTGGAAGTTAACCAAAATATTTGAACAATCTGAGAATCATTTATTCAAAAGACATGACGGAATCTTTGTAAAAACAGTGAATATTGTAGTGTTTTAACTTACCTTATCCTATCCCCTCTCTTCAATTCTGTGATATCCTTAAAAACCAGCAGCCTAACAGCCACTGGAGGGAACAGAATGGATCTGGAGCTGCCATAAAGTCTCCAAGACCAGAAAATTGTCATTATTTGATCTGTTGGCCCACCCACTCAACCCACTGCCGTCGAGTCAATTCTGACTCATACAGGTTCCTAGAAAAGCCATCCTTTTAGGGCTTGTCATTATTTGACCTGATTCAATGCTTTCTCAGTGGGAAAAGTCAGGTAATGGGTGTTTGTTAAAAACAATCAGCATAAATTGTTTAACATTGGAGCAGCCTGAGACAGTGATGGCCTTTGGACCAAAGAAAAGGGCGGCCAAAAACGTAAAAGGAAAATATGACTAACTTATCGCAATTCTGAGGAAACTAAGAATTTCTGGATATGGTGCGAGGAGAACATGTGTTTTGCTAAGGATACCAAAGTAACCTTCAAAGGAAGAATGAATAAAATACAGAAGAATTGAGAAAGGGGATGGTCAAAAAGTAAATAAAGTTTCCTTTTAGACTGGTAACTTGTAATTGTCTTTTCCATCACATGCTTCATAAAGCCTATAATTGTAGTGGCTACTTTCCCTGTCATGTAGCTTACAGTGAAGTTCAGATCACTCTTTGTTCCAAACAATGTTATACATAAGATATCTAAACTATTGTTTCCCAGTGAAGTTGATCAGAATCACCTGGAAACATATTTTAATATACAGATTCTATAGCCATACCCCAAATTCACTGAATCAGGGTATACAAGGTAGGCAACCAGCTATCTACGTTAATAGTAATAATGACAATTTTGGGCATGATTTTTGTGATTAGCTAGGTTTGCAAACCACAAGGCACCATTATGAAATGCAACACACGAAACATAAAGTGCATATATCTAAAAGCACATAATTTGCAATCTGGACTGTGTCAGTTAAAGATCCCTACAGAGGAGGTGGAGTCCCTGGGTGGCATGACTGCTTATGCTCTCAACTACTAACGGAAAGTTTGGCAGCTCAAACCCGCCCAGATTCACCTTGGAAGAAAGGTCTTGCTACCTCCTCCAAAAGGTCAAACCTGAAAATCATACCAGATACAGTTCTACTCCACAACACATGGAGTTGCCATGAGTCAGAATCCACTCCATGGCAACTGATTTTGTTTTGTTTGTCTTTTTATAGAGGAAGTAGTTTGCTTAAAGATATATGACCAGTTTGCATCAATATTGCATGAGTCTAGGTTTAGTAAAAATGTTCTCCTATTGGCTGAGTTCATTGCTTTCCTTTTCCTTGAGTTGCTACAAATAGACCATGAAACAAAGCATGGCATGGTTTCTTCCATTAGCTTTAAAATCCCTTCAAACCCAAGGGTCAATCAAAAATTTCACATTTGTTATTAAAAAAAAAAAAGTCTTGAAAGATAAATCACTTTTAATTTTCATATATACTTATGTGCGTTTGGAAGATCTTTTAACTAGAAGATGAAAACATGAAACTAAATTGTGCTTGACTCTGGGAAATATGATGGGTAATATATTTATATTAATATATATTATATTGTATATATAGTTTTCTAATGATAAGTTTTTAAATATTCAGATGCATATGTTAGATTATTATTTTTTTTTCCACCAGAAGAAGGAGCCTTAGTGGCACAATGGTTAAATGCTCAGCTGCTAACCAAAAGATTGCATGTTCAAACCTGCTCAGCGGCTCTGTGGGAGAAAGGTCTGGTGATCTGCTCCTGTAAAGATTACAGCTAAGAAAACTACATAGGGCAGTTCTACTCTGTCACGTGGGATCCCTATAACTACCACAACCAAAAACAGGAAAGAATCTAACTTATCCAAGAAAACTCACTGTATTAGTTTTCTATTGCTGCATAACAAAGTTGCACAAATTTAGCAGCTTAAAAAAAATGCATTTGTCATTTCACAGTTGCTGTGAATCAAGAGTCCAGACATATGGCTGGGTCCTCTGCAAGTCTTCAGTTAATGTATTTGTTCCTGCTGGGTTCCCATCTGGAGGCTCAAGCAGGGAAGGGCTTTCTTCCAGGATCCCTTGGGTCATTTCTTGTGCTGTAAGACTGAGGGCCCTGACATCTTGCTGCCTGCTGGCCGGAAACTGTTCTTAGCTCCCGGAAGTCATCCTCAGTGTCTTTCCATTTGGGCCTCCCAACATGGCTGTTTACTTCTTCAGAGCCAGTAAGGGGATCTTATATAATGCAATTGTGGGAGCAACATTATATCATCTTTAACACATTCTATTGGTTAGAAAAAAGTCACAAGTTCAGCTCAGACCCAAAGGTAGGGAGTTACACAAAGTTGTGAACACTAAGGACTTGGGGATCTTTGGGGGGTCACCTTACAATCTGTTTGCCACATCTACTGATAAAGGTTTAACAAAAGCTTTACTGTCTCTCATTTTATTAATCTAGATGTCCTACTCTGTTTTATCCCAAATCTATTCAGATGAGTTATGATTCAGTTTTTGTGGCTCCTGTCGGCATATGGGAACCTTGGTGGCATAGTGGTTAAGATATACAGCTGCTAACCAAAAGGTCTGCAGCTCCAATCCACCAGGTGCTCCTTGGAAACCCTATGGGGGCAATTCTACTCTGTCCTATAGGGTCACTATGAGTTGACTCAGTGGCAACGGGTTTGGGTTTTTTTTTTTTTTTTTTGGTTGGCATAATAGAGGGTATAGTTTGGAAGAAAATGAAACAAATATTTATTGAGAATCTGTTATATGCCAGAAACCATGCTAAGTGTTAAAAGTCGTCACATGCATTTCTTACAAAATTCCTATAAAATAAGTAAGACCAGTCATATTTCTGATGAGGACTTGGACTCAATAACTTTCCTGATGTGCTGCAAGTAGCAAGTGTTGGAGCATAGATTTCAACCCATGACTTCCCTTAATTCATTTTCTTTTTCTTTTTTTTCATTTTACTATACTGGCAGAATACAGGCTAAAAATCGGTCCGATTTTTTCCTTAAGTAGAACAAGATAGCACGTGTTAAAAGGAGCAGAAATGAAAGAAAAGAAATAGGAAGAAAATGGAAACAGGCATTAATAAATCAACCCACATAGATTTCACAATAAATAGAGCTATTCCTGTTTGTAGTATTTTTGATTGCTTAATTGCAAATACTCAACTTTGACACTAAAAGCATTCCTTTGAAATGAGTCCTGTGAATTATGTAGCTCAATTTTCATGGGCCAGTATCAAAACTGGGTTTCTAAGGAACAAAGAACTTAGAAGTTTCTCCTCATGGTTTTTTTTTTTTTTTTTTACAGATTAAATAGTAATAAAATTCATTTACAAATTTCAATTTTCTTTCATAATTGGCAACTCTAACTTCTACATTTTAGATTAATTACTAAGAGGTTTTTTTTTTTTTTTTATTTCCCATAGGTGGCAGCATAAACTTCAATAGAATATTCATTACTAGCAATATTAACTCAGCTCTTTTTCTATTGTAATGACAAATATACTATTCTGGGGGTTTTCTGATTCCACTGAGTCCATCTTTCAAATCTATTTAAAATTCTTAAAATAGGAAAGAAAAACAAAGCAAAACCTGTTGCCGTTGAGTCAATTCCAACTCAGAGTGGCCCTATAGGACATAGTAGAACTGCACCCACAGGGAGTGGCTAGTGGATTTGAACTGCCGACCTTTTGGTTAACAGCTATATTTCTTAAGCACTGTGCCACCAAGGCTCCCAAAATAGAAAAAAAACAACTCACTGTCATTCAGTAGATTCTGACTCATACTGACCCTGTAGGACAGAGTAGAACTGGCCAATAGAGTTTCCAAGGAGTTCCTGGTGGATTGAAACTGCTGACCTTTTGCTTAGCAGCCCTAGCTCTTAACCATTACTCCACCAGGGTTTCCTCAAAATAAGAAAGGAGTGAGGAATTTATTTTTGTTAAAGGAATAAAACTATAATTCTCCATTATATACCATGGACTGCCAAAAGAACAAACAAATCTGTCTTGGAGGAAGTACAGGCAGAATGCTCCTTAGAAGCAAGGATGGTGAGCGAGACTTCCTCTCACATATTTTAGACATGTTATCAGGAGAGATCAGTCCCTGGAGAAGGGCATCATGCTCGGTAAAGTAGAGGGTCAGCGAAAAAGAGGAAGACCCTCAATGAGATAGATTTACACAATGGCTGCAATAATAAGCTCACGCATAACAAGGATTGTGAGGAAGCTGTGGGACCTGGTAGTGCTTCATTCTGTTGTACGTAGGGTTGGTATGAGTTGAAAGGAAACCCTGGTGGTGTAATGGTTAAGAGCTACACACAGCTGTTAACCAAAAGGTTGGCTATTCAAATCCACCAGGCACTCCTTGGGAACCCTATGGAGCAGTTCTACTCTGTCCTACAGGGTTGTTATGAGTTGTCGACCGGACGACAACAGGTAGAGGTATGAGTCGAAACTGACTCCACCTAATAACAACCAATGTGTGTGTGTATGTTTGTGTGTAACATTGCATGTAATATTATAATGTTTTAAATTTTGGATTGAATCTGTTTTCTTTTTAATTGTATAGATTTTTAAAAGTATGCTCATTTCTTTGGATTTCCAAAACAGTCAGAGAAAAGGTCCACATTTGCACTTAATTCAGAAGAATGCCAACATATTCGATCAATTGCAAGCTGTACTTTTACAGACTCTTTGAAACAATGGAGAAACCTTCATGCTCCCAAGCTTCTTATTTAAATTCTATTTACTTGAATTCTAAAAACACAACAAAACAAAACAAAAAAGACTTCAGTAGCAGTTAACCTCTGGTTAATGTTCACTTGGAAAGACTTTTCACCTTGAAGTAGCTCTGTGTATGTTTCCAACTAGTTTTTTTTTTTTTTCTTTCGGTAGACAGTTTTTGCTCTACCTTTTGTATAACAGTTGCTCTTGAAATCCTACCATATTCTGGAGAAGTGCCATGATTCAGAGAAAGCCTGCTTAATGTTAAAATGGGATGTTTTAACATGTTTGCCTACCCTCAGGTGTGCCTCTTTATGTTTCAAAGGCATGATAACAGTTCAACACTCCAATCCCTGGCTTTTATATCTTCCCTTCTAGGATATGTTCTGAAACAATGAGGTATGTTGTTGACGAAGAATTAAATGTAATAATCAGGCAAATAACCGAGGTTGTTTGCGGCACTATATAAAGAGACGAATTAAGAAGACTACCATGGTATCCAGAAGCCATCTGTTAACTGATGTCAAATTGATGATAAAGAAAATTGAGTTCCCTTGGCAGTTGGTTTTTCTCCAGCTGCATGCAGCTATAAAAGAGCCATCAAAGACAAATCTGCATTTGTTGTTAATTCAGAAATGCAGTAGATAGGCATTGAGAAGCCCCTAGTGACAACTTTTTATTCTGAAAGTTTATGGTAAAATTCCAGGAAAAGTTATACATGAAGCCTGGGATTGACATTTAAGACTATCTTGATAGAGCAAAAAGAAAATGATCAGTACAATTCTCTTTTGTGTGTGCATACATACAGATGCAATAAAAATTAACTCAGAGTGTGAAATAATGAATAAATCACTTTTCAAATAATCAACCATACAAATGTTAGCCAATTACACACACACACACACAGGTATTATAATCTCCCAAATATTTATTACTGTACATATCCTAGTGGTTACCCCCATTTTAAGAAAAGCCTATCATGATGGTGCACTACCAGAAAATAATCATAACTTTGGATGGTTTTTATCACCATGCCCAGATAAAGACTAATGTCAAAGGCTTACTAAGGTACCCTACAGAGTTATTGTAATACTAAGGATCAGTGGAAACTTGAAGAAGTTAACGTAATGCTTTGAGAGAAGTTGGGATCTGGAGTCTGGCTGAAGTGATGCTTCAAGTCCAGACTTTATCCCTTATTAGTTATATGACCTTGGGCATATTTCTTAAGCTGTTTTAGCATACGTGCAAAATATGAGAATGATAATAACAAGCTCGTAGGGCTGTCAAAAGGATAAAATGAATTAATGAATGTCAAAGCTTATTTCTATCAAATAAAACATTAAGTGTCTTATCAATGGGTTATTGAAGTATACTAATTGCCAAGGACTTTAAGCTTACTGTGGAAAGGTCATTGGGCCAAGGATCAGGAAATCTAACTTGTTCATCTAGTTTTGCCATAAATTAGCTGTGTGACCCTGTACAAATCATTTAAAATGTTTTGCTCTTAAGTTTACTCTTTTCTAAATTGGACTTGGGGTGGGCATAAATTACAAAGCCTCTATTAATTCAAAAATTCCATAATTCTAAGTTCTTTAGATAACTTCCCAAATACAAAATATAAAATTGTAACTTTGTAAAAGAAGAACATTCCAATCATTAGGATGTCTTGCATGTGTGTTTATTTCTAATAAAAAAAAAAAATTAAATAGTTAGAAAAGTCCCTTTTGTAGTCTGCGTAATATATAAATCTCTTATGTATATTTTGTTAGTACATATTTACGGAAAAGTATTTATTACTAAAGTCCTCTAATTGGACCAGATTAACCCAGGCCTGTGTTTAAATTTTCTTGTACTAAATGCCTAGAATTTTAGAATTGAAAAAGACTAAATAATGATAATAATAACAACTACCCATGCATTCCCCTCTCCATGAGAGAAAACTTGTTCTGGAACTTGTCTACTGGCTCCCAGACCACTCTTTTTATCACATTACATTTCATTGCTTTTATGTCTTATTTTTAACAATCTCAGAAATGCATTCCATCTTAGTCACATACTCTATTCCTGATTCCTTACCTGACTTTGAGTTAACCATGACCGAGTTAACCATAGCTTACTAGTGTAATACAGAATGAGCATTTCACATTAGATGATATCCAAACGCAAACGTGTTTTGGTTTTCCATTGCCACTTTAAAATACATCCAGTGGAAGAAGCTTTCCCTTGGCCATTGGATGAAAACTCAAGCAAGCCCCATAGTTTTTCAGTTCACTCCTCAGTATAGACATTCTATAGTTAAAGCATACAGTTTCATTTCAGAAATGTTAAGTAGCACTTCGAGACAATCGCTGATATATGAATCTTCATTCAAAAATAAGACTCCTCTCTTCTTAGGCATGGTTGGCTTTTCCATTCACCTCTTCCCCCACTGGTTAGCTACTGTTTTGAACTTATATGATTAAAGTGAATTTAGAATGAGAGATGAAGCTAAAGAGCAAGACTGCACCTACTTGGCTAGTAATTGCTAATGCCATAATCATCTTCATGCCCTCCGGGTCTGGCAGATTTTTTAAAGCTGAAGCTCTAGAACATATTTTCACTGGCTCTTTGGAGTTGAATTTTAATTGAAACTCACAAGAAGTCTCCATTCCCCTCCCTTTTGGCAGCAGTCCCCCCCCCCCCCCCGCCACCCCTTCCTAAGCTTTAGGCTCTCTGGCCAGCCATTTTACACAGGCTTTTGCTACTGTAATTTCCTCACCAGGCAGTCCTGTTGTGCTCAACTCAAACTACTGTTTTCCCTGTATGGTCCAAATGTATTTCATCGGTATCATGGATTGAATTATGCCCCCCCAAAATATCTGTCAACTTGTCTAGGTCTTGATTCTCTTGTATGATTGTTTCCCATTTTATTTTCTGTTGTGATTTCCCTATATGTTGTAAATCCTGTCACTATGATGTAATAAGATGGACTAGCAGCAGTTATACTGATGAGGTCTAAAAGATTAGGTAGTGTCTTAAGCCAATCTCTTTTGAGATATAAAAGAGAGAAGCGAGCAGGGAGATGTGGGAACCTCATACCACCAAGAAAGCAATGCCGGGAGCAGAGAGTGTCATTTGGACCTGAGATTCTTGCTCTGAGATGCTCCCAGACTGAGGGAAGACTGATGACAAGGACCTTCCTCCACAGCCAACAGAGAGATAAAGGCTTCCCCTGGAGCTGTTGCCCTGAATTTGGACTTGTAGCCTACTAGACAGTGAGAGAATAAATTTCTTTCTGTCAAAGCCATCCATTTGTGATATTTCTGTTATAGCAGCACTGGATGACCAAGACAATCAGGAAAACACATTCGGTCCTTGCCCTGACATCACAGGCTCTCCTAATGTTCTCAGACATGAGTCAGTACACTGAGTCAACCGATTTCAGCTAACATATATTAGGATATCCAAAGTTCCTTTTATCATCCCTCGCTAGATTTGAAATGAAAAGTCAGAAAACTACCCTGAATTTTCCCTTTGGGGGATTCAGAGCTCCATATTCGCCAAAGAAATCCTTTTCTCAAAATCATCTCCTCTTTCTTTGTTTTTATTCCTCTTGTATATATAATCACAGAGAAGTTCATGGGAACAGCTCTTGGACACAACCTTGTAAATTCCGCAGTTTGTCAGGCACCTCACTTAGGTATTCAGGATTTATTGTGTCTTGGTGCCTTAGCTTAAACATAAATTGTAACAAATATTAGACTAGTAATTGCTTATGCATAGACTTTTCTTGTGGGAAATAAATAAACTCCTATCTCATTTAATCCACTATTATTTTGGGTCCCCGTAACAGCAGTCAGGCCGGTTTCAGAAGAGGATGTGGAATCAGGGATATCATTGCTGATGTCAGATGGATCCTGGCTGAAAGCACAGAATACCAGAATGATGTTTATTTATGTTTTTTATTGACTATGCAAAGGCATTCGACTGTGTGGATCAGAACAAACTATGGATAACATTGCGAAGAATGGGAATTCCAGAACACTTAATTGTGCTCATGAGGAACCTTTACATAGATCAAGAGGCAGTTGTTCGGACAAAACAAAGGGATACTGATTAGTTTAAAGTCAGGAAAGGTGTGCGTCAGGGTTGTATTCTTTCACCATACCTATTCAATCTGTATGCTGAGCAAATAATCCGAGAAGCTGGACTATATGAAGAAGAACGGGGCATGAGGATTGGAGGAAGACTCGCTAACAACCTGCATTATTCAGATGACACAACCTTGATTGTTGAAAGTAAGGAGGACTTGAAGCACTTACTAATGAAGATCAGAGACCACAGCCTTCAGTATGGATTACACCTCAACATAAAGAAAACAAAAATCCTCACAACTAGACCAATGAGCAACATCATGACAAAAGGAGAAAAGTTTGAAGCTGTCAAGGATTTCATCTTACTTGGATCCATGATCAACAGCCATGGAAGCAGCAGTCAAGAAATCAAAAGACGTATTGCATTGGGTAAATCTGCCGCAAAGGACCTCTTTAAAGTGGTCCTTGAAGACTAAGGTGTGCCTGGCCCAAGCCATGGTATTTTCAATTTCATCATATGTATGTGAAAGCTGGACAATGAATAAGGAAGACCAAAGAAGAGTTGATGCCTTTGAATTGTGGTGTTGGTGAAGAATATTGAATATACCGTGGGCTGCCAAAAGAATGAACAAATGCGTCTTGGAAGAAGTACAACCAGAATGGTCCTTATATACTCTGGACAGGTTGTCAGGAGGGATCGGTCCCAAGAGAAGGGCATCATGGCTGGCAAAGTACAGGGTCAGCAGAAAAGAGGAAGACCCTCAATGAGGTGGATTGACACAGTGGCTGCAACAATGAGCTTAAGCATAACAATTGTCAGTATGACTCAGGACCAGGCAATGTTTCGTTCTGTTGTGCATAGGGTCGCTATGAGTCGGGACCGACTCAACGTCACATAACGACACCAATGGCAGTCTAGTGTATATCTTACTATACAAATAAAAAGTTCAAATTATAAGGAAAATGTGAAGTGCATAGTAGTATTTTAGATAGAGCAAATAAAGAGAAACAAAAGTAAAACACAAGACTCTGGGTTGAGACATTTTAAGAAATGTGGTGCCACAGAGAAATTCATATTTCTGTAAGGTAATTATGTAAAGGGTTGGGCTTTGGGCACATTCAGTTAAAAGTGAGAACAAGTTTGAAGTAAATTTTAAAAAATAGATGCATGGGCTGACCTTTCGGTTAGCAGCCAAGCACTTTAACCACTGCACCATCAGGGCTCTGCTAAAATCATAAGTAGAAATAATTCCTTGAATTTCAGGAAATTGCTAAAATATGAAGTATAAAAAGGGAGGGAGAATAAAAACAAAGAAAATAAATCTCTTTGTAATTCATGTAGGGCTATCAATTGAAAGTCTGATTTAAAATGGTCTCTAAGGTTAAATAATCAACAACCAAAAATACAGATGATTGCGTCATGATCACTCAAATTGTGATTGTTTAAAAAAAAAAAAAAAAAAGCCAAAATCTAACTAATTCACATTTGCAAACTAGGTTGCATATGACTACTTTATGATTACCAAAACAAAGTATATTGTATAGATGAGAGCATGAGGATGCCAAGAAGGGTTAAAAACCTCACAATGTTTTATTAAGCTGTGCAGATTAAATATTAGAATGTTTACATTCAGACTATCATTAATAAGCCCAAGTCATTATTTCGAAGTCAGTATAATGGTCAATTTGTGAAGCATAGAGAAGGCATATTCTTCCATGTATAACAGTAAAAATCTACTGCTGTTAAGTCGATTCCAACTCATAGTGACCCTATCGTAGTACCTACCGCAGTATATTCAATCATAATGTATAAATTTGCATATCACCTCCTATGGTAGGAATCTGTATCACCATCATTTTTCATAAGGAAACCCTGGTGGCATAATGGTAAAGTGCTACAGCTGCTAACCAAAAGGTTGGCAGTTCAAATCCACCAGGCACTCCATGGAAACTCTATGGGGGCAGTTCTACTCTGTCCTAGAGGGTCACTATGAGTTGGAATCGACTCGAAGGCAATGGGATTTTCATAATGTCTGGAGTATAGTCAGCTCTCAAATGCGTGAATGAATATCCAGGAAAATATAGCACTACAGGGGAGACTAAGGGTAATTATACCATTTACTATTTTCTGAACATATACTCTGAGCCAGCCATTACACACTTTGCAAATGTTATTGCACTTATTTCTCTCTATTACTTATAAGTATTATTATTCCTGAAACTAAGAAAAATTAAGTTTCCCATGACTGCACAATTTATAAATAACACCAACAAGGTATCCATCCATCCATCCATCCATCCATCCATCCATCCATCCATCCATCCATCCATCCATCCATCCATCCATCCATCCATCCATCATCTATCCAAAGCATTTGCCCTTCATTATACCAAATACTTAAGGATCACTAAGTCTGTTTTACCAGATAAAAAACTTGAGAATAAGAAATGGTGAGTAAGTTGCCCGAGTCTGTCAGTTTGTCATACTTTTGTGGCTTGCATGTTGCTATGATGCTGGAAGTTCTGCCACCAGTATTTCAAACACCAGAGGGGTCACCCATGAACAGGTTTCAGTGGAGCTTCCATTCTAAGACAGACTAGGAATAAGGACCTGGAGATCTACTTCTGAAAAGAATTAGCTAGTTGAAACCTTATAAATAGCAGTGGAACATTGTCTGATATAGTGCCGGAAGATAATCCCCTAAGGTTGGAAGGACACTGTGGCTGCAACAATGGGCTCAGGCATAACAATGATTGTGAGGATGGCACAGGACTGGGAAGTGTTTTGTTCTGTTGTGCACAGGGTAGCTATGATGGCACCTAACAACAACAAAGTGAGTTGCCCAGGGTAACATAAGCAGAACCCTAATATGGTATTCATTTGGCACAAAGGAATAAAAGGTTATACTTTATATATTTTTGTACTCTCTCTATTGAAGAATCCTGACAAACAGTGTCAGGCTAAGCAAATGACAGCTTACCTCTAAGACATATGTGATTAGTAGACATAGTAAGAAGGGAAAGGAAAATGAGCAGGGCAGAGTAAAAGTAGCATTCCAAGGATCATCTAGCAAACTGTTGAAATGAATAAACAGGTTGCTATGGGAGGTTTAGAGAGAAAATGTTCCCTAGCAACTCCAGGGGAAACCACAAAGAACTGTAGTTTTGATATTATCCAGACGGATACACAGTGAGATTATTATTCTATTGACCTTGAAGATATCTACTGCATCTGTAATTCCTGCCTGAGGCAAGTACCAATGATGCGTACTGGTCATTCTGATATGGGAATCACCATATAGGGTATAACAGGTATAAGGGACAATATTCTATTCCCCGGTTTATTATGGAGGATAAACAGATCCTAGTAAGATAGAAGAAATTATGCACAAAGCTGAAATAAACATTCCCAGAAAACAAAGAAAAAGTGCAGTTTTTTATGGAGTCTTGGCCCTTCCTGTTGCTTAGCAGACATAGCTAAAAAAAAAATTTTTTTTAATGTTTAAAGAGATTTTAAAGGGTTAGAGGCCATTGTCAAACCAAGGTTATTTTAATTAAAAAAAAAAAAAATTAAGAAATAATACCCAGACTTAAAATCACTTACAGATAGAGAATGAAGAAAAAGAAACACTGCCACCCACAGAAAGGGAGAAAAGTGGGGCTGAGGCCCTAACATCTGGTATCCAATGTGATCTCTGTACTATGCACTCGAAGAGTGTTTAGGTGTGGCAACTAACGAAGAATACAGTTTGTTATAGTTTGAAGACTGCAGAACTGGGTAAGTGTAGAATAGCACCTGAGAAGGGGGTTTCATGGTATTGCTTGCTTCTCATGTGATGTTTGTGTTAGCAACATAAAGATTAATGAAGACATGTGTGCATAAGATCAGTGCACAATATTTTAAGTGGCTCTAACTAACCTTTCTGGGCACTTACATTTGTCCATTTTAGATTCAATTTTATAATATTAGTCTAGCTCAAGTCATTCACAAATGTAAGCACGTATCATAAAAAAGAGAAAGAAAAGTAGCTCTATACAACTGGTACCAAGTACCAGCACTTCATAGAGAGGATCTATAACTTCTGAAGTCATGTCGTGTAATCTGAGGAACACAATCAGAAGCTGGAATGAGTTCTTATATTAGTGGAACAAGTCAACATGTATTTGAATGGCTAAGACAACCAAGTAGCATATATAGCTTTTTTTTTTTAAACAAGAACAAAGAAAGGATAAATTTGCTTACATGTTCTCCAAATGAACTTTACAAACTGAGCAAAACAAACATGAAAAGTAGAGAAACCTAAGATAGAAAAGAACATAGTCAAAGATCACCCTGGTACTTCAAGTTAGGTTGTAGCTCTATGCAAAGATTTCTTATTTCTATAACAAAGAACCGGAAAAAAAAAAAAAAAAAATGTTAGCATAGCAGAATCACTGAGGATCACTGTTGATTACATTTTGGGCCTAATTAAAAATAGAAATGTAGAAGAGGAAGGGATACCATATTTTTATGCAAATAACGTGTGTATTATACATTTTTTTTCTAACTGAACAACCTCCGGCACGTTATTTTCGTAAGCACACCATGCCACTTTTTTTTTTTTTTTTTTAATATATGGCTGACTTTAATTTCTATTTCTGATCACAAGGGAACTTCACCAAAGTAAGCATTGATTTTATATTACTTGAAATTTAAGCCAAAATTATTTACCAGTAGATCAACTCTTGAGCTAATATACTGTAATTATCAATTTAAATTAATAGAAACAAATGCATGGTTTTGATCTATTTTCCAATTACAGGAGAACTACCAAACTTGATCCATGACTTCTTGACCGTGGCCTATACCTTTATTATACAATTATGATCAAAAGTAACATACACATAAGTGGGAGATAAAGGAAAATGGACAGACCAAAAGATAATGAGCAGAAAGATGTGACTTATCTGTAATATGAGAGGATAGATGAACGAGTCCAAAATTCAGTCCTGAAAATGTCACCAGACAGGGGCAGTGTATGTGTGGGCATGCTGTGCCAGAACCGTTTTACTTAATTTCATCATTTCGATGCATTACATGTGTGGGAGCATTATTTATGAGGGTGCATTAATATGCAAAAAATACCCATTGCCCTCGAGTTGATTCCGAATCATAGTGACCCTACAGAACAGAGTAGAATTGCCCTATAGGGTTCCCAAGGAGCAGCTGGTGGATTACAACCACCAACCTTTTGGTTAGCAGCCAGGCTCTTACCCTCTGTGCTACTGCTACCGGGGCTCCAGACATGTGAAAAAACACCATGTATTAATCCAGCAGTTTAACTACTTCTCAATTTAATGTGTATATATTTTTTTCAATCGACTCGACAGCAGTGGGTTCAGAGGGAGTGGTATGTGTATATAAGAAACCCTGGTGGTTTGGTGGTTTAGTGGTTAAGAGCTATCGCAGCTAACCAAAAGGTTGGCAGTTCAAATCTACCAGGTACTCACTGGAAAACACATGGGGCAGTTTTACTCTGTCCTACTGGGTCGCTATGAGTCAGAATTGACTCGACAACAACGGGTTTGGTTGTTTTGGGGTTTTATGTGTATATAAGCTGCCTGGCACAGTGGTTAAGACCTTGTGGTGCTAATTAAGAGGTTGTCAGTTCAAATCCACCAGCTGCCTCTTGGAAACCCTATGGGACAGTTCTACCCTGTCCTATAGGATTGCTATGAGGCAGAAGTGACTTGAGGGCAATGGGTTTGGTTTGATCTTGAGTGTGTGTATATAATAAATGTAATTTTTTTTTGCAGTGGAAGAAGTTTTAAAAAGTGGTGAGAAGTTACAAGGACATGTGTTTTGCTACAATACCTTCAAAAAGAGATAATATTTCCCTGACAAGTGTGAGATTACTGTTGATAAAAATGATGAAGAAAAAGCTAGCTCAGATATTCTGGAAAGGGTTGGTTTGCAACGATCGTGAGGTTGGAATAAACAAACTATAAGGTACTTTACATCAGCCTCATCATCATAAGGAAGAACGATATTTATTACATGCTATGCCATGTCCAGGAAACCCTGGTGGCGTAGTGGTTAAGTGCTATGGCTGCTAACCAAAGGGTCAGCAGTTCGAATCCACCGGGTGCTCCTTGGAAACTCTATGGGGCAGTTCTACTCTGCCCTATAGGGTCATTATGAGTCAAAATTGACTTGATCGCACTGGGTTTGGTCTTTTTTTTTTTTATGCCATGTCCATACTTAAATTAATTTGTATATGAACTTATGCATAAACATCAAATAGGCTGCTCTTGTCTCAGTTGCAGAATGGACTTTTTAGCACTGGATAACTTTGAATGTCCCAACCTTTTGCCCCTTTCTTTCCCATCTAATTATGTACCTGTTAAGCAAGAAAGTATTTATAGAGTCCATTAGAGCTCATGTAAACACTACTGATGGCAAAAAGATGATGCTATTTATTGCCTTTAACTTTTGTATAAAATCTGCATAATTTGAGATTTTCAGTGCTTCACATGGTTTAGCAAGCCTGTACGTTTGCCATCTACTTTAATTCATGTCTTGATACATGATATGATAATTATATATGTCAACATGGTTAGGTTATGGTGCCCTGTTGTTTTAGTCTAGATGTTATTGTGAAGGTAATTTGTTGAGGTGACTAACATTTATAATCCAACCGAAACCGAACTTGCTGTTGTCAAGTTGACTCCAACTCATAGCGACCCAATACGACAGACTAGAATTGCCCCATAGGGTTTCCAAGGAGCAGCTGGTGGATTTGAGCTGTCAACTTTTTGGTTAGCAGCCAAGTTCTTAACCACTGTGCCACCAAGGCTCCATATTTTTAATCAGCTGACCTTAAGTAAAGAGGATTACCTCCAGCCATGCAGGTAAAACTCATCCCACCAGTTGAAGTCCTTATGAGCAAAAAAACTGAGAGTTCCAGAAGAAAAAGGAATTGTGCCTCAGGCCTGTAACATAGAAATCCTGCCTGAGTTTTTCCCGACAGCATACCCTACAGATTATGGACTAAAGACTGCAATATCAACTCATTCCTAGGTTTTCAGCCTGCCAGCTGCCTTACAGATTTTGTAATTGCCAGCCCAACAGACACATAAGCCATTTCCTTGAAATCTCCGTCTCCCTCAGAACTGTTGGTTTTGTTTCTCTTCAAAATTCTAGCTGTTATATACGGGAACCTCTCAGATAAAAGAAAAAATGCTGTAATAGAGTAACTCTTGTTTATGTACTCCACCTCATGCTCCAAACAACACTAGCAGTATCAGCACTTCCTCAATATTTATATCTGTTATAAGTGTGCAGTCTGCACCAAGAAATTTGGAAGACAGCTACCTAGCCAACTGACAGGAAGGTATCCATATTTATGGGCTATTCCCAAGAAAGGTGATCCAACCTAAGGCAGAAATTATTGAACAATATCATTAATTCCACACACAAGTAAAATTTTGCAGATCATTCAAAAGCAGCTGCAGCAGTATATTGACAGGGAACTGCCAGAAATTCAAGCTAGATTCAGAAGATGCAGAACCAGGGACGGCACTGCTGATGTCAGATGGATCCTGGCTGAAAGCAGAGAATACCAGAAGGATGTTTACCCGAGTTTTACTGACTATGCAAAGGCATTCAACTCTGTGGATCATAATAAACTAAGAATAACATTGGGAAGAATGGGAATTTCAGAACACTTAACTGTGTTCATGAGGAACCTGTACGTAGATCAAGAGGCAGTTGTTCAAACAGAACAAGGGAATACTGCATGGTTTAAAGTCAGGGAAGGTGTGCATCAGAATTGTATCCTTTCATCATATCTATTCAATCTGTATGCTGAGCAAATAATCCAAGTGGTTGAACTATATGAAGAAGAACAGGCAACAGGGTTGGAGGAAGACTCATTAACAACCTGAGTTATACAGATGACACAACCTTCCTTGCTGAAAGTGAAGAGGTCTTGGAGCACTTACTGTTGAAGATCAAAGACCACAGACTTCAGTATGAATTACATGTCAACATAAAGAAAATGGAAACCCTCACAACTGGACCAATAAGCAAAATTGTGAAGAACAGGGAAAAGATTGAAGTTGTCAAGGATTTCATTTCACTTGGATCCACAATCAACACCCATGGAAGCAGTAGTCAAGAAATCAAGAGACTCATTGCATTGGACAAATCTGTGGCAAAAGACCCCTTTAAAGTTTTGAAAAGCAAAGATGTCACCTTGAAGACTAAGGTGAGCCTGACTCAAGCCATGGTGTTTTTAATCGCATCATATGCATGAGAAAGCTGGATGATGAATAAGGAAGACCAAAGAAGAAATGACGCCTTTCACTTGTTGATGCTGGCAAAGAATGTTGAATATATCATGGACTGCCCAAAGAATAAATAAATCTGTCTTGAAAGAAGTACAACCAGAATGTTCCTTAGAAGCAAGGACAGTGAGACCACGTCTTGTATTTTGGACATATTATCAGGAAGGATTAGTCCCTGTAGAAGGAGATCATGCTTGGTAAAGTAAGGGGTCAGCAGAAAAGAGGAAGACCCTCAAGGAGATGGACTGACACAGTGGCTGCAACAATGGTCTCGAGCTTACCAACAATTGTGAGGATGGAGCAGGACCAGACAGTGTTTTGTTCTGTTGTACATAAGGTTGCTATGAGTTGGAACCAACTCAAGAGCACCTAACAACAACAATAACAAGTGTGTGGTTATAATGCTATGAAGAAGCCTTTGTTGTGCAAAGGTTAAGCACTCAGCTGCTAAACAAAATGTTGGTGGTTTCAACACACCAGCTTCTTTGCAGGAGAAAAGACCTGGCAATCTGCTCCTGTAAAGATTACAACCTAGGAAACCCCATGTGGCAGTTCTATTCTGTTATATAGGGTTGCTATGAGTTGGAATTGACTCACCGGCACACAACAAGAATAATAACATAGTGCTATCTATGGTGGGAGAAGATTTAATTGGGAGAAGACTGGATAAATCTGACTTCTAAAAATTATGAACAATTTCTTTCTGAGACAGGCTTGAAGGGAAACTTCTACTGAAATGTATGACATAAGGAATATTGCATGGCCAATAAAATTTTTCAAAATTCTGTCTGATACGCAATCTGCTTATATTTGAACAAAAGGGCCACAGTAAGGATATCTAGTTGCCATAACATAAATCTTTTTATTAAATATAGATAGTAGATTTCAGATTATAAAATTATTTTTCTCCCCTATAAAAAGTACAGAAAAGGCACTCAACAATTTTTTTTGAATAAATGAATGGAATTTTACACCTTAGTTTTTCACTGAAAGAGCCTACATAATAAATTGTAATACCTCTTAACCAACTTTCAAAACATGTGGACAAATACACAGATATAGAAAATAATAAATTGATTCACATTCTTATACTAATTGCAATGTATAGGGACCCTAGTTACAGCTCTGGAAACAGTCTATAATCTCCCATTTTAAGAATACAAACAGTAAGAACAAATGTTAAAACAGAAAAAAAAAATTCATTATTTTTCAACATGAATTATGAGCAAGAGCATAAGTGGGCAAAATAAGGCCTAGGTTGGTAAATAAGAAGCAGAAAGTACAGACCTAGGCTATTATGCCAGGATTATTTCTCAAAATGGGACTTCAGAGAGATTATACTTTCAGAAATTACTAGCTGCTTCTATCAATACAAGTTAATTATAAATTTCTATGCAACAAGTTTGTGGACATGATTGCAATTCCAAACCTTCTTTATTGTATTAGGACTGCAGGAGAAGTTTCTTCTAAGCCTAAATATGCAACACTTTGATGCTCACAGAGTGAAAATTGTTTCCACGAGTAAGGGTGGGAAGAAAAACAGAAACAGACCTAGGGAGAAGAATGCAGGCTACCATTGTGTTAAGGAGACAATATGCAACCAAGAGAAAAAGAGAAAGGAAGGGCTTAAGAGAATTTGAACACCAGTGGATGAAATAAATAAATAGAACCTCACGTTTTTATGACAAACAATAGCACTATCTTATATTAACCTAGGCCATTTTCTGTATAACCAAATGTCTTGGTAGAAGATATGGTATAATCCCTCACGACAAATTGTCTCTGACATGGATGAGAAACAGACGGTATTGTTTGTACTTTATAGTTGAAATGCCTCAGGCACAGAGAGGTTTTGTGAGTTTTTTTTAAAAGTCACACAGCAGTTCAGTGACTTGCTAAGAAAAATCAGAACCCAAGCAATTACAAATTTTAATTTGCTTATTTCCTAACCTGCACTACCAATACAAAACTAACATTTTACATTTCTTTCTCTATTCAAATAATCTGAACACTTTGCTTTTTGCTGGTGTCAGTCTGTTATTTTTGAGCATATATTTCTCTTTGACTCTTGAGGATTCAGAGTAAACAACATTACAGAGAAGACATGAACAAGAGTGCTATGATCATAGGCTGGGAGCAACCAGAAAACAAAATCAAACAAAAAGCATTCATTACTTCTCCACTTTTTTGAAAGGCAAGTATATATGTACAAAAATCAAAATTTTTTGGAATAAATGAATGGAATTTTACCCCTTAGTTTATCACTGAAAGAGCCTACAAAATAAATTGTAATATCTCTGAACCTGCTTTCAAACCATGTGGACAAATACACAGACATAGAAAATAACAAATTATTCAACATTCTTATACTAATTTTTTTTATACTAATTGCCATGTACAAGCATCTTAGTTACAGCTCTGGAAACAGTCTATAATTTCCAGTTTTAAGAATATAAACAATAAAAACAAAACATTATAAAAGAAAAAAAATCATTATTTGTCAACATGAATTATGATCAAGAGTATAAATAGGCAAAATAAGTCATAGATTGATAAATAAGAAGTAGAAAGTATAGGCCTTAGCTATGAGGTAGTATGCAAATAAGAGAAAATGAGAAAGGAAGGGTTTAAAGGAATTTGAACACCAGTGGACCGAATAAATAAAATCAAACTGATTAAATAATATGTAGTGATCTGTTATAGTGATTTAAAACATACCTCTAAAACCACTTCTGACATTATATCTTAATTATAAGAGAACACTAGCATAAATCGCCCTTTCACAATAAAAGCAATTTCCTTTCAACTCAAGTCAATGTCACTCATCCTCAATATGGCCGTCTCTGACACATACAAGGTAGTCATCTTTCAAGCATCATGTTATAAAATTAAGCCAAATAAATACATAAAATGACAAACATAATGACTGATAAGTTCAGAGCAGCAACACACACACACACAAAAACATAAAGAAAAAAATTCCTTTGATTATGTTGACCAAAAACATAATTTGGCTTATTCTATTTTCAGCATCAGCACTAGGAAAACAGGAAAATATTAGCAGTGTCAGAGCAGCCAACATGTTAAGGATTCCTGAAATCTATAGACGGCAATGCTTCCCAGTAATTATTAGCACAGGGAAGACATTCACGCTGTTCCCAAAGCTTAAAACACATTCTTAGCCATGACTTTTCAAAGGAAAACATTCTGCAACAATCTTGAACAGTCTGGCTGTCAACATCTGAAAATCAACGCTATCAGCATCTCTTCCAGTGGGAGGATTACTGAACAGGGGTATCTCCACAGTCATCCTTGGCACACCTGGTCACGAGAACATACAATTTACACAGCTGCACAGTAGAGGTTAGTGTTGAAGAGACAGTTTAGTAAATGAGGCATAAAATTGGAAAATATGCAGCCAGGAAGTTGAATAGTTTGAAAATGCTCTGTGTTATAAACATCCTTTGTCAGATTTTGTCCATAAGTCTCCTGAGCTAAATGGGAAAGTGACAAAGTTCTGAAAGAGTATATGACAATGCTGGAAAATAAATAGATTAGTTTTCACAAGCTGGCATAAATAAATGCTCAACATCTAGATGTTTGATTATACACTGCAGAAATGAATAAATACAGTGGCCAGGATAAGACTGGAAAACAAAATACAAGTATGAGACAAATTCAAGAAAGATAAACAAAGGTACTTGCGCCTTACTCATGTGATAAAGTAGGAGTTAGAAAGGTTGGGGGTGGAGGGAGTGCAGGAGAAACCTCGAGATTGCTTGGTCTTGCTAGAATGCTGTGGAATGTTTGTTCTATTAAAAAAGAATAAGGGATAAAAAAAAGGAGATAGAAATCATAAATAGCTAAAGTGCCTTTTCTGTATACATTCACAATGCAACTCTATTGTACCTGGTTAAATCCCAGTTACTGAATATTAATTTGTTTCTTACTAGTTCCCTTGGAGGGAACACTAACTAAAAAAAAAAAAAAAAAAACAGGAATATTCATTAAACCACTTTTCTCCTTTTCAACTAAATAATAGTAAAATCACTTTTTCATTTTCACTCTGCTGATGACCCATAAAATATTCCCTGGGCGGATACACTATCTTCCACTACTGGTTTTCTTTGCCATCATTAATTACTATGGCTTCTAGAGAGGGTACACTGCTCTTCCTACACTGGATTCCAAGCATTGGGCAGCTTCTCAAATCCAACAACTTTGGAAAAGTTGGTGATAATAAGGGAAATATAACACAAGAATAGCTTTACAAAAACCACTATTAGATGTATCTATTCTCAAAATCCACGGTCCCAAAGATATTTCAATGCATGGTTCCTGAAATTCATCTACATGACATAGACAGATTATTATCTTCCCACCACAGCCCATCCTATTACATGTGCCTAATAAGAAATTCTTCACAATCCCCCAGAGTCTCCATTTCCTGAATTTCTGATTCCTTTCAGGAGTGGTAAAATAATTCCTTTATAATTTTCTTACCTGCAAGAATATTGTATGTCCCTGAAATTCCAAAAGGACAAGAGTCCTACACAAAAAATTTCCCAAATCTAGTCTTTAAAACAAAATTCAGAACCAGCCTATCCTGGACATGCCAAATTGTCAAAATAATATAGTAAAATCTGAGTCTACTCAGCCCAGATACCAACTCCTCCAGGAGGCCTTCCAACATATCCCCAGCTGCAACAACATTTTACTTTTCTGAAGTCTCAAAGAAACTTATCACTCAGAGTCTCATCAAAAGAATGGCCTGGGTGGAGTCAACATGGCACCATAGACTAATGCACCAAGCCCACCCTCTGCAGCAAAGACCTGAAAAACTAAGTAAAACCTTAAGCATCAAATAAAGGGATAAAGAACTACATCAAACAGCAAATGGAAGAAGAAATTGACTAAAAATAGAAGTTGAGGAGACACACGGAAAGGAGGTCTCCTGCCGCCTAACATGGCACAGTGTCGCCATCTTGGAACACAGCCATCAACAACCCCAAAAAGGATTACTGGAAGGCAACTTCATGGTGCTTCCAAAAGTAGACAGAACACCTGGTAACCACAGAAACACACTTTTCCACTCCTCACCCTTCTGTCCCTTATGTCACCTCCATCTCTTCCCAATGGGCTATGCTTGCGGCTTGGCTAGAAAGCCACCGGCCAGCCACCATCCCAGATTTGCTCTACCTCATCAACTGGCTCTTGCCATGCCACTATTTTTTTCTCTTTATTTTATTTCTTTTCTTCCCTTCTCTTACCTCGATCTGTAAACCACTTCTACTCCCTTCGCACCAGCCCTTGGAACCAACCTGCTCCCACTCATAGGCCTCCTACCAAAGCCAGTTTTTAAATTTATTTTTAATTTAATTTTTTCTCTTTCTTCCTGTTCTGTCACCCTCCCACCTAGCCCTGTATGCCAATTACATACCTTCCCACTGGACTGTACCTCACCACCACAGCTGGAGAGCAACTGATACACCAGCCTGCTGCTGTCCCTGTTTCACTCCACTCCACCTGTAGCCCCCATCATGACACCAATTTGTTTTTCTTTCTTTTCTTTCTCCCTACCACCAAGCACAGGATGTTACCTCCCCTCCCTTCCCACTGGTCCCTGTTTCCATCCCACTCCCACTGACCAGCCTTCACTGTGCCACCATTTCTTTTCTTTTTTTGCTTTCTTCTTTACTCTTTCTGCTTTTTCTTTCTCCCACTGATCTAGCCCCTTATGCCACCTCCCATCCTTCCTGTCGGCCCCATTGCACCACCTCAGTTAGAGACCACCTGCCCACCACAGTCATGGATCCACCCCGCCCCACCTGCTGGCTTCCACCACATCACCATTCTTTTTTCTCTTTCTTTTCTTTCCGCTCCCCATCTAGCCCCATAAGCCACCTCCCCTCCCTTCCCACCAGACCCCAGGTTCACCCAGCCCCCATTTGCCAGCCCCACAGCACTGCCATTTTTTTCCTTTCTTTTCTTTCTCCCTCTAACCTAACCCTCTAGGCTACCTACCCTTCCTGCTGGCCCTTACCACAATACCACAGATGGAGTACCACTGGTGCACCACCCCACTGCTGCCATAGGTCTACCCTGCCTCCAGCCACCAACCCCCACTATGCTACCATTTATTTTATTCATATTTCTTTTTCTTCAACTGCCCATCTAACTCCATATGCCACCCAGCATTCCTACCAGCCTCCACTGTGCTGCTGCAGCTAGACCATCCCCAACACTCAGACCCACTGCAGCACTAGACTCACACCACCCCAAACCTCCCACCACTTGACCACCTGCTGAACAGTGGAAAGTGAGCCTGTACTACACACCCTCTCCAACACCCTCACTATCTGGGAGGGGCTGTGAATTCTCCAACACTGCTGGGCCGACATCAGAAGACAGATAGCACCTGCCCAATCTGCCCTCAGCCACGTTGCCAAACCAGTGTACAGTGAAGCAGGCTCACTGCCTGCTGCAGTGCTGCCCACCCAAACAAGGTGTAAGAGCTGTTGTGCTCACAGAGAAGCAAGCAGCAAAGCATACCTGGCCCACCCACCCTGATATGTCAAAACAAAACAAAACAAAAAGCAGGACAAGACAAACATACATACAATCAATCAGTAAACAAAATACTACCTTTGTTTTGAAGACAGCAGACAATATCTAACATAAAAAAGCAAAACAAGATAACTCCAGCAAGTGATGAAAAATGAAATCAGATGACTTTCTGGTAGAAGAAATGCAGGGAAGCTACCTGATATGAAATTCCAAACATTAAAAGCTCAAGGAAAACACAGACCAAACCAAGGGAAAAGAAAAAAAAAAAAAGGAAAACACAGACATAGTTTTTTTAAAAAAAAATAGCCAAAATCAAGGAATGCACAGAAGAATTCAGGAAAAAAATACAAGAACAAAACATCAAAATTAATAAACAATTAGAAATCACACAAAAACAGCAACTAGAAATCCAAAAGATAAAAGATAAAATTTCAGAAATAGACAACTCAATAGAAGATCTTAGGAGCAAATTTGAAACAATGGAAGACAGAATCAGTCAGATTAAACAAAAATCTGTGGATGTCACTTTGAGGAAAAATCAGAGAAAATAATGAAGGAAACTTAAGAATTATATGAAACAAAATCAGAAGCAAAAACTTGCATGTGATCAGAGTTCCATAACAGGGAAAGAAAATGGAAAACAGAAAAGATTGTTGAAGATTCACTGACAGAAAACTCCCCAAATATCATGAAAGATGAAAAGCTGACCATCCAAGAAGCTCAACAAACCCCATAAAGGATAGACCCCAAAAGAAAGTCACTAAGACATACCATAAACAAACTTGCCAAAACCAAAGACAAGGAAAGAATCCTAAGAGTGGCTCGAGAAAAACTAAAAATCAGTTCAAAGGGGAAACAATAAGACTAAACTCTTATTACTCAGAGAGACCATGAAGGCAAGAAGACAATGGGATGACATACATAAAACCTTGAAAGAGAGGCGGAGCCAAGATGGCGGACTAGGCAGACGCTACCTCGGATCCCTCTTACAACAAAGACACGGAAAAACAAGTGAATCGATCACATACATAACAATCTACGAACCCTGAACAACAAACACAGATTTAGAGACGGAGAACGAACTAATACGGGGAAGCAGCGATTGTTTCCAGAGCCTGGAGCCAGCGTACCAGTCAGGTACGGCACAAGCACAGAGACCTGCTCCACCCTCCTGAACTAACCCCGGGAGGGGGGCCAGCCGGTTCCACGGGCGGCGTGGGACGCAGCCGGTAGGAGAAGTCCCTGGGAGGCAGTGACTGGTCTTGGAGCAGAAAGAGCAGCATCCGAGCCGGGGAACTGTCCCGCAGGGATTTGGACTGGACGCAGGTACGCCATAAACACGGAGAGTTGCTCCACCCCCCTGAACTAACCCCGGGAAGGGGCCCAGCCGGGTCGCGCGGGCGGCGTGGGACGCAGCCGGTAGGAGAAGTCCCCGGGAGGCAGCGGCTGGTATTGGAGCGGGGAGAACAGCGTCCCAGCCGGGACACTCGGTCATGGCACAAGCACGGGGACCTGCTCCACCCATCTGAACTAACCCCGGGAGGAGGCTCAACTGGTTCTCCGGGGGGCACGGCCACGCGGCTGGAGGGACGAGAAGGCCCCGGGAGGCATCGACTGATTTTGGAGTAGAGAGTGCACCGTCCCAGTAGGGGAGCCTTGACGCTGGGCGTGGGGCTGGAAGAGGAGGATCTGACCGTGACTCCAGCGGGCCAGACCCCCCGGGGGCAATCTCCACACAGCCAGCACACATAGGCGATGCGCCCGCCGGAATCTCAGATATAATAGTCATTCCAAGCAAGACAAGCAACTCTGGCTATATTCTGAGGTGCTACTCTCCTATCTCTCTGTTCCCTCCCCCACCCTCCCCAGGCGGCTTCATTAACATCTGAATAGCCTGAGCCAGAGGGAGAACTCTGATAGGGATCTGACTGCATTTTTTTTTTAGCGGATTTTCTGGAAAAACTAGTTTCCCAGTGATGGCTCGGAGACAACAATCCATATCAAACCACTTAAAGAAGCAGACCGTGACAGCTTCTCCAACCCCCCAAACAAAAGAATCAAAACCTTTCCCAAATGAAGATACAATCTTGGAATTATCAGATACAGAATATAAAAAACTAATTTACAGAATGCTTAATGATATCACAAATGAAATTAGGATAACTGCAGAAAAAGCCAAGGAACACACTGATAAAACTGTTGAAGAACTCAAAAAGATTATTCAAGAACATACTGGAAAAATTAATAAGTTGCAAGAATCCATAGAGAGACAACATGTAGAAATCCAAAAGATTAACAATAAAATAACAGAATTAGACAACGCACTAGGAAGTCAGAGGAGAAGACTCGAGCAATTAGAATGCAGACTGGGACATCTGGAGGACCAGGGAATCAACACCAACACAGCTGAAAAAAAATCGGATAAAAGAATTAAAAAAAATGAAGAAACCCTAAGAATCATGTGGGACTCTATCAAGAAGGATAACCTGCGGGTGATTGGAGTCCCAGAACAGGGAGGGGGGACAGAAAACACAGAGAAAATAGTTGAAGAACTCCTGACACAAAACTTCCCTGACATCATGAAAGACGAAAGGATAGCTATCCAAGATGCTCATCGAACCCCATTTAAGATTGATCCAAAAAGAAAAACACCAAGACATATTATCATCAAACTCACCAAAACCAAAGATAAACAGAAAATTTTAAAAGCAGCCAGGGAGAAAAGAAAGGTTTCCTTCAAGGGAGAATCAATAAGAATATGTTCTGACTACTCAGCAGAAACCATGCAGGCAAGAAGGGAATGGGACGACATATACAGAACACTGAAGGAGAAAAACTGCCAGCCAAGGATCATATATCCAGCAAAACTCTCTCTGAAATATGAAGGCGAAATTAAGATATTTACAGACAAACACAAGTTTAGAGAATTTGCAAAAACCAAACCAAAGCTACAAGAAATACTAAAGGATATTGTTTGGTCAGAGAACCAATAATATCAGATATCAGCACAACACAAGGTCACAAAACAGAACGTCCTGATATCAACTCAAATAGGGAAATCACAAAAACAAACAAATTAAGATTAATTAAAAAATAAATAAATAAAAATACACATAACAGGGAATCATGGAAGTCAATAGGTAAAAGATCACAATAATCAAAAAGAGGGACTAAATACAGGAGACATTGAACTGCCATATGGAGAGTGATACAAGGTGATCTAGAACAATACAAGTTAGGTTTTTACTTAGAAAAATAGGGGTAAATAATAAGGTAACCACAAAAAGGTATAACAACTCTATAACTCAAGATAAAAACCAAGAAAAACGTAATGACTCAACTAACATAAAGTCAAGCATTATGAAAATGAGGATCTCACAATTTACTAAGAAAAACGTCTCAGCACAAAAAAGTATGTGGAAAAATGAAATTGTCAACAACACACACAAAAAGGCATCAAAATGACAGCACTAAAAACTTATTTATCTATAATTACCCTGAATGTAAATGGACTAAATGCACCAATAAAGAGACAGAGAGTCACAGACTGGATAAAGAAACACGATCCATCTATATGCTGCCTACAGGAGACACACCTTAGACTTAGAGACACAAACAAACTAAAACTCAAAGGATGGAAAAAAGTATATCAAGCAAACAATAAGCAAAAAAGAAGAGGAGTAGCAATATTAATTTCTGACAAAATAGACTTTAGACTTAAATCCACCACAAAAGATAAAGAAGGACACTATATAATGATAAAAGGGACAATTGATCAGGAAGACATAACCATATTAAATATTTACGCACCCAATGACAGGGCTGCAAGATACATAAATCAAATTTTAACAGAATTGAAAAGCGAGATAGATACCTCCACAATTATAGTAGGAGACTTCAACACACCACTTTCGGAGAAGGACAGGACATCCAGTAAGAAGCTCAACAGAGACACGGAAGATCTAATTACAACAATCAACCAACTTGACCTCATTGACTTATACAGAACTCTCCACCCAACTGCTACAAAGTATACTTTTTTTTCTAGCGCACATGGAACATTCTCTAGAATAGACCACATATTAGGTCATAAAACAAACCTTTGCAGAGTCCAAAACATTGAAATATTACAAAGCATCTTCTCAGACCACAAGGCCATAAAAGTGGAAATCGATAACAGAAAAATTAGGGAAAAGAAATCAAATACTTGGAAACTCAACAATACCCTCCTGAAAAAAGACTGGGTTATAGAAGACATCAAGGAGGGAATAAGGAAATTCATAGAAAGCAACAAAAATGAAAATACTTCCTATCAAAACCTCTGGGACACAGCAAAAGCAGTGCTCAGAGGCCAATTTATATCAATAAATGCACACATACAAAAAGAAGAAAGAGCCAAAATCAGAGAACTGTCCCTACAACTTGAACAAATAGAAAGTGAGCAACAAAAGAATCCATCAGGCACCAGAAGAAAACAAATAATAAAAATTAGAGCTGAACTAAATGAATTAGACAACAGAAAAACAATTGAAAGAATTAACAAAGCCAAAAGCTGGTTCTTTGAAAAAATTAACAAAATTGATAAACCATTGGCTAGACTGACTAAAGAAATACAGGAAAGGAAACAAATAACCTGAATAAGAAATGAGAAGGACCACATCACAACAGAACCAAATGAAATTAAAAGAATCATTTCAGATTATTATGAAAAATTGTACTCTAACAAATTTGAAAACCTAGAAGAAATGGATGAATTCCTGGAAAAACACTACCTACCTTAACTAACACATTCAGAAGTAGAACAACTAAATAGACCCATAACAAAAAAAGAGATTGAAACGGTAATCAAAAAACTCCCAACAAAAAAAAGCCCTGGCCCGGACGGCTTCACTGCAGAGTTCTACCAAACTTTCAGAGAAGAGTTAACACCACTACTACTAAAAGTATTCCAAAGCATAGAAAATGACGGAATACTACCCAACTCATTCTATGAAGCCACCATCTCCCTGATACCAAAACCAGGTAAAGACATTACAAAAAAAGAAAATTATAGACCTATATCCCTCATGAACATTGATGCAAAAACCCTCAACAAAATTCTAGCCAATAGAATCCAACAACACATCAAAAAAATAATTCACTCTGATCAAGTGGGATTTATACCAGGTATGCAAGGCTGGTTTAATATCAGAAAAACCATTAATGTAATCCATCACATAAATAAAACAAAAGACAAAAACCACATGATCTTATCAATTGATGCAGAAAAGGCATTTGACAAAGTCCAACACCCATTCATGATAAAAACTCTCACCAAAATAGGAATTGAAGGAAAATTCCTCAACATAATAAAGGGCATCTATGCAAAGCCAACAGCCAATATCACTCTAAATGGAGAGAACCTGAAAGCATTTCCCTTGAGAACGGAAACCAGACAAGGATGCCCTTTATCACCGCTCTTATTCAACATCGTGTTGGAAGTCTTAGCCAGGGCAATTAGGCTAGACAAAGAAATAAAAGGTATCCGGATTGGCAAGGAAGAAGTAAAGTTATCACTATTTGCAGATGACATGATTATATACACAGAAAACCCTAAGGAATCCTCCAGAAAACTACTGAAACTAATAGAAGAGTTTGGCAGAGTCTCAGGTTATAAAATAAACATACAAAAATCACTTGGATTCCTCTACATCAACAAAAAGAACACCGAAGAGGAAATAACCAAATCAATACCATTCACAGTAGCCCCCAAGAAGATAAGATACTTAGGAATAAATCTTACCAAAGATGTAAAAGGCCTATACAAAGAAAACTACAAAGCTCTACTACAAGAAATTCAAAAGGACATACTTAAGTGGAAAAACATACCTTGCTCATGGATAGGAAGACTTAACATAGTAAAAATATCTTTTCTACCAAAAGCCATCTATACATTTAACGCACTTCCGATCCAAATTCCAATGTCATATTTTAAGGGGATAGAGAAACAAATCACCAATTTCATATGGAAGGGAAAGAAGCCCCGGATAAGCAAAGCACTACTGAAAAAGAAGAAGAAAGTGGGAGGCCTCACCTTACCTGACTTCAGAACCTATTATACAGCCACAGTAGTCAAAACAGCCTGGTATTGGTACAACAACAGACACATAGACCAATGGAACAGAATTGAGAACCCAGACATAGATCCATCCACGTATGAGCAGCTGATATTTGACAAAGGACCAGTGTCAATTAACTGGGGAAAAGATAGCCTTTTTAACAAATGGTGCTGGCATAACTGGATATCCATTTGCAAAAAAATGAAACAGGACCCATACCTCACACCATGCACAAAAACTAACTCCAAGTGGATCAAAGACCTAAACATAAAGACTAAAATGATAAAGATCATGGAAGAAAAAATTGGAACAACCCTAGGAGCCCTAATACAAGGTATAAACAGAATACAAAACATTACCAAAAATGATGAAGAGAAACCCGATAACTGGGAGCTCCTAAAAATCAAACACCTATGCTCATCTAAAGACTTCTCCAAAAGAGTAAAAAGACCACCTACAGATTGGGAAAGAATTTTCAGCTATGACATCTCCGACCAGCGCCTGATCTCTAAAATCTACATGATTCTGTCAAAACTCAACCACAAAAAGACAAACAACCCAATCAAGAAGTGGGCAAAGGATATGAACACACATTTCTCTAAAGAAGATATTCAGGCAGCCAACAGATACATGAGAAAATGCTCTCGATCATTAACCATTAGAGAAATGCAAGTTAAAACTACTATGAGATTCCATCTCACACCAGCAAGGCTGGCATTAATCCAAAAAACACAAAATAATAAATGTTGGAGAGGCTGCGGAGAGATTGGAACTCTCATACACTGCTGGTGGGAATGTAAAATGGTACAACCGCTTTGGAAATCTATCTGGCGTTATCTTAAACAGTTAGAAATAGAACTACCATACAACCCAGAAATCCCACTCCTCGGAATATACCCTAGAGATACAAGAGCCTTCATACAAACAGATATATGCACACCCATGTTTATTGCAGCTCTGTTTACAATAGCAAAAAGTTGGAAGCAACCAAGGTGTCCATCAACGGATGAATGGGTAAATAAATTGTGGTATATTCACACAATGGAATACTACGCATCGATAAAGAACAGTGACGAATCTCTGAAACATTTCATAACATGGAGGAACCTGGAAGGCATTATGCTGAGCGAAATGAGTCAGAGGCAAAAGGACAAATATTGTATAAGACCACTATTATAAGATCTTGAGAAATAGTAAACCTGAGAAGAACACATACTTTTGTGGTTACGAGGGGGGAGGGAGGGAGGGTGGGAGAGGGTTTTTTTATTGATTAATCAGTAGATAAGAACTTCTTTAGGTGAAGGGAAAGACAACACTCAATACATGGAAGGTCAGCTCAATTGGACTCGACCAAAAGCAAAGAAGTTTCCGGGATAAAATGAATGCTTCAAAGGTCAGCGGAGCAAGTGCGGGGGTCTGGGGAACATGGTTTGCGGGGACTTCTAAGTCAATTGGCAAAATAATTCTATTATGAAATCATGCTGCATCCCACTTTGAAATGTGGCGTCTGGGGTCTTAAATGCTAACAAGCGGCCATCTAAGATGCATCAATTGGTCTCAACCCACCTGGAGCAAAGGAAAATGAAGAACACCAAGGCCACACGACAACTAAGAGCCCAAGAGACAGAAAGGGCCACATGAACCAGAGACCTACATCATCCTGAGACCAGAAGAACTAGTTGGTGCCCGGCCACAATCGATGACTGCCCTGACAGGGAGCACAGCAGAGGACCCCTGAGGGAGCAGGAGATCAGTGGGATGCAGACCCCAAATTCTCATAAAAAGACCAAACTTAATGGTCTGACTGAGACTAGAGGAATCCCGGCGGCCATGCTCCCCAGACCTTCTGTTGATACAGGAGAGGAACCATCCCCGAAGACAACTCATCAGACATGAAAGGGACTGGTCAGCGGGTGGGAGAGAGATGCTGATGAAGAGTGAGCTAATTATATCAGGTGGACACTTGAGATTGTGTTGGCAACTCTTGTCTGGAGGGGGGTTGGGAGGACAGAGAGAGAGGGAAGCAGGCAAAATTGTCAAGAAAGGAGAGACTGAAAGGGCTGACTCAAGAGGGGGAGAGTAAGTGGGAGTAGGGAGTGAGATGTATGTAAACTTATATGTGACAGACTGATTGTATTTGTAAACGTTCACTTGAAGTTTAATAAAAGTTATTAAAAAAAAAAAAAAACCTTGAAAGAAAAAAAAAACAAAAACCTGTTAACCAAGAATAATATATACTGAAAAACTGTCTCTCAAATACGATAGTGAAATTAGGACATTAGATTAGACCAGAAATAAATGAAATAGAGAACAGAAAAACAATAGAAAGTAAAAATAAGACTAAAAGTTGATTCTTGAAAAAAATCAACAAAATTGACAAACCATTGCCCAAACTGACAAAAGAAAGGAGAGGAAATTAACAACTTGAATAAGAAATGAGATGGGAGACATCACAACAGACCTAGCTGAAATAAAAAAGATCATAACAGAGTACTACTAAAAACTGTACTCCAACACATTTGAAAACCTAGAGGAAGTGGACAAATTTCTAGAACCACACAACTTACCAAAATTAACACAAACTGTAAAAAGAAAAAAAAATTTTTTTTTCTTTTTTGTGATAGAAAATCTGAATAGACTCATAACAAAAGAGATTGAAAGGTAAAAAAAAAAAAAAAAAAAAAACTCCCAACAAAAAAAAGCCCTGTCCTGAATTCCTTCACTGGAGAATTCTACCAAACTTTCATAGAAGAGCTCATGCCAATGTATTCAAACTACTTCAGAGCACAGAAAAGGAAAAAAAAATTACTCCTGAACTCATCCTACAAAACCAGCATAACGCTGATAGCAAAACCAGGCAAAAGTGTATAAAAAAAAGAAAATTACAGACCAGTATAGATGCAAAAATTCTCAACAAAATTCTAGCCAATAGAGTCAAGCTTCATTCCAAAAAAGTAATGCACCACGACCAAATGGGATTCATACCAGGTGTCTTTGTTATCTAAGGTAACTATAACAGAAATACCACAAGCAGATGGCTTCAACAAGCAGAAGTTTATTCTTGCACAGTCTAGTAGACTAGAAGTCCAAATTCAGGGTGTCAGCTCCAGGGGAAGGCTTTCTAACTCCGTCAGCTCTGGAGGAAGGTCCTTGTCATAAATCTCCCCCTAGACTAGCAGCTTCTCAACACAGGTACCCAGGATCCAAAGGACAAGTCATTCTCCTGCTCCTTGTTTCTTGGTGGTATGGGTCTGTCATGGATTCAATTGTGTCCCCCCAAAATATGTGTCAACTTGGTTAGGCCGTGATTCCCAGTATTGTGTAGTTGTCCTCCATTTTGTGATTGTAATTTTATGTTAAAGAGGATTAGAGTGGGATTGTAACACCCTTACTAAGGTCACATCCCTGATCCAATGTAAAGGGAGTTTCCCTGGGGTGTGGCCTGCACAACCTTTTATCTTGTAACAGATAAAAGAAAAGGAAAGGGAGCAGAGATGGGGGGACTTCATACCACCAAGAAAGAAGCACCAGGAATAGAGAACATCCTTTGGACCCAGAGTCCTTGTGCAGAGAAGCTCCTAGTCCAGGGGAAGATTGACAAGAAGGGCCTTCCTTCAGAGCTGACAGAGAGATAAAGTCTTTCCCTGGAGCTAAAGCCCTGAATTTGGACTTCTAGCCTACTAGAGTGTGAGAAAATAAATTTCTCTTTGTTAAAGTCATTCTTTTGTGGTATTTCTGTTATAGCAGCACTAGATAACTAAGACAAGGTTCCCATGTCTCTCTGCTCAGTTATCTCTTTTGTATTTCAAAAGAGAGTGGCTGAAGACAAACCTAATCTTGTAGATTGAGTCCTGTCTCATTAACATAATAGCCTCTAATCCTGCCTCATTAATATCATAGATGTAGGATTTGCAACACATGAGAAAATCATACCAGATGACAAAATAGTGGGCAATCACACAATACTAATCACAGCCTAGCCAAGTTGACACATATTTTTAGGGGACACAATTCAATCAATGACACCAGGTATGCAAGGATGGTTCAACATTAGAAATCAATCAACATAATTCATCACATAAATAGAACAAAAGAAAAGGCATTTGATAAAGTCCAACACCTGTTCCTGATAAAAATTCTCAATAAAATAGGAATAGAAGGGAAATACCTCATCATAATTTTTTTTTATATAAAACCAATGTTCATCATCATTCTCAACAGAAAGAGGCTGAAAGCATCCCCCCAGAGAATGGGAACAAGATAGGGATTCCTTTATCACCACTTCTATTTAACATTGTTCTTGAGGTTCCAGCTACAGCAATAAGGCAAGAAAAAGAAATAAAGAGCATCCTAATTGGAAAAGAAGAAATAAATTATCTCTATTCACAAATGATATGATCCTATACATAGAGAACCCCAAAGATTCCACAAAAAAAAACTACTGAAAATAATAGAAAGATTCAGCAAAGTTGCAAGATACAAGATCGACATACAAAAACCAGTTAGGTTCCAACATACAAACAAAGAGAACTTCGAAAAGGAGATCAGGAAAACAATACCATTTATAATAGTCCCTAAAAAGATAAAATACTTAGGAATAAATCTAACCAGGAATATAAAAGACCTATACAAAGAAAACTACAAAACACCATTGCAAGAAATTGAAAGAGACTTACATAAATGGAAAACCATACCATGTTCCTGGATAGGTAGACTCAACATTGTGAAAATGTCAGTTCTACCCAAAGTGATCTACAGACATAATGCAATCCTGATCCAAATACCAAGAGCATTCTTCAACAAAATGGAAAAACTAATCACGAACTTTATATGGAAAGGAAAGTGGCCCCAGACAAGTGAAGTACTATTGAAAAAAAGAACAAAGTAGGAGGCCTCACACTACCTGTTCTCAGATCCTGCTATACAGTCACAGTAGTCAAAACAGCCTAGTACTGGAACAAAGACAGGCACATAGACCAATGGAACAGAATTGAGAACCCAGATGTAAATCCATCCACCTATAGTCAGGTGATTTTTGACAAAGGCCCAAAATCCATCAAATGGGGAAAAGACAGTATTTTTAACAAATGGTGATGGCAAAATCGTATGTCCATCTGTAAAAAAAATGAAACAGGACCCACACCTCACACTATACACAAAAACTAACTCAAAATATATCAAAGACCTAAATATAAAACCTAAAATGATAAAGATCATGAAAAAAAAAAGGGACAATGACAGGGACACTAAATACATGACATAAATAGAATATGAATCGTAAGTAACAATGCACAAACACGAGAGGAGAAACTAGATAACTGGGAGCTCCTAAAAATTAAACACTTTTGCTCATCAAAAAACTTCACTGAAAAAGTAAAAAGAGAAAATTTTTTGGTACTATATATACAAGAGTCTAATATCTAAAATCTGTAGAATACTTAAACACCTCAATAACAAAAACACAAATAATCCAACTGAAAACAAGCAAAGAATATGAACAGACACTTCACCAAAAAGGACATTCAGGCAGCTAACAGATATATGAGGAAATGCTCATGATCACTAGCCATTAAATGCAAATCAAAACTACAATGAGATACCATCTCATCCCTACATTACTGGCATTAATTAAAAAAAAGAAAATAATAAACGTTGGAGAGATTGCAGAGAGATTGGAATTCATACACTACTGGTGGGAATGCGAAATTGTACAACCACTATCAAAAATGATATGGCATCTTTTTTTTTTTTCAAAAGCTAGAAATAGAAATACCATATGATCCAGCAATCCCACTCATAGTAATACATCCTAGAGAAATAAGAGCTGCCTCAAAAAAGGACACATGCACACCCATGTTCATTGCACCATTGTTCACAATAGCAAAAAGATGGAAACGACCTAGATGCCCAACAACAGATGAATGGATAAACAGATTACGGCACACACACACAATGGAATACTATGTAGCAATAAAGAACAATGATGAATCTGCTTAACATCTCACAACATGGATGAATCTGGATGGCATTATGCTGAGTGAAATAAGTCAATCACAAAAAGACAAATATTGTACGAGACGACTATTATAAGAACACAAGAAAAGGTTTACACACAGAAGAAAAAAATCTTTGATGGTTATGAGGGAGAGGAGGGATGGGGAAGAGAAATCACTAACTAGGTAGTAAAAAAGTGTTAACTTTAGTGAAGGGGAAAGATAGCACACATTATAGAGGAACTCAGTATAACTTGACCAGGGCAAATTCATAGAAGCTTTCTAGATACATCCAAACACCTTGATGGATGGAGTTACTGGGGATGAAGCCTGGGGACATGGCCTCAGAGTACATTTAGGTCAATTAGCATAACATAGTACATAAAGAAAATATCCTACATTCTACTTTGGTGAGTAGGGTCTGAGGTCCTAAAAACTTGCAAGCAGCCATCTAAGATAAATCTATTGGTCCTATCACATTTGGAACAAAGGAGAATGAAGAAAACCAAAGACACAAGGAAAATATCAGTCCAAAGGACTAATGGACCACATGAACCACTGCCTTGATCAGCCTGACCCCAGAAGAACTAGGTGGTGCCCAGCTATCACCAAAGACCACTCACAGGGATCACAATAAAGGGTCCCAGACAGAGTGTGAGAAAAATGTAGAGCAAAATCCAAATTCACAAAAAAAGACCAGGCTTACTGGTCTGACAGAGACTAAAGGAACTTCCGAGAGTGTGACCGCAAGACACTCAACTAACTCAAAACAGAAGCCACTCTCCAAGTCCACCTTTCAGCCAAAAATTAAAAACGATAACACAAATAAGGAACATGTTTCTTCGTTCAATCAATTATACAAGACCAAATGGGCAACACCTTCCCAAAAGCAAAGACAAGAAGCAGAAAGGGACAAGAAAACTGGAAGAATGGACACTAAGAGCCGGGGGTGGAAAAGGAAAAGGGGAGAGTGCTGACACATTGTAGCGATTGCAATCAATGTCACAAAACAATTTGTGTATAAATTTTTGAATGAGAAATTAATCTGTGCTGTAATTTTTCACCCCAAACACAATAAAATTCAAACAAAAATGTGGTCTGAAAATCTACTGAAAAATTAGCCATTGAAAACCCTGTGGAGCACAGTTCTACTCTGAAATACATGGGGTTGCCATGAATTAGAATGACTCAACAGTATCTGGTGGTAGTGTTGGACTCCTCACTATAGAGTATGTGCTTAGAATTATTCTTTAAATGGATGATGTAGTGTTGTGTTTAGTTTTCTGTTCATATTATAACAAATTACCAAAAACTTAGTGCCTTAAAACAAAACCCATTTATTCTCTTCTAGTGCCTGTAGATTAGAAGGCTGTCACAGCATGGCAGGATTTTCTGCTTAGGGCTTTAAAAAAAAAAAAAAAAAAGGGCTTTACCAGGTTAAAATTCAGATATAGTTTACAGCTACATTTTCTCCTAGGAATCAGTATGAACTTTTGCAAAGCTCATTCATTATTGGCAGAACTCAGTTCCTTGTGGTTGTAGAAATGAGGTTCCTGTTTTCTTGGTGGAGCCCTGGTGGTGCAGTGGTTAAGATCTCAGCCACTAGTCAAAAGGTCAGCAGTTCAAATCCACCAGCCACTCCTTGGAAATCCAATGGGGCAGTTCTACTCTGTTCTATAGGGTCGCTATGAATCAAAATCAACTCAACAGCAATGGGTGTGGGTTTTCTTGGCGCATTGCCCCTTCACAGTCAGGCCAAAGGGAAACTTGAATCCTTTTTTGCTTTGAATTTCTCTGATTTTCCTTTCTACCGTTGCTTTTTTGTTTTTAATAGCGTGCGTGATTACATTGTCCCCAGCTCCAATGTTTACCCACATTAAACAAATATTCCTAAACATGTCAAAACTGTCATTATTCACATTTTACTGTGAATTTGTTGAATCAGAACTTTATCTTTTAAATACTTACTGATATTCACTCTTAGGGAATAAGAATGGAACAGGTGAGAAGAAAAATATGGAATGATGGCATCATTTTACAGACAAGTGTTTTATAGGGGAAAACTAAAGACAGGCCTGAATGCCTAAAGGGTAGCTCTCTAGGAAGGCTACTGGGAAGTAGAAGAATGGGCTGTGAAATGTAGTACTGAGCTAGATAAATTAACCAGATCTCATACTTTCTCCCTGATTCATCAATTACTCAAATGCCACACACACACACACACACACACACTCAAAATTTCTTGAGTTGAGGAAGCTGTTTCTTTCCCCTGGAACACAGTATACCCTTTTCGTAAAATACCAATAACAGAATTAGAGTTTATGTGAGCGCCATTGACGATAGAAAGAAAGATAGAATATATAGCTATTTCTAATGGTTTTAAAATACCCCATTCGTTGCCAGGAATAACCTTGTCCATTCAATTATCGTATCGAATAAAAAAAAAAATTCTCTTTTTTTAATTCAATTATTGTATTGTATATTTAAAGAAAAAATGATTTTCTTTGGGAACAATATTGAGTCCACAATAATCCAATCATAACCTTAACAGGGAGCAAAACCAATTTCTATTTCACTTACGGAACCGTAGTATCTAATCTTTTCCTATTGATAGTTACTGCACGCAATTTTCATGAGAAGAGTTTTAAGCATCAGAGCAACAGATCCACAGCAGCTCTTTCATATTTGGTCACCTTATAATTAGATTATAATTTCACAAGAAAGCCCATGCAAGGCACTGGGTCCCATCTTTAAAGTACAGAACCAATAAAACCATCCAAGAGTGTATCATTATTTTGAAATGACTTATGGGCAATTTTGTCTTATTGCCAAATATATTTATAATTCCTTTTTGAAAAACAAATGTGCTTGACTTGAATTGTGTTTGTCTTTGTATTTAATCATGTTTGCAGTCATTTCTTGGACTTTGTATTTAATCCTCTTTACACTTATGTAACAGTATTCAAAACTTTTTTCTCCCAAATTTATCTTACTGGGTGATTTCTTATTACATTTTTATAATGTTGTAATTATTATATATGCATAGTGCCTTGAGGATTCCGACAGAAGGTATTTTCCAATTTTATTATTTTATTGCTCAAACATTTGCAAATAACACATTCATAAAGTCTAAAATGTGTAAACATGACACAGGTGATAATGCCATTCAGAAAGATACTAGATGAGGAATATTTTACATAAATGTATACATTTGACACACTACTGGGCAAACTGCATAGGACTTGAACCTGAATTTAATAATCTGCCCTCAGGCAGTGACTGGATCTGGCACTTGTGTATCAGTGCAGGCTATGGAAATGGACAGGGAAGGCTAGAGACGCATGTGGCTTTTTTATCTTTGTCCTGAGGGAGAATCAAGACACTAGAAGTTTTAGAAAAACAACGCAGGTGAGAATGAGGAAACTGGGAGGTGATTATATTTCTCCTACCTTTTGAGCTTAAAAGCAAGTCATTTTAACCTCTAGAATTCTGTTCAGCAAGTGTAAAAAGAAGAAGCTGAGATAGAGATGCACCACGGTACTTTCTAGAACTGAAAACACGGAAGTCTAAGGCTAGATGCATTCTCCTTGTCCTTAAATTATTATTTGATTATAAGATAGGCAACTTGACAGCCATGTTAACTCTTTTATAGCTTGAAAATTCTTTAAAGAAATCCTTGTATAAACGGGGTTAAGAACACAACTCCAAGTCAAGATTTGGGGCTTTATTCTTGGTTGTTAAAACTCAGCGATGCATATAAGAGTGAGTTAATATTAGGATGTTAATTTTCTGCCCTAAAATTTTTTTTTTTTTTTTCTGAAGATAAGTCAGAAACAGTTGCAGCAGTACATCGATAGGGAACTTCCAGAAATTCAAGCTGGATCCAGAAGAGGGGGTGGAATGAGGGATATCATTGCTGATGTCAGATGCATCTTGGCTGAAATCAGAGAATATCAAAAAGATGTTTACCTATGTTTTATTGACTATGAAAAGGCATTTGACTGTGTGGATCATAGCAATTTATGGATAACATAGTGAAGAATGGGAATTCCAGAACACATCATTACGCTCAGGAGAAACCTGTACATAGACCATGAGGCAATCATTCAAACAGAACATGGGGATACTGCATAGTTTAAAGTCAGGAAAGGTACGCATCAGGGTTGTACCCTTTCAACATATTTATTCAATCAGTACACTGAGCAAATAAACCAAGAAGTTGGACTATATGAAGAAGAATGTGGCACCAGGATCAGAGGAAAACTCATTAACAACCTGCAACGCATGGATAATACAACCTTGCTTGCTGATAGCAAAGAGGACTTGAAGTACTTACTGATGAAGATCAAAGACTACAGCCTTCAGTATGATTTACACCAAACATAAAGAAAACAAAAATCTTCACATCTGGATCAATAAGCAACATCATAATAAGTGGAGAAAATATTGAAGTTGTCAAGTATTTTATTTTACTGGATCCACAATCAATGACCGTGGAATCAGCAATCAAAAAATCAAATGATGTATTGCATTGGGCAAATGTGTTGCAAAAGACTTCTTTAAAGTGTTAAAAAGCAATGATGTCACTTCGAGGACTAAGGTGCATATGATGCATTGAATTGTGTGCCCCAAATATGTGTGTCAGTTTGGCTAGGCCATGATTCCCAGTGTTGTGTGATAGTCCACCATTTTGTCATCTGATGTGATTTTCCTATGTGTTATAAATCCTATCTCTGTGATATTAATGAGATGGGATTAGTGGCAGTTATGTTAAAAGAGACAGGACTCAATCTCTTCTGAGATATAAAAGACAGAAGCAAGCAGAGAGACCTGGGGACCTCATGCCACCAAGAAAGTAGTGCCAGGAGAAGAGTGCATCCTTTCGACCTGGAGTCCCTGTGCTGAGAAACCCCTAGTCCTGGGGAAGATTGATAACAAAGACCTTCCTTCAGAGAGGACAGAGAAAGAAAGACTTCCCCTGGAGCTGATGCCCCAAATTTGGATTTCTAGCCCAGAAATTAGGCTAGAAATCCAAATTTCCAGGGGAAGGCTTTCTTTCTCTGTCCTCTCTGAAGGAAGGTCTTTGTTATAGATGAAATCTCTGTTTGTTAAAGCCATTGGCTTGTGGTATTTTTTGTTATAGCAGCACTAGAGGACTAAGACAGTGCACTTGACTCAAGCCATGGTATTTTCAATCACCTCATTTTTCATATGCATGTGAAAGTTGAACAACGTATAAGAAAGACTGAAGAAGAATTGATGACTCAGAGTTGTGGCTTTGGCAAAGAATATTGAATATGCCACTTTCTTAGTTGTCTAGTGTTGCTAAAACAGAAATATCACAAGTGGATGTCTTTAACAAACAGAAATTTATTCTCTCACAGTTTAGCAAGCTAAAAGTCCAAATTCAGGGTGCCAGCTCCAGGGGAAGTCTTTCTCCCTCTTTCAGCTCTGGTGGAAGGTCCTTGTTATCAATCTTCCCCAGTCAAGGAACTTCTCAGCACAGGGACTCTGGGTCCAAAGGATATGCTATTCTCCTGGCTCTTGTTTCTTTGTGGTATGAGGTCCCTTATGAGAGGGGCTTTAAGTTGAAGCCAACTCTCATTTACCATTCCAAAAATCCTAGGGCTCTTAAAAATGATGCTAAATCTACTCTGCCTGTGTTCTCTAAGTGGAATAACAAAGCCTGGATGATAGCACATCTGTTTACAACATGGTTTAATGAATATTTTAAGCCAAATGTTGAGACCTACTGCTCAGAAAAAAATTTCCTTTCAAAATATTACTGTTCATTGACAATGCACCTAGTCACCCAAGAGCTCTGATGGAGCTGTACAAGGAGATTAATGTAGTTTTCATCCCTGCTAACACAACGACCATTCTGCAACCCACGGATCAAGGAGTAATTTCGACTTTCAAATCTTATTGTTTAAGAAATACATTTCATAAGGCTAGAGATGGTGATCCCTCAGATGCATCTCGGCAATGTAAACTGAAAACCTTCTGGAAAAGATTTACCATTCTAGATGCCATTAAGAACATTCGTGACTCATGGGAGGTCAAAATATCAACATTAACAGGAGTTTGGAAGAAGCTGATTCCAAACCTCATGGATGATTTTGAAGGGTTCAAGATTTTAGTGGAGGAAGTAACTGCAGATGTGGTGGAAATAGCAAGAGAAGTAGAATTAGAAGTGGAGCCTGAAGATGTGATTGAATTGCTACAATCTCATGATAAAACTTTATGGATGAAGAGTTGTTTCTTATAGATGAACAAAGAAAGTGGTTTTTTGAGATAGAATCTACTCCTGGTGAAGATATACTATGAACATTGTTAAAATGACAACAAAGGGCTTAGAATATTACATAAACTTAGTTGATAAAGCAACAGCAGGGTTTGAGAGGATTGAATTTAATTTTGAAAGAAGTTCTACTGTGGGTAAAATGCTATCAGATGGTATTGCATGCTACAGGAAAATCTTTCATGGAAGGAAGAGTCAATAGATGTGGCAAACTTCATTGCTGTCTTATTTTAAGAAATTGCCAGTCACTCCAACCTTCAGCAACTACCCCCTTGATTATTCAGCAGGAATAAACATCAAGGCAAGGCCATCCACCAGTAAAAAGATTACAACTCTGCCTTAGTGATCTAGTGCTGCTATAACAGAAATATCACAAGTGGATGGCTTTAACAAAGAAAAGTTTATTCTCTCACAGTCCAGTAGGCTAGAAGTCTGAATTCAGGGCACCAGCTCCAGGGGAAGGCTTTCTCTCTCTGTCAGCTCTGGAGGAAGGTTCTTTTCATCAGTCTTTCCTTGGTCTGGGAACATCTCAGTACGGGAACCTCAGGTCCAAAGGACGCGCTCTGCTCCCGGCACTGCTTTCATGGTGGTTTGAGGTTCCCAGTCTCTATGCTTGTTTATCTGTTTTATATCTCAAAAGAGATTGGCTTAAGGCACTACCTAATCTTGTAGACCGCATCAATATAACTGCCACTAATCCATCATATTACATCATAGTGATAGGGTTTACAACATACAGGAAAATCACATAACATGGTGGACAATCACAATACAGAAAATCATGGCTCAGCTAAGTTGACAGATATTTTGGGGGGGGAACAATTCTATCCATGACTAACTCGCTGAGGGCTCAGGTGATGGTTATCATTTTTTAGCAATAAATTATTTTTTAATTGACATATGTACTTTTTTTTTAGAAATAGTACTATTTCATACTTCATAGATTACAGTATAGTGTAAACATAACTTTTACACGCACGGGTGAACCAAAAAATTTGTGTGACTCAATTTATTGCAATATTCACTTTACCACGGTGCTCTGGACCCAAACTTGCAGTATCTCTGAGGTATGCCTGTACTTTGCACATGTTATCAGGGACAAGGCTTTGGAAAAGGATATCATGCTTGGAAGACCCTTAATGAGATGGATTGGCCCAGTGGTTGCAACAATGGTCTCAATCATAGGAATGATTGTAAGGATGGCACAGGACCAGGCAGTGTTTTTTATGTTGTACATAGGGAATAGACCTGATGGCACATAAAAATAGCAACAAAGTAGATTGACCCACGTCACTGTTCAAAGATCCATCCCATATGAGTGGGACTGTTTTGAAATATTAGATGAGCAAACTTGTTCATTGAAATGAAAACATTAAGAAATTATAACTTGAAAAACATTAAAAGTTTCTGCAATTAGTAACTGGAATCCTGATAGAAAGAATCAGCAGAGTCAGTATGATAGTTCCAACAGGTGGCAAAAATAAAAAATGAGAGGTACGGGGGGGGAACCCCATATTATATGAAAAGTTGGGGAAGTTCAACCACCAGAGACAATTTATTTGCCAAACTTGGCCAAGAGTATTCAATAATTCCTTATTAAAATGTTGTCAGAAGTCCACAGCAGAATGCTTCTGTATATTTCTAGTTAAAGATGACAGACTCTGCACATGAAGTCAATGTTCAAAAATCAATTATATTTCTGCATATTAGTAATGAACAACTAGAATTCAAAATTTAAAAACAGTGTCATTTACAATAGCACCCAGAAGTAAAGGCCACCAGGGTTTCCATAAGAAATAAAATAGGTTTAAATCTAATAAAATATGTATAGGAACTTTATGTTAAGAACTACAAAATATAAGTCAAAGAAGATCTAGGAGAGATATACCAAATTTACGGATCAGAAAACTTAATATTGCTGGTATGCTAATTCTTTCCAACTTGATCTACATATTTAATATAATTCCAATTAAAGCAGCAATGACATTGTTTTAGATATTGCCAAGCTAATTCTAAAATTTATAGGGAAAGACAAAGAAACTAGAATTACCAAAACAGTTTTAAAAATGAAGAGCAAAGTTGTAACCCTAATATTAAAGCATGTACTACAATATAAAGCTACAGTGTGATATTGGTGAAAAGATAAACACAAAGATCAATGTTATAGAATAGAACATTAATTTCATTTAAACACAATTGTGATTGTAGGCAACAAAAGCAGATTTCAGCCCCCACCACCTGCATGACCTGTACACTGAAATAGTACTATAACAATGTACCCTGGGGGGCCAAGATGGCTGACTAGGTAGAAGATACCTCGGATCCCTCTTGCAACAAAGACTCGGAAAAACAAGTGAATTGATCACATACGTGACAATCTATGAACGCTGACCATCAAACACAGATCTAAACAGTTGACCTGAGCGACAGAAACTGAGAACGAACAACCATGGGGAAGCAGCGACTGTTTTCGGAGCCTGGAGCCAGCGTCCCAGTCAGGAAACCTTGGCACCGGGCTTTGGACTGGGCGCAGGGGGGCTGAGCACTGCATCCTGAGATGTCGCAAACACGGGAGGCAGCCCGAGCCCCCAGAAGTGACCTTGGGGGAAGCCCAGCCAGTGCACGCAGGCAGCGCAGTGACGCGGCTGACAGGAGGAGAAGTCACCAGGAGACAGTGACTGGTTTTGGAGCCTGGCGTGCAGCGTCCCAGCTGGGGAACCTTGGCACTGGGCTTTGGACTGGGAGTGGAGTAACTGACCACGGCTTCTGAGACAGCACAAGCACAGGACACAGGCCTGACCCTGGAGGGCAATCTCTACCCAGCCCACATACGCAGTCCACCTGCCTCTAGGGAATCTCAGATAAAACAGTCATCCCAAGCAAGATAAGTAACTTTGTCTATATTCTGGGGTGTTACTCTCTCCTATTTATCTGAACCCTACCCTCCCCTTCCCAGGCTGCTTCATTAACATTGGAATTTCCTGAGCCAGAGAGTGAATTCCGCTGTGGTTTTTCTTTCTTTCTTCCTTTTTTTTTTTTTGTCTTTTCCTAACCCATTCTCCTGGCCTGAGAGAAGCAGCTACAAAAAACCCAGGGACCAAAAATCCTTCCCTAATTGGACTAAAAACACAGAACCAGCTCCAGCCAAGCATATGTGATCCACAGTCTTGGGCTTTCATCCCTACAGGGAACAAGGTTGCTATTATAACACAAAGGCATTTCTGATAGGGATCTGACTGTAAATGTTTTAGCAGATTACTGGAAAGACAACTTTCCCAGGTCTGATATCTCTGCGTATTCAACAGAGCTCTCACTGACCCACAACAGGGAACTGAGGGCTGAAGCTCCCCCAGACAGCCTAGCCTCCTGCCTTACGGGTCTAAGGAGGGTGACACCTACCAATCTGTAGAGGTACTTGCATTGGGGGCCTAAGGTACAGCTGCAGAGCCCACCCACCAAAGTGCTTTAGGAATAGAAACACACCTACCTCACTGGCACTTGGGGGAAGTCTGTCAGCATCCTGCCCCCTGAAGTGTGAACTCCTGCTGCTACTAGAATCTGGTGCACACAACTATCACCAGTACTTCTCTAGGTGGATAGGTGACAGTCTGCACCACACACTTGATGACCCAAAATCAGATTCTACTCAAGAATAGTGAAAGGACTCTTAGGATTATATATCTGGTAACAGCCCAAACCAGCTGGTAATAGGACATAAGTGATTCAAGGGCTACAACAATCAAGACAGCACAATCTAGTAGCCCATTTACATATATTGAAAGAAAACAAAACAAGATAAGACTCAGTGAGCAAATATAGAATAAATCACTAAATATCTTAGAGATGGCTCAGAGAGAGCAGTCGATATCAAACCACATAAAGAAGCAGACCATGATTGCTTCTGCAACTCCCCAAACTAAAAAATCAAAATCTTTCCCAAATGAAGATACAATCCTGGAACTGCCAGATGCAGAATATAAAAAACTAATTTACAGAATGCTTCAAGACATCAGGGATGACCTCAAAAATGAAATAAGGCAATCTACAGAAAAAGCCAAGGAACACACTGATAAAGCAGTTGAAGAACTCAAAAAGATTATTCAAGAACATAGTGGAAAAATTAATAAGCTGCAAGAATCCATAGAGAGACAGCATTCAGAAATCCATAAGATTAACAGTAAAATTACAGAATTAGACAACTCAATAGGAAGTCTGAGCAGCAGACTCGAGCAATTGGAATGCAGAGTGGGAGATCTGGAGGACCAGGGAATTGAAAAGAAAATCAGATAAAAGAATTTAAAAAAAAGAAGAAACCCTAAGAATCATGTGGGACTCTATCAAGAAGAATAACTTGTGTGTGATTGGAGTCCCAGAACAGGGAGGGATAACAGAAAACACAGAGAGAATAGTTGAAGATCTGCTGGCAGAAAATGTCCCTGACATCATGAAAGATGAAAGGATATCTATCCAAGATGCTCATCAAACCCCATTTAAGATTGATCCAAAACAAAATCACCAAGACATACTATCATCAAACTTGCCAAAACCAAAGATAAAGAGAAAATTTTAAAAGCAGCCAGGGATAAAAGAAAGGTCTCCTACAAAGGAGAATCAATAAGTTCAGACTACTCAGCAGAAACCATGCAGTCAAGAAGGCAATGGGATGACATATATAGAGCACTGAAGGAGAAAAACTGCTAGCCAAGGATCATATATCCAGCAAAACTCTCTCTCAAATATGAAGGCGAAATTAAAATATTTATAGATAAACACAAGCTTAGAGAATTTGCAAAAACCAAACCAAAGCTACAAGAAATACTAAAGGAAATTGTTTGGTCGGAAAACCAATAATATTAGATACCAGCACAACACAAGGTCACAGAACAGAACATCCTGATATCAACTCAAATAGGGAAATCACAAAAACAAATTAAGATTAATTTTAAAAAGAAAAAAAATGCTCAAAACAAGGAATCATTGAAGTCAATATGTAAAAGATCACAATAATCAAAAAGAGGGACTAAATACAGGAGGCATAGAACTGCCATATGCAGAGGGAAACAAGGCGATATAGGACAATACAATTTAGGTTTTTACTTAGAAAAGAGGGGTAAATATTAAGGTAACCACAAAGAGGTATAACAACTCCATAACTCAAAATAAAAACCAAGAAAAACATAACAACTCAGCAAACATAAATTCAACTACTATGAAAATGAGGAACACACCATTTACAAAGAAAAACTTCTCAGCACAAAAAAGTAAGTGGAGAAATGAAATTGTCAACAACACATACAAAAAGGCATCAAAATGACAGCACTAAACACATACTCATCTATAATTATGCTGAATGTAAATGAACTAAATGCACCAATAAAGAGACAGAGCCTCAGACTAGATAAAGAAACACGATCCATCTATATACTGCCTACAAGAGACACACCTTAGACTTAGAGACACAAACAAACTAAAACTCAAAGGATGGAAAAAAATATATCAAGCAAAGAACAAGCAAAAAAGAGCAGGAGTAGCAATATTAATTTCTGACAAAATAGACTTCAAAGTTAAATCCACCACAAAGGGCAAAGAAGGACACTCCATAATGATTAACGGGACAATTGACCAGGAAGATATAGCCACATTAAATATTTATGCACCCAATGGCAGGACTGCAAGATACATAAAACAAACTTTAACAGAACTGAAAAGTGAGATAGACACCTCCACAATTATAGTAGGAGACTTCAACACACCACTTTCAGAGAAGGACTGGACTTCCAGTAAGAAGCTCAATAGAGACATGGAAGAACTAATTGCTACAATCAACCAAATTGACCTCATAGACTTCTACAGAACACTCCACCCAACAGCTGCAAAGTATACTTTTTTTTCTAGTGCACATGGAACATTCTCTAGAATAGACCACATATTAGGTCATAAAACAAACCTTTGCAGAATCCAAAACATCGAAATATTACAAAGCATCTTCTCAGACCACAAGGCCATAAAAGTGGAAATCGATAACAGAAAAATTAGGGAAAAGAAATCAAATACTTGGAAACTCAACAATACCCTCCTGAAAAAAGACTGGGTTATAGAAGACATTAAGGAGGGAATAAAGAAATTTGTAGAATGCAACAAGAATGAAAACACTTCCGATCAAAACCTCTGGGACACAGCAAAAGCAGTGCTCAGAGGTCAATTTATATAGATAAATGCACACATACAAAAAGAAGAAAGAGCCAGAATCAGAGAACTGTCCTTACAACTTGAACAAATAGAAAGTGAGCAACAAAAGAATCCATCAGGCACCAGAAGAAAACAAATAATAAAAATTAGAGCTGAACTAAATGAATTAGAGAACAGAAAAACAATTGAAAGAATTAACAAAGCCAAAAGCTCGTTCTTTGAAAAAATTAACAAAATTGATAAACCATTGGCCAGACTGACTAAAGAAATACAGGAAAGAAACAAATAACCTGAATAAGAAACGAGATGGGCCACGTCACAACAGACCCAACTGAAATTAAAAGAATCATATCAGATTATTATGAAAAATTGTACTCTAACAAATTTTGCGAACTTAGAAGAAATGGATGAATTCCTGGAAAAACACTACCTACCTAAAGTAACACAATCAGAAGTAGAAGAACTAAATAGACCCATAACAAAAAAAGAGATTGAAACGGTAATCAAAAAACTTCCAACAAAAAAAAAGCCCTGGCCCGAATGGCTTTACTGCAGCGTTCTACTAAACTTTCAGAGAAGAGTTAACACCACTACTACTAAAGGTATTTCAAAGCATAGAAAATGACGGAATACTACCTAACTCATTCTATGAAGCCACCATATCCCTGATACCAAAACCAGGTAAAGACATCACAAAAAAAGAAAATTACAGACCTATATCCCTCATGAACGTAGATGCAAAAATCCTCAACAAAATTCTAACCAATAGAATTCAACAACATATCAAAAAAAATAATCCACCACGACCAAGTGGGATTTATACCAGGTATGCAAGGCTGGTTTAGTATTAGAAAAACCATTCATGTAATCCACCATATAAATAAAACAAAAGATAAAAACCACATGATCTTATCAATTGATGCAGAAAAGGCATTTGACAAAGTCCAACACCTATTCGTGATAAAAACTCTCAGCAAAATAGGAATTGAAGGAAAATTCCTCAACATAATAAAGGGCATCTATACAAAGCCAACAGCCAACATCACTCTAAATAGAGAGAGCCTGAAAGCATTTCCCTTGAGAACGGGAACCAGACAAGGATGCCCCTTATCACCGCTCTTATTCAACATTGTGCTAGAGGTCCTAGCCAGAGCGATTAGGCTAGACAAAGAAATAAAGGGCATCCGGATTGGCAAGGAGGAAGTCAAATTGTCTCTATTTGCAGATGACATGATCTTATACACAGAAAACCCTAAGGAATCCTCCAGAAAACTACTGAAACTAATAGAAGAATTTGGCAGAGTCTCAGGTTATAAGATAAACATACAAAAATCACTTGGATTCCTCTACATAAATGAAAAGAACATCGAAGAGGAAATCACCAAATCAATACCATTCACAGTAGCCCCCAGGAAGATAAAATACTTAGGAATAAATCTTACCAAAGATGTAAAAGACCTACACAAAGAAAACTACAAAGTACTACTGCAAGAAACTAAAAAGGACCTACTTTTTTTTTTTTTTTTTTTACTTAAGTGGAAAAACATACCTTGCTCATGGATAGGAAGAGTTATCATAGTAAAAATTCCTAGTCTACCAAAAGCCATGTATACATACAATGCACTTCCAATCCAAATTCCAATGTCATTTTTTAATATGATGGAGAAACAAATCACCAACTTCATATGGAAGGGAAAGAAGCCCTGGATAAGTAAAGCATTCCTGAAAAAGAACAAAGTGGAAGGCCTCACTCTACCTGATTTTAGAACCTATTATACAGCCACAGTAGTCCAAACAGCCTGGTACTGGTACAATAACAGGCACATAGACCAATGGAACAGAATTGAGAACCCAAATATAAATCCATCCACATATGAGCAGCTGATATTTGACAAAGGACCAGTGTCAGTTAATTGGGGAAAAGATAGTCTTTTTAACAAACCGTGCTGGCATAACTGGATATCCATTAGCAAAAAAATGAAACAGGACCCATACCTCACACCATGCACAAAAATGAACTCCAAGTGGATCAAAGACCTAAACATAAAGATTAAACGATAAAGATCATGGAAGAAAAAATAGGGACAATGTTAGGAGCCCTAATACAAGGCATAAACAGAATACAAAACGTTACCAAAAATGACAAAGAGAAACTCGATAACTGGGAGCTCCTAGAAATCAAACACCTATGCTCATCTAAAGACTTCACCAAAAGACTAAAAAGACCACCTACAGACTGGGAAAGAATTTTCAGCTATGACCTCTCCGACCAGCGCCTGATCTCTAAAATCTATCTGACTCTGTTAAAACTCAACCACCAAAAGACAAACAACCCAGTCAAGAAGTGGGCAAAGGATATGAACACACACTTCACTAAAGAAGATATTCAGGCAGCTAACAGATACATGAGAAAATGCTCTCGATCATTAGCCATTAGAGAAATGCAAATTAAAACCACGATGAGATTCCAACTCGCTCCAGCAAGGCTCGCATTAATCCAAAAAACACAAAATAATAAATGTTGGAGAGGCTGCGGAGAGATTGGAACTCTTATACACTGCTGGTGGGAATGTAAAATGGTACAACCACTTTGGAGATCTATCTGGTGTTTTCTTAAAAAGTTAGAAATAGAACTACCATACAACCCAGAAATCCCACTCCTCGGAATATACCCTAGAGAAATAAGAGCCCTCACACGAGCAGATATATGCACACCCATGTTTACTGCAGCTCTGTTTACAATAGCAAAAAGCTGGAAGCAATCAAGGTGTCCATCAACGGATGAATGGTTAAATAAATTGTGGTATATTCATACAATAGAATGCTACGCATCAATAAAGAACAGTAACGAATCTGTGAAACATTTCATAGCATGGAGGAACCTGGGAGGCATTATGCTGAGTGAAATTAGTCAGAGGCAAAAGGACAAATATTGTATAAGACCACTATTATAAGATCTTGAGAAATAGTATAAACTGAGAAGAACACATACTTTTGTGGTTACGAGGCGGGGAGAGAGGGAGGGTGGGAGAGGGTTATTTACTGAATATTTAGTAGATAAGAACTACTTTAGGTATGAAGGGAAGGACAATACTCAATACAGGGAAGGTCAGCTCAACTGGACTGGATCAAAAGCAAAGAAGTTTCCGGGATAAACTGAATGCTTCAAAGGTCAGCGGAGCAAGGGCGGGGGCTTGGAGACTATGGCTTAAGGGGACTTCTAAGTCAATTGGCAAAATAATTCTATTATGAAAACATTCTGCATCCCACTTTGAAGTGTGGCATCTGGGGTCTTAAATGCTAACAAGCGGCCATCTAAGATGCATCAATTGGTCGCAACCCACCTGGAGCAAAGGAGAATGAAGAACACCAAGGTCACACAATAACTATGTGCCCAAGAGACAGAAAGGGCCACATGAACCAGAGATCTACATCATCCTGAGACCAGAAGAACTGGATGGTGCCCGGCCACAACCGATGACTGCCCTGACAGGGAGCACAACAGAGAACCCCTGAGGGAACAGGAGATCAGTGGGATGCAGACCCCAAATTCTCATAAAAAGACCAGACTTAATGGTCTGACTGAGATTAGAGGAATCCCGGTGGTCGTGGTCCCCAAACCTTCTGTTGGCCCAGGACAGGAACCATTCCGTAAGACTACTCATCAGACATGGAAGGGACTGGACAACGGGTTGGAGAGAGATGCTGATGAAGAGTGAGCTACTTGTATCAGGTGGACACTTGAGACTGTGTTGGCATCTCCTGTCTGGAGGGGGGATTGGAGGGTAGAGAGGGTTAGAAACTGTCAAAATTGTCACAAAAGGAGAGACTGGAAGGAGGGAGAGGGCTGACTCATTATGGGGAGAGTAAATGGGTGTAAGGAGTATATAAGCTTATATGTGACAGACTGACTTGATTTGTAAACGTTCACTTAAAGTTCAATAAAAATTATTAAAAAAAAGAAAAAGAATGTTCCCTAGGGAAAGTACCCTATTTCCTTAGCTGCAAGGTCTCCTAGTGCCTTAATGGTAAGGTACATGATTAATTATATAATTGCACGCGTGCAAGATTTAGTCTTAGATCCCAGAAGGGAGAGAATGTTCTTCCTTTTATGCTATCAAGGCTGACCACGAGATCATCACGCATCCTGTTATGGACTGAATTGTGTACCCCAAAAATATGTGTTGTAAATTTTAATCTCCGTGTCTGTGGTTATAATTCCATTTGGGAGCGAGTTGTCTTTGTTATGATAATAAGGCAGGATTAGTGTAGTGTGTGTCTTGAATTAATCTTTTGTAGGATATAAAAGAGATTCTACAAGCAAGTGAAGGAAGCAGAGATGGGGGAAGAGAGATGTCATGCCACATGAAGGTCACCAAGGAGCCAAAGAACAGAAGTTGAAGAGACAAGAACCTTCCCCCAGAGCCGACAGAGACAGAAAGCCTTCTCCTAGAGCCGGCACCATGAATTTGGACTTTTAGTCTACTAAACTGTGAGGAAATTAATTTCTGTTTGTTAAAGCCACCTACTTGCGATATTTCTGTTATAGCAGCACTAAGAAACTAAGACACCCCCTGAGCCCAGACTGCCTCAAGGGAAGTTTCCCTCTTCCTCACCTTCCCCTTTAGCTATGCATGTAGACCTCTCCAGTCTTTGAGGTATAGAAACCTCAGAAACCTTTCTGTCTTTGTTAGTCTTACCTATAACACCTGGAGGAGCTATACAGGCATAGATGAGGTTTCTTTGTTAACCCACCCGGGGATAAGGACCTTCAACGGGGGTACTGGCCTGAGATGGAGTTTGATCATGAAAATGCCACTGGCTAAATGTCAATTATTTGCTGAGAGCTACAGTCCTGGATGAACTTGCTTTCATTTCTCATTCTCAGCTCACCGCAGTGATGAATTGAATGAAGACAAATGCGCAACAGCAAGTCAATGGGGAAAACATCAGTCTTTTTCTCAAACACGACTGGAGCATTTTTATATCCACATGCAAAACAAACCAAAAAAACTAAAACAAAAACTGCTTGGACGATACCTCACACACTACATCTCACACCTTATATAATACTTAACTCAAAATAGACATTGGATCTAAATATCAAATGCAAAACTCTAAAACTTCCAAAGAAAAAACATAGATAATTTTGTGACACATAAATTAGGCAAAAGCTTTTTAGATATGATATCAAAAGTGTGAAACCCAAAGAAACCATTGATAGATTGGATTTTATCAAAATTAAAAACTCTTTTTTTTTCTTTTTTTCTGTCAAAGACATTGTTAAGAGAATGAAAATACAAGCTACGGCTTGGGAAAAAAATATTTGCAAAAGAGGTGTTTCACAAAGAACTTGTATCTGGAATATATAACGAACTCTCAAAACTCAAAAATAAGAAAACAAACTCCCCTTGGGAAAATGGGCAAGTGATTTGAATATTTTTAAATACATATTTACCAAAAAAGATGTATGAGTGGCAAATAAACATATGAAAAAGTGTTCAGCACATTAATCATTACCCATAAACCCACTGCCATCAAGTCGACTCCAACCATAGCAACCTTTTAGGACAGAGTAGAATTGCCCCATAGGGTTTCCAAAACTGTAATTTTGCAGAAGCAGATTGTCACAACTTTCTCCTGTGGAGTGGCTGGTGGGTTCGAACCACCAGTCTTTCAGTTGGTAGCCAAATGTTTTTTAACCACCATGCCACCAGGGTTCCTACATTAGTCATTGTTGTTGTCATTGTCATTAGGTGCCATAGAGTCAGTTCCAACTCATAGTGACCCTATGTATAACAGAACAAAACACTGCCCGTTCCTGTGCCATTCTCACCTTCATTGCTATGCTTGAGCCCATCGTTGCAGCTACTGTGTCATAGGTTGAATCGTTGTCCTCCAAAAAATATGTGTCAACTTGGTTAAGCCATGATTCCCAGTATTGTGTGGCTATCCTCCATTTTGTGATTGTAATTTTATGTTGACAGGATTAGGGTGGGATTATAATACCACCCTTACTTAGGTCATCTCCCTGACCCAAGGTAAAGGGAGTTTCCCTGGGGTGTGACCTGTACCACCTTTTATTTCTCAAGAGATAAAAGGAAAGGGAAGCAAGCAAAAAGTTGGGGATCTCATACCACCAAGAAAGCAGCACCAGGAGTAGAGTGTGTCCTTTGGACCTGGGGTCCCTGAGCCTGAGAATCTCCCCAACCATGGGAAGACTGAGAACAAGGACCTTCCTCCAGAGTTGTCAGAGAGAGAATGCCTTCCCCTGGAGCCATTACCCTGAATTTGTACTTGTAACATACTAGACTGTGAGAAAATTAATTTCTCTTTGTCAAAGCTATCCATTTGTGGTATTTCTGTTATGGCAGCACTAGATGACTAAGACAAGGGTCTTCCTCTCTTTTGCTGACCATGTACTACCAAGCATGATATCCTTCTCCTGATAACATGCCCAAAGGACATGAGATGAAGTCTCGTCATCCTCGCCATAATTCAAAGGCATCAATTCTGCAGTCTTCCTTATTCTTTGCTCAGCTTTGCATTCATATGACATTAGTTACTGGGGAAACGCAAATTAAAAACATGAAGATGCCACTATACATCAATTAGAATGGCAAACAACAACTCGACAAAAAACCTGGCAATGCCACATGTGCTGGAAAGTTTGCAGAATAACCAGAAATTTAATATATTGCTAGGTGGAATGAAAACGGTACAGCTAAGACCCTGACATTTTCTTATAAAATTAGAGATATACTTAACATATTACCCAACAATCCCAGTCCTAGACTTTTAACCAAGAGAAATAAAAATGTATTTCACAAAATTCTTTTACATAAATGTTGAAAATCTACCGACTTCAAGTCGCTTCTGACTCATAGTGACCCTCTAGGAGAGAGAAGGGCTTTCGAGGCTGTAAATTCTAATGGAAGAAGACTGCCACATCTTTCTCCCATGGAGTGGCTGGTGGGTTCAATCTGCCAAACCCTGGGTTAGCAGCCAAGCGCTTAATCACTGCACCACCAGGGATCTAGCTTTATTCATAAGCTTGAAAAACTGGAAACAATGTAGATGCTCTTCAACTGGTATAAGGATAAACAGGACGTGGTAAATGCATGCAGTGGAAAAACTCAGCAATAAAAAGGAAAAAGTTATTGATACAAGTAACACAATGGATTGATTTCAAATGCATTATGTACAATAAGCAAAAGAAGTCAGACTCAAAAGACTGCATGTTGTACGATTCCATTCATATGACCCTCTGAAAAAAGATAAAACTATAGGGAATGAAAAGAGATAGTAAATACCAATGGTTGATTGCAAAGAAGCAGCAGTGCGGAATTTTGGGGGTGATGGAATTACCCCCCTCTTTGCTTGTTGTGTTATACAGCTATGCCTTTGTCAAAACTCATAGAACCGTGCACCAAAAAGACTGACGTTTACACTATGTAAATAAAAAATGTGTAAGTAAAATACAATAGAATTTGAAGTACATGTTACTAGTTATGACATTGTGAGTGATAGAATTATAGAGTAGGAAGACCGTTGTGGGGAATAATATAATAATAATGAGTCAATGGATGGTTTTCATATAGGATTTAGAAAGAGAAACAGTAATATACCATATTGTTTAGAGATACTTAAATAACAAAGAGAATTAAAAAGGGAAAGTAGTTAGCCTTAAGAAAGTGTTAACTTTCATTGGGAAGAGTAGGGCAGGGAAACTTTATTCGTTTATTTTATATTTATGCATCAGTCATGCTTGAATTTTTTAAGCATATATGTAAACATTTTAAAACTTGTTATTGTTTTATTGTGGCAAAAATGTATGTAACAAACCATTTGCCATTTAGACATTTTATACATGTACGATTCAGTGACATTCAGTCCATTCATCATTTTGGACAACCATCTCCATGATCCATTTCCAAATTTGTCACCACCATTAATAGAAAGTCAGTGCTCCGTAAGCAATGACTTCCTCTTCTCCCCTCCCTCTCATTCCTGGCTACTACTAATAAACCTTGATCTCTATACATTTACCTAGTCTAGATAGTCGGAATCGACTCGACAGCACTGGGTTTTTTTTTTTTAGATACTTCATATAAGTAGTATCTACAACATTTGTCCTTGTCTGACTGACTTATTTCACCCAGCTTAATGTTTTCAAGTTTCATCCATGTGGTAGTGTGTACCAGGACTTCATAAGCTTTTTAATAAAAATGAATCCTATAGGGTTCATATTTTAGAAATGTGTTCTAAGAATCTTATGGTATTAATAGGATAGCATATTGTACAGTAAATTGAAGATATTTAAGCGATGTGCCATTTAATTATTAAATAATGGCATGTTATTTAATGATGAGTAATTTTTATATAATACCTCTGTTGTCTTCATAATATGTAAAAGTAAAGAAGCCATCTGGTTTTTATTTCAAGTGACTGTTATAGCTTAAATCACAATTACTTTACGAATTTCGTGTTAGGCAAACAAACAATTTAAGCAGCACTCTTTACGGACGCATATCCTAGTCTTGTTTTTGTCAGTTTACACTCCATGTACCTTTGTAGTCTGTAAAATAGTCTGCTGAGTACTTTGGGGAATTCTAACACTTCTAACAAAAAGTAACTAATTCATCTAAACATATGTGTCTCGTATACTTAGCACATGTTATAACATTCTTAATAAGCAACACATTATGGATCCTACTATACGGAGCATAGATCTCAAGAGCAGACTAATAAGACAAGGTTCTCTTTGGAAGCATAGAAATATCTATGTCCAAATCATTTGGTGCGTTGTTTTAAACTCTCAGGAAACCCTACCAAATATTATTCTGGTCCTAATGAGTATGCCTCGTCCTTTCTAAATAAAATACCATTTGTCTTATAGCAAAGATGGTTACTATCATAAAGCATTGAGCATTACCAAGTAATATATCAATGTCATGCCAACATCTCAGAAAACTGCCTGTATTTCCTTGGTATTTACATCTCAACTGTTATGAAAACCAAATTTTTGTTGACTTTCATGCTTAGAAGCCAGGGTTTACTCAGTGATTCTGAAAGTGACGGCACTGACTACAAAAACAGGCAAGTTATAAGACCTGACGAGTTAAAATTACAGGTCCCTTTATAAATTTTTTTTTTTTTTTTTTTTTTATAAAAAGCTTCCATTCTATTTTGGGGATATTTTTTAATTTTTATGTAACACAAATTTTCTCCATTTAACTCAATTTCCTCGTGTATTTTCTGAACTCAATTAATCTCATGATAAAAGGATCCCATGTGTGGCATTATACAAACATAACATTTGTTCAAGAATAATACACAGACCTCCTTATCTTATTGTCTAAGGTACGTTGATTAATATATCAGTATTCTGAACCTGTCTTTTTATTCTGAACAACCCTGCAATAATAAACCAGAGATGGAAAGCTTACGGAGGGTGGGAGAGGAATTACATTTCAATAAAGAAATAGATTTCATTTTAAGTACCCAGGGGGTTATTTTGCAAGGAACAAAAAAAAGAATAAAAGACACTTTTAAAGATACAATTTGGCAGTGGCCTTTACGTCTAGAATATTGCTTTCTCAATATAACCCCCATAGAGGCAAAAGTAATATTAACAAGTGATGAAGTTTTGCTGTAATTCCTAGTATTTTAATAAGCATAGTTATAGCTTGCCAAGCAAATTAAACTCCTTAATCTTTTCCCCCTATTTTACTCTAACACTGCATTGTAAAATGATCATTCCACAAACAAAGTCACTAATCATCTAGGGCTGATTAAAAAGAAAAAAGTTTTCTTTATTTCTTGTGACCCCGAAGCTAAAGTCTTTGAATAGGAGATTAAAGCTTAATTATTTTGATGTACAGGTTCAGTGTTATCAATCCGGCCTCTTCACCACTTTGAAAGTGTAAATTGCTTGGGTAAGACAGGTAAATGCTCTTCCCTTCCCCTTTTTAAAGAATTCACATTTTCAATTTCTAGGTGAAAAATAATACCTTGGCTCAATGCTAATCATACTTTCTGCTGACAAAGGCAGAATCAACCCAAAGATTACCTAGAATACTAAGGGGATTGCCGTATGCATAAATCAATACCGCCTCTACCCATATTACCAATCTTCTTTCAGAAGTAAAACAAAGGGCTTTGAAAAATGTAGACCACTTTGAGATAAGGTTTAATGCGTTCTCTTAGTTTTCTTTGTCAAACCGTTTGAATAGGTAACAAATGCACAAGGAACCCAATTCAAAAAGTGTGAAAGAATAAACAGAAAAGTCAGGGCTTTTTCCATTCAGTACTGCTTCGCACAGGGAACCGCTAAGATCAGTTTCATATGTATTGCTAGAAATATTCTATGCGTACATAAATATTTTCTACAGGAATTTTAACATGAGGCTGCACCTTGCATTTTCTAAAAATATAGTTTACATATTGATCTATATCAATACATACGGAGTTGGGATGCTATTCTATTACATAAATAGTCCGTGATTTGTCACTTAAGATGTATCTAGAAACAGTTAAGTCCTGGTAATACCAGTCCACTTTTGTTCTTCCTTATGGTGAATTTCCTTTGCGTTTTTCCCTCCAGCCATGCATAAGAGAACAGAATCTCATGCCAGGGTACCTGAGTTAAATATTTTGACTCCATCAGTTTTTTTTTTTTTTGGCCATGTAAATTTTGGTTAAATTATTGAACTTAATTAAGCCTCAGTTTATACTTCTCTAAAATGGATATAATAGTACCTACTTCTTAAATTTCAAGAAGTCCCTGGACGTCATAAACGGTTAAGCGCCTGACTACTAGGTGAAAAGTAGGTGGTTTGAACCTATCCAGAGATGACTCAGAAAACAGGCCAGGCAATTTGCTTCTGAAAGTTCAGAGCCTTGGAAACCCTATGAGGCACAGTTCTATTCTGACACACATGGGGTCACCATGAGTCAGGGTTGACTTGACAGCAACTGCAAAAAAAAAAAGTTTAATAAATGAGAAAGTTTAGATAAACTATTTAGTACAGTTCCAGCCATATTGTAAGTGCTCTATAAATATACAGGTATTGATATTGGTGCCCTTACTTCAAAAAGTCTCCCAGGACAGGAAGTTAAATCATCACTACATATGAAATTTTAAATGTATTCTCCAATAATATCTATATCCTTGGCCTTGACCCAGGCACATCTATAGAATGTATTCCGTTTCACAGCTCCTCTCACAGTAGGCAGGTATTTACCCAACATCTACATAACTAGAACGAGCAGGTAGTCCTGTTGCACGGATTGAGTTCTGCCATAAAAATGATTTGATTCTTTCCAATTTAGTGGAGATAAGTTGCCAGTAACTTTTAAATTGCAGCCTCACCCTTCAAGACCTCACATGCCAACTAGGAATCTTATATAAAAGTTAATCTGCATAGATCAAGAAGTCCAATTTTCTAGCTTGCATTCAGATAATACGTATATATAATAGTTAACAACTTCTTCTATCTTCCTGCATTGTGGGTTCAGCTGTAGGCTGTAAAGTGATGTGACCCTTATTTCCAGAAAAAAATAGTCTATTCTCACTGTGCTTTCACTTAACTGCTCTACATTTAGATGAGGTGGGTGGGTGGGTGTAAAATTATGCCCATCATTCCATTTGTGTACATATATGAATGTAAGAAGGAAATGGAATATAGAGTCTTGTTCTTTGAATGGTCTTAGTTCTTCTGTGGTGTCATTGTTTCAATGTCTCATATTACTTCACTTAAGAGCTACGGCTGCTAACTAAAAGGTCAGCAGTTCAAATCTACCAGTCACTCCTTGGAAACCCTGTGGGACGGTTCCACTTTCTCCTATAGGGTTGCTATGAGTTGGAAACGATTCGATGACAATGAGTTTTAATACCATATATTTTTAATTCAGTATCATATAAATTAAAGTATTAGGAGAATGATTTTAGGGGTGCTTTCATGTGGTGGCTTTGGAGTCCCTCCCCTCCCCATCCTTTTTGGTGGTAGTAGCAAATGAGTATAGGCCTTAGAAAAATTAGAAGAATATTTCCTTTTCCACCCCACCCCCAAACTATATCTGTATTTTATTCTATATTTCTCCAGTTCTTGCCTTTTCTCTTTCCCTATCCTCAGTACAGATCGTATTATATCCAATTGCAAACACTCATCTCTATCACAGTTCATTCAACGAACAGTTATTAAGAGCCTAAAGTATCGGAGGACTTAAATAAGTGCTATGAACACAGCTATGAATGAAATAAACGTGACATCCCCCATTATAGTTAAAGGTGTTTATACAAAGACATTGGCATTAAACAAATGCATTAATAATTGTGTACTTATCGAAAAACAAAATGGAAAAGCACTGGTGATGTAAGAGCTTTAACAAAAGAGGATCATCTAACCAGTAAAATTAGGAAAGATTTTCCTGAGGAAGTAATTTTTTAGGTAAAATGGAAAGAGTGAATAAAAATTATGCATGGGGATGGAGTAGGGAACTTGTCTAACGGCTTTGGGGCAGGTAGGTACTGAATGAGGGACCTGAAGCTAAAGTCTCACAAGAAAGGAAAGAATCCATTCGGCTAGTGAGGTAATCAGTAAACTTTATCCATGATATTAACTTTCTTCTATAATGAAAAAAGCAGTGAAAATTTCTAAGAGCAGAAGGATTTTCCTGTTTGAAAGCTCATACTAGCCGATGGGGAAGGAATAGATTGGAGACTACAAGAGTATATTTAGATCAATAAGAAAAAAAGTTACAAAATCTCAGGCAAGGAATGACGTTAGCCAAAATTAGAATTGCATCAATGGATAGAGTGAAATAGAGCAATGTTTGAGGCAGATTTAAGGGATTTAATCTATACACTTAGTAATTTATCAGAAGGGTGAAGGAGCAGGAAGAGTTAAGAATAAAGTCAACAATTTTGGGCTAAGAAATTAACTACGAGTTTTGGTCAGTTCTAAAAGATTAGAAATCCAGTTTAAAATATGTTCACTTAACAATTTCAAAGAGAAGTCGGGAAGTTGATTTAAAAATTGTATAAAATGGAGGGGAGACAAGGATAGCCAAATTGTGAAGTATTCATACTACTCCCCAGTTAAAATGAACAAGCAATTGGTGCGGGCCGAAACATGGAGGAGTCTCCAAAACCTATGCTTATGCAAAGCAAAAATGGACAGACATAATTCACAAAATTGTGATTTCATTCATGTGAATTTCTAGAATAGACAAATCTAGCCTATAGTGATAGGAATTAGATGAGTGGTTGCCAAGGATAGAGGAGAAAGGGGAGATGGGAATAGAGATTTAATGTCAAGAAGCAAGACAAAACTTATTGGGATAATGGGACATTCTATATCTTGAGTGAAGTGGTAGTTAAGCAGATGTACATATGTATCAATATCTATTGAAGTGTACATTTAAAATGGGTGCATTTTATCATATGCAAATATTACCAATGAAGTTGATTTTTCAAAGATAAATATGTGATATCAGTTAATTTTATGCTTTTTGCCTTTTTCCTAAAGTTAAAAAAGAAAAATTATAAAGCCTAGATAATAATAGTGTTCAGGTAATTGAGGCCTTACTACTAGCAATAATACTCTCAAACACAAGGAAACAAAATATGCATGTATTAAATTTTATTGAATGTTGAGTTTGAAACTTCCCTTCATCCATTTGAAGCCAAGACTGGCGATCATATTTCAGACCACTGAGTATAGCTGAAGGAACTTGCTGCTAGGACCGTAGTAAATAATTTTTTACTAAATATTTTAAAAATTGTATTCTATACATTTAACTCAAATTACCTGTATATAATTTCTAACTATGTTTTAATTATTTACAATTGTTTCAAATTCAAATGAGATTAATAATTTTCCCTGCATAATTCAGTTATATTGCCAATATTTTGCTGCCCCTTTGGAGGCCTACACTGGTTTTCATGTTCAATCTCACAGGAGATAATTTTCTTTTATGACCTTTTGACTAGTATTTTAAACTTATTTCAGATGCAACTAATAACAACAAAAATATGTCATCAATTTTTAATATTTAAATGACAGTATTTTAAGCATTTTAGTGAGTTCAAACTGGATAACATTTCAGTTGGAATATTTAGTAGTATTTTGAACAGATTTATATAGACTCAAATGGCTTGACTTTATTTAAACAGTTGGGTTGTGTTTATAGTTAGGTAGAAATTATCATCATGAGGCCCAACACTGTCAGCTTCTCAGTGGATCCCATGAAGAGCACATCATTTGCTAAAACATAAATACACAGTTTGGTTATGTCAAAATATAGTATCATCAAAACGGGAAAAAGAGAACAAATTTATAACATACCTGACATACAGCAGGCTGATACTAGAAAGGAACAAATTGCCGGAGTTCAATGCTTTGTTAGAGCACAGGATGGATAGGGTTTGTTTGACTTTAAATTTTAGAGTCTAGGGATAGTTTGTCTATATTTACCACCGTGTGTATTCATAAGGTGAAACAATGGAATCATGCCCAGAAAAGAAAATTAAAAGTCCAACTTTAATTATTTCCACAATTTAACATGGGAAATGAAAATAGAATGGCTGCTAGAAAATGCTAGCGTTGGAAAGGGAAAGCTATTGAAGATGTTTATTCTCATTAAAAATAGGTTTTGTGAAACACAAATGAAAATTGCTTACGTACATATAAGTGTACCTACATTTCACCATCTGTCTTGGTTATCTAGTGCTGCTGCAAGACAAGTACCACAAGTGGGTGGCTTTAACAAACAGAAATTTATTTTCTCACAGTTTAGGAGGCTGTAGAATTCCAGGAGGTGGACAGTGTTCTTTCCTTTTGCTCTTTGTCCCCTCCAGTCTAAGCTGATGGGTAGTTGGTTAGATTCAGTAGTCACAGGCTTAATCTCTTTTAAAAAAAAATTACGTAGCCACATCCTGGGTGAAAATCCTAAGACACATGTCCTTAGTTCGTATGACAAAATTTTCCAAAGCTTTAAGTTTTGTTTTCATTTTGCACAGTTCATTTTTAAGTCCATCTCTTTTCTCTCTCATTTTACTATAAGCAGCAAGAAGAAACCACGTGGTGCCTTTAAGGTCTTGCTTCGAAATCTCCTCACCCAAATAGTCAAGTTCATGATTTATAAATTCTGCTTCCCACCAAACATTTGAACATAATTCAAACAAGTTCTTTGATACAGCCCTTCCTCCATTGTCCAATTAGGTGTTCATCATTTCCTTTTAAAGGTCCAACCAGAAGCACATTTAATGTCCACATTTCTAGCAACATTTGTTGCTGGCGCTCCATGCATTCTCTAAGATGAGAGAGACTTTCTTCGTATGGCTCTCCTCACTTCCTCTGAGCCCTCACCAGAATTGCCTTTGACATCCATAATTCTACCAACAGTCTTTTCCAGGCAATCTAGGCTTTTACTGTTAGGCACCTTAAAACTCTTCCAGCATCTACCCATTACCCAATTCCAAAACCATTTCCACTTTGTAAGTATTTGTTAGAGCAGCACTCCCACTTCTCTGTACCAAATTCTTAGTTATCTAGTACTGCTATGACAGATATACCACAACTGGATGTCTTTAACAAACAGAAATTTATTTTCTAACAGTTTAGAAGTTCAAATTCAGGGTGCCAGCTCTGGGGGAAGGCTTTCTCTCTCTGTCAGCTCTGGAGGAAGGTCCTTGTCTCTTCTGAGCTTCTGCTCCTGGGAAATCTTCATGTGGCTTGACATCTCTCTTGCCTCATCTCTGCTTCTTTTGCTTGCTTGTTTAATCTCTTTTATATCGCAAAAGAGATTGATTTAAGATACGCCCTACACTAATCTTGGCTCATTGACATAACAAAGGAAAGCCATCCCTAAATGGGGTTATAACCACAGGCATAGAAGTTAGGATTTACAACACATATTTTGGGGGGACACAGTTCAATTCATAACACTCTCAAAACTAATTCAGTGAGATCAATAAGTTGAATTGCAATCACCACTAAAATTGACAAGAAAAATTTAATTAAAAAACCAGATAATTTTGTGATTGCAAGACTTCAGACTTCAAGGTAAGTTTAAGAAAAATAAAGGCACTTTCCATCAAGTTTCTAAATAAAAGGATGATTGGTCTGTAATAAAATGATGAAAATTCACACCCCTGGATGACAATGTTATAGCTGAGGACAAGATAATCAGTGTAATCACAAATCTGACAGAGCTTCGGAAAAAGCAATCCTCCACGTGTCTTTTCTCCTTTAGCACAAATAATATTTCCCACTCCTATTCACCCCAATCTACACTCATCTATGATGATTCGATGATAGAAGAGAGAATGATTGCACTCTTCTCTCCATGGGCATGCGGTGAAAGAACCTCATCAGGGATTGGTCCTATGTTCATCAGACTGTCCAAAACTGCAAAAGTTGGATGAGTCTATATGTGATTCAGATAAAAAAATAAAAATAAAAAAGAGAGAAGGCAACTTCTCTTCAGGTAAAATTCACTCAAATATTTTTAGGGTTTATTCTTTTATTCAAAATATCTACAAATCATTCATTAAGTTCCCTCATATATTGTAAATTGTATTCATATAAAGCATACATAGATTGTAAACTCCATAAGGGCTAAGAGGCTACCTGTTTTTGTTTATACTTTTCATAATAGTGAGACTGGCAACAAGAAATGACATACAATTGTTAAATGAATGAATAAACAATTTTTTTTAATTTTTATTGTGCTTTAAGTGAAAGTTTACAAATCAAGTTAGTCTCTCACACAAAAATTTATTTACAACTTGCTATATACTCCTAATTGCTCTTCCCCTAATGAGACAGCACACTTCTTCCCTCCACTCTCTCTTTTCCTGTCCATTCAGCCAAATTTTGACCCCCTCTGCCCTCTCATCTCCCCTCCAGACGGGAGATGCCAACATATTCTAATGTGTCTACTTGATTCAAGAAGTTCATTCTTCACCAATATCATTTGCTATCCCATCGTACAGCCCATCTTAGATGGCCACTTGCTAGCATTTAAGACCCCCGAAGCCACTCTCCAAAGTGGGATGCAAAATGTTTTCTTAATAGATTTTATTATGCCAATTGATTTAGATGTCCCCTGAAACCATGGTCCCCAAACCCCCGCCTCTGCTACGCTGACCTTCAAAGCATTCAGTTTATTCAAGAAACTTCTTTGCTTTTGGTTTAGTCCAGTTGTGCTGACCTCGCCTGTATTGTGTGTTGTCTTTCTCTTCACCTAAAATAGTTCTTTTCTACTATTTAATTAGTGAAAACCACTTCCCTCCCTCTCTCCCTCCCCCGTCTCGTAATCATCAAAGAATATTCTCATCTCTGTTTAAACTATTTCTCAAGTTCTTATAATAGTGGTCTTACAAAATATTTGCCCTTTTGCAACTGACTAATTTCACTCAGAATAATGGCTTCCAGATTTCTCCATGTTATGAGATGTTTCATGGATTCATCATCATTCTTTATCAATGCGTAATAGTCCATTGTATGAACAAACCACAATACATCCATTCATCCATTGATGGGCACCTTGGTTGCTTCCATCTTTTTGCTGTTATAAACAGTGCTGCAGTGAACATGGGTGTGCATATATCTGTTTGTGTAAAGGCTCTTATTTCTCTAGGATATATTCCAAGGAGTGGAATTGCTGGATCTAGCTTTATGAGGCTGCACCAAGTCGATTTACAAAGTGGTTGCACCATTTTACATTCCCACCAGCGATGTATAAGTATTCCAGGCTCTCCACAACCTCTCCAACATTTATTATTTTGTGATTTTGATTAATGCCAGCCTTGTTGGAGTGGGAAACCCTGGTGGCATAATGGTTAAGTGCTACATTTGCTAACCAAAGGGCCGGCAGTTCGAATCCACTGGGAGCTCCTCGGAAACTCTATGGGGCAGTTCTACTTTGTCCTATAGGGTCGCTATGAGTTGGAATCGACTCAATGGCACTGGGGTTTTTTTTGGGGCTGCGTGTTGGAGATGGAATCTCATTGTAGTTTTGATTTGCATTTCTCTAATGGATAATGATCCTGAGCATTTCCTCACGTATCTGTCAGCTACCTGAATGTCTTCTTTAGTGAAGTGCCTGTTCATATCTTTTGTAAATTTTTGAATTGGGTTGTTTGTCTTTTTGTAGTTGCAGTATCATGTAGATTTTAGAGATCAGGTGCTGATCAAAAACGTCATAGCTAAAAACTTTTTCCCAGTGTGTAGGTAATCTTTTCACTCTTTTGGTGAAGTCTTTGGATGAGCATAAGTATTTGATTTTTAGGAGCTCCCAGTTAGCTAGTTTCACTTCTGTGTTGTTGGTAATGTTTTGTATACTGTTTACACCATGTATTAGGGCTCCTTGTATTGTCCCTATTTTTAATTCCATGATCTTTATCTGTTTAGGTTTTATATTTAGGTGTTTGATCCATCTTGAGTTTGTTTTTGTGCATGGTGTGAGGTATGAGTCTTGTTTCATTTTTTCGCAGATGGATATCTAGTTATGCCAGTACCACTTGTTAAAGAGACTGGCTTTGGGCCTTTGTCAAATATCAACTGCTCACATGTTGATGGATTTATGTCTGGATTCTCAATTCTGTTTCATTGGTCTATGTATCTGTTGTTGTACCAGTACCAGGGTGTTTTCACTATTGTGGTGGTATAATAGTTTATAAAATCAGGTAGAGTGAGGCCTCCCACTTTGTTTTTCTTTTACAATAATGCTTTCCCTTCCATATGAAGTTGGTGATTTGTTTCTCCATCTCAGTAAAAAATGTCATTGGACTTTGGATTAGAATTGCATTGCATCTATAGATGACTTTTGGTAGAATAGACATTTTTACAATGTTAAGTCTTCCTATCCATAAGCAAGGTATGTTTTTCCACTTATGTGGGTCTCTTTTGGTTTCTTGCAGTAATGCCTTGTGGTTTCTTTGTATAGGTCTTTTTTACATCTCTGGTAAGATTTATTCCTAAGTATTTTATCTTCTTGGGGGCTACTGTAAACGGTATTTATTTGGTGATTTCCTCTTCAATGTTCTTTTTGTTGGTCTAGAGGAATCCAACTGATTTTTGTATGCTTATCTTGTATCCCAATACTCTGCTGAACTCTTCTATTACTTTCGGTAGTTTTCTTGAAGATTCTTTAGGGTTTTCTGTGTATAAGATCATGTCATCTGCAAGTAGAGATACTTTTACTTCTTCCTTGCCAATCTGGATGATCTTTATTTCTTTATTTACCTAGTTGCTCTGCTATGACCTCTAGCACAATGTTGAAAAGAGTAGTGATAAAGGACATCCTTGCCTGGTTCCCAGTCTCAAGGGGAATGCTTTCAGACTCTCTCCATTTAGGATGATGTTGGTTGTTGGCTTTGTACAAATGCCCTTTATTATGTTGAGGAATTTTCCTTCAATTCCTATTTTGCTGAGAGTTTTTATCATGAATGGGTGTTGAACTTTGTCCAATGTTTTTCTGCATCAATTGATAAAATCATGTGGCTTTTGACTTTCATTTTATTTATATGATGGATTACATTAATTGTTTTTCTAATGTTGAACTATCCTTGCATATGTGGTATGAATCCCACTTGGTCAAGGTGGTTAGTTTTTTGATATGTTGTTGAATTCTATTGGCTAGAATTTTGTTGAGGATTTTTACATCTAAGTTCATGAGGGATATAGGGCTGTAATTTTCTTTGTTGTGTCTTTACCTGGTTTTGGTATCAGGGATATGCTGGATTCATAGAATGAGTTTGGGAGTATTCCATCCTTTTCTATGCTCTGAAATACCTTTAGTAGTAGTAGTGTTAATTCTTCTCTGAAAGTTTGGTAGAACCCTGCAATGGAACCATTGGGCCAGGGCTTTTTTTGGCTGGGAGTTTTTTTTTTTTTTTTTATTACCTTTTCAATCTCTTCTTTTGTTATGGATCTATTTAGTTGTTCTACCTCTGTTTGTGTTAGTTTAGGTAGGCAGTGTGTTTCTAGAAATTCATCCATTTCTTCTAAGTTTTCAAATTTCTTAAAGTACAATTTTTCCTAGTAATCTGATATGATTCTTTTAATTTCAGTTGGGTCTGTTGTAATAGTGCCCACCTCATTTCTTATTCGGGTTATTTACTTCCTCTCCTGTTTTTCTTTTGTCAGTTTGGCCAATGGTTTATCAATTTTGTTGATTTTTTCAAAGAACCAGCTTTTGGTCTTGTTAATTCTTTCAATTGTTTTTCTGTTTTCTATTTCATTTAGTTCTGCTCTAATTTTTAATTATTTGTTTTCTTGTGGTGCCTGAGGGTTTCTTTTGTTGCTCTCTTTCTATTTGTTCAAGTTGTAGGGGTAATTCTTTGATTTTGGGCCTTTCTTCTTTTTGTATGTGTGCATTTATTGATACAAATCGACCTCTGAGCACTGCTTTTGCTGTGTCTCAAAGGTTCTGATAGGAAATGTTTTCATTCTCATTGGATTCTATGAATATCTTTATTCCATCCTTAATGTCGCCTATAATCCAAGTTTTTTTGAGCAGGGTATTGTTCAGTTTCCACGTGTTTGATTTCTTTTCCCTGCTTTTTCTGTTATTGATATCTACTTTTATGACCTTCTTGTCAGAGAAAATGCTTTGTAATATTTCAGTGTTTTGGATCCTGCTAAGGCTTGCTTTATGACCTAATATGTGGTCTGTTCTAGAGAATGTTCCACTGTGCACTAGAAAAGAAAGTCTACTTGGCTGCTGTTGGGTGGAGTTTCTGTATATGTCTAGAAGTTCAAGTTGGTTGATTGTGGTGTTTAGATCGTCCATGTCTTTACCAAGCTTCTTTCTGGATTTCCTTTCCTTCACTTAAAGCAGTGTGTTGAAGTCTTCTATTATAATTGTGGCACCGTCTATCTTACTTTTCAGTGCTGTTAAATTTTGTTTTGTCTCTTGCAGCCCTGTCATGGCTGCATAAATATTTAATATGGTTATATCCTCTGGGTATATTGTCCCTTTAATCATTATATAGTGTCCTTTGCATTTCTTAGTTCCTCTTTATTGTTTTAATGTCATCTTGTTTTACATAATAACATTGCTGTTTCTCTGTTTCAAGCATTTTTTAACCTTGATTTATTTTTGTGATTTCTCTGTCTAGGTTGACTTCTGATTGCTCTATCCAGTGTTCCAGTCTTGGGTTGATACCTGATATTTTTGATTTTCTAACCAAAGGACTCCCTTTAGTATTTCTTGTAGTTTTGGTTTAGTTTTTACAAATTTCCTAAATTTCTGTTTGCCTGGAAATGTCCTAATTTCACCTTTGTATTTGAGAGACAGTTTTGATAGATATATGATTCTTGGCTTCCAATTTTTTTTCCTTCAGTCCTTTATATAAGTAATCCTATTGCCTTCTTGCCTGCATGGTTTCTGTCGAGTAGCCCGAGCTTATTCTTATTAACTTTCCTTTGTAGGTGACTTTTCGTTTACCCCTAGCTGCTCTTAAAATTTTCTCTTTGTCTTTGGTTTTGGCAAGTTTGGTTATAATATGTCTTGGTGACTTTCTTTTAAAATCTACCTTATGTGGAGTTCGATGAGCATCTTGGATAGATATCTTCTCATCTTTCATGATATCAAGGAAGTTTTCTGCCAACAAATCTTCAACAATTCTCTCTGTATTTTCTGTTGTCCCTCCCTGTTGTGGTACTCCAATCACTCGTAGGTTATTTCTCTTGATAGAGTCCCACATGATTCTTAAGCTTTCTTCATTTTTTAAAATTCTTTTTCAAAAATATTGGTGCCAAGTGCTTTATCTTAAAGCTCCCCAATTCTGCCTTCCACTTGCTCAACTCTGCTTCTCTGACTTTCTATTTAGTTGTCTAATTCTGTAATTTTATTGTTAATCTTCTGAATTTCTGATTGCTGTCTCTCTAAGGATTCTTGCAGCTTATTAAATTTTTCATTATGTTCTTGAATAACCGTTTTAATTTCTTCAACTGTTTTATCTGTGTGTTCCTTTGGCTTGTTCTGTGTATTGTCTGATCTCCTTCCTGATGTCTTGAAGGGTTCTGTATATTAATCTTTTGTATTCTGCCTCTGGTAATTCCAGAAAGGCAATTTCATCTAGAAGATCCCTTGATTCTTTGTTTTGAGAACTTGTTGAAGCAATTGTGGTCTGTTTCTTTATGTGATTTGATATTGACTGTTGTCTCCGAGCCATCTATAAGTTATTGTATTAGTTTATTTTATGTTTGCTTACTGTATCCTAGGTTCTTGCTTTGTTTTGTTTTGATATGCCCAAATGGGTTGCTTGAGTGAGCTAGCTTATTTTCACCTTTGAAGATTTGAAATCCTGTTACCAAATGGCTAGAGCCATTATCAGGTATATCAGTCTAGGAGTCCATTCACTTGTATGGATTCAGCTCAGGTGTCCAGTCATCAAGCATGTTGTGCAGGCTGTGTCCTATAATCTAAGAGGGGCATGGGTGATTGGTGTATGTACCTGTATCTTGTTGCAGCTGGGGGTCACACTCTGAACAAGGCAGGGGGCTGAGAATTATCTCCCAAGTGTCTCTGAGGAAAGCGCGTCCCTCTTCCCTAGAGCATACAGGTGGGTGGGTTCTGCAGATAGACTATGGGCACCCATTGTTTTTGGTTGTAAGGACTGGGAGGTACCAGTTATCCTTGGACCCCTATCGCGGGAGCCTGGGTGACCCAAGAGGAGCCACCAGTCACTAGGCCCCTGATGTGGGAAGGTGTGGACCCTGTTTAATAGGCAGAGCAGTGTCAGATATCAAATACTTACCTCTCCAACACACAGCTGAAACACTTGAAGTCTGCCAGCAAGGGCCTATTCTCCCCAAATAGGCCTACACAGGTCCAAGTGGGGCAGGGGGGAGGTGTTCAAAGTCTCTTGACTGTTTATGCCTGGACAGGAGCCATTTCTGTCTGGAGCTCCTGAGGTTAGTGGAGCTGGCAAATTATCTTTTCCCCCAATTGTGAATTTATTCCTTTTCCAAGTCCGGGAGAATGGTTTCTAGCACTCAACAGGAACTATCTCAGGCCCAGGGAAATCAACAGCCGCTGGATCTGGTTTGGGGGTGGGGGGCAGTAATATATATACAAGTACTTAGTTTTTGCTGAAGGTGCCATTCTTCTCTGGTTCAGAGGTGTGAATAGTCTGTGTGCCTGGCTGCTTCTCCCTGACCAAACTGCACCCAAACACTACTACCAGCCCACAACAGCTGCTCCCAGGAATGGTGCCTGAGGGATCCCAGCGATTTAGGTCTGGCAACTCCTCTCTGCTTCTGAACCATCTCGTCTTCCCCCTGCCACTCAATCTGTTTTCTAACTTTATCTTTGATGTTCAAGGCTCCTAACTTGTCATACGTGTAATCTCTTCACTTGTTTTCTCTGGTTTCTGTTGTAAGAGGGATTGCTGGAAGCATCTGACTATTCTGCCATCTTGATCCCACCTTGAATAAATAAATAATTTAATGTAAAACAATCAAATCACGAGGATCAAATATTCAAACAATAAATAACTTTAATTTCAAAAACCCAGTATGAATAACAAAGAGGAAAACCCTCAACATATTTTGTGACGCTAGTATAATTAATAAAATGAGAGTCATAGAATAGGTTCTGTAGTGTGAACAGAAGTAGACTCTGGCTGGGAGTGCACTATTTCTTGGAGAACAGAATTGATGCAGTGGTTAAGAGCTCAGCTGCTAACCAAAAAAGACTGGAAGTTGGAATCCACCAGCTACTCCTTGGAAACTCTATAAAGCAGTTCTACTCTGTCCTATAGGATCACTATAGTTGGAATTAACTCAACAACAAAGAGTATACATATAAGTTACAGTTTCCACAACCGGAGTTAGGTACAGTCTGCAAGACATGCACACTGGCAGCAGGGGGCACATTTGAAAAAGAACATAGCCTTTCCAGCCTGGATAAAAGGAAAAGTGAAGTTTGGAATCTAGGAACTATGAAATAGTAGGGAAATCTTGAATGAGAAAGAGCCAGAAATGAATATCCTCAAATACTTTATATATATATCAGTGACCCACCTCTGAACCACTCATGTGTAGAACAGATTCAGTTGAGCTTAATTAATGATACCAGAATTTCCTCCTAAGAAAAAAAAAATTAAAGGTCAAATTACAGCCAATAAAAACACCAATTAAAAGGAAGGAAATAACAGTCTTTGACAGAAAATAACAGAATCTAGAAACCCTCAATTTAATAGTCATAATGTCTATGATACAATGCAAAATGCTCTGACATAAGCAGAATTAGTAAAATGCAACACAACAGAAGATAAGAGAAAATCAATCAAATCTAAAACTGAGATAAACCAAATGTGAGCACTAATAGCCAAGAGTTTAAAAGTGGCTACTGTATCCTAAATAATACAGAACAATCTATTCAATGAATGATAAATTCAGAGAAAAAATACAAAGTCTCAGCCGATAAATAGAAAAAATAAAAAGAACCAAATTAAAATTCTAGAAATGACTCATGAAATTAAAACTATATATAGTGGATTGAATTAACAGCTGAATAAGGATAACAGAGGGAAGTAGAAGAGTACTTGGATATAGATTTGCAATAAATTATGTAAGAACAGAGAGAATAAAGACTGAAATAAAAAATGAACAGAGATTTAGGGATATATTAAGTGATAAAATAAAATAGTTAAATAGACATTTGGTTGAAACACCAAAAGGAGAAGAGAGACTTGGGTAGAGTTTTCAGTTAAATTATATATGGTTTTGTGTGGATATATGGAGTTGATATATATCAAATGTAACAAAGTTTGGGGCAGCATGGATCTTTAAGTTTGCAAGATTTCTATATTTTGTGTGAAGTAGTATATTATTAAGTATACTATGAAAAGTTAAGGATTTAGATTTTTGTCTCTAGAGAAACCACTGAAAAAATGCAAAGAAGTATAGATAAAAAGCCAACAGAAAAATTGAAAGAAATCATGTCATTTTCCTCTACACTAAACGGTCCTATTCTGCTTTCCACTAAAAAGACTTTTTTTTTTTTACGTATTTCAAGTTGAAATTTATTCTCTGGTCAAAGTGACCAGCAATTTAACTTCCAGAGAAGCGGAGCCTGATTATACACTTTAAAATATAACAGTGATGACATTGGATTGCAATTGGGTTATATATCTCATCCTTTTTTTCTAAGAACAGATTCACAAATTCCCAATACTCATTTAAAACACGAGACAAAAAATTAGAAATATCAAGAATTTGCATTTTTACAAGCTATCAGAATTCTCATTTTCTTCATCAGTGTTGTACATATTGACTAAGAGAATGTAGACAATTCTTTAAAAAATTGTAATCAAGTCACAGAACATGAAAGAACATTTTTCGTAAAACTCGATTTTAGTTAACATTTTGATAACCAAAGAAAGCGTCTTTGACTGCTATTCTCTATTTATTTGTATAGTATTAAGTTTACAATGTCTCTGTCAAGTTTTGCTGTCAGGACTGTGTTTGTTTCATAAAGAGAAATGGAAAGTGTTCCTTCCTCTTCTATTTTCTGAAAGAGTTGGCATAGAATTGGCATCATTTTTTTCTTTAAATTCTTCTTTTTAAAAAAAATTCATTAGTGAAAACATCTAGGCCTGGAGTTTTCTTTGTGAAAGTTTTTTAATGATTAATTTTTGTAATATTGTTGTTGTTAGATGCCATGGAGTTAGTTTCAACTCATAGAGACCCTAGGTACAACAGAAAGAAACACTTCCCTTATCCTGAGTCATTCTCACAATCATTGCTCTGTTTGAGTCCATTGTAGCAGCCAATGTGTCAATCTGTCTTGTTAAAGGCCTTCCTCTTTTTTTGTGACCCTCTACTTTATTAAGCATGATATCCTTCTCTGGGAACTGGGGCCTCCTGATAACATGTTCAAAGTATGTGAAAGGAAGTCTTGCCATCCTTGCTGTTAAGGAGCATTCTGGTTGTACTTCTTCCAAGACAGATTTGTTCATTCTTCTGGCAGTCCATGGTATATTTAATATTCTTCACCAATACCATAATTCAATGGCATCAATTCTTCTTCAGCCTTTCTTATTCATTGTTATAGCATTCACATGCATATGAGACGATTGAAAACATGATGGTTTGGGTCAGGCACACTTCAGTCTTCAAAGTTCCATCTTCACTTTTTAACACTTTAAAGAAGTACTTTGCAGCAGATTGAGATATTTCAACAAATGGATGCAATGCTGGAAGCACTCATTTGTCTATGCCAAGAAATTTGGAAGATAACTACCTGGCCAACTGGCTGGAAGCAATCCATATTTGCCCATTCTAAAGAAAGGTGATCCAACAGAATGCAGAAATTATGGGATAATATCATTAATGTCACTTGCAAGTAAAATTCTGTGAATGTTAATTCAAAAACAGTTGCAGCAGTACACTGACAGGGACCTGCCAGAAATTCAAGCCAAATTCAGAAGAGGACATGGAGTGAGGGATACCATTGCTGATATCAGGTGGGTCTTGGTTGAGAGCAGAGAATACCAGAAAAATATTTATCTGTGCTTTATTGACTATGCAAAGACATTTGGCGTTGTGGATAGTAACAATTTTTATAATAGATGTAGACTATTTGGGTTTTCTATTTCATTTTGTGTCTGTTTTGGTATGTTATATTTTCAAGAATTATGAACATTACATTTAGTTGTCCAATTTATTGGTATTGTCTTCCCTTATTACATCTATTGGAAATGTAATAATGTATCTTTTCAACTTTAAAATTGAATTTCCAATCATTATATGAGATCCAACGGAAAGGACTTGATTAATTCAATTACTTTCAACTTCTAAGCATTTTCTTTCCAAACCAAACATTTAGTAGTGAAGTGGTGTCAGGTGCTATATATATATACGGGAAGCCCTGGTGGTGTAGTGGTTAAGTATGATGGCTGCTAACCAGAAGGTCAGCTGTTTGAATCCACCAGGGACTCCTTGGAAACACTATGGGGCAGTTCTACACTGTCCTGTACGGTTGCTGTGAGTTGGAATCTATTCGACGGCAGCGGGATGATGATGATGCTGGAATATATATACACACACATACATATGTGCATGTGTGTGTATACATATATATACCAAAACCAAACACAGTGCCGTCCAGTCAATTCTTACTCATAGCAACCCTACAGGCCAGAGTAGAACTGCCGCATAGAGTTTCCAAGGAGAGCCTGGCAGATTTGAACTGCTGACCCTTTGGTTAGCAGCCGTAGCACTTAACCACTACGCCAACAGGGTTTCCATACATATATATAGCATGTAATATATATATATGTATATACATGTATATATGTATGTGTATGTGTGTGTGTGTAGTTTTCATATTATTTTCTGGGTGAAAGAAGTTTAGATAAACTTGAATTAGCCTTTAATTATTATATTTAAGGCAGTAGCATTTTTTTTTTTTTTTAGCATACTTAAACTTAATGTAAACTATACTCTCTTTACTGATGGAATCTTTTCTGGTACCCTATGGGAACAAATTTTCCACCATTCATTGCTATAAATTTTATTAAACACGATTATCTCAATTAAAAATGCAACTTCACAACCTTCCATTGGGATTGGTAACAGGCAATATAATATGTAGGTAAGCAGGCAATACGAATGTGATAAGCACATTTCTACTTATTTTACATTGATTTATCAATCAGAAGCCACACAAGACCATCCAAAGTGTCACAAACCCTTAATTTTTAATACAAAAACAAAAAAAAAGAAAAAAAAATCTCATGTCCCGTTTTATGAGATGTCAGTTAATCTCCTTGTTTACTACTTACTACCTTAACTGGAGAAGTGAAAGGAAACATGAGATTTTAGCAAAAATTCAAGAAAACATTACTAAAATATAATAAAAAAAAGAATAGTCAAGACTTTGTCTCTAATTTACAATACAAGATGATTCACTATGTTTTAAAAATAATATCTATAATTAAAAAAAAAGAACCCTAATCTCCTGAAGGGTCCAGGTGGAGATCTCAATCTCCATAGAGAAGACATGGCCAATTTTGTTGTTATTGTTTTTCTCATAGATTATTTCCAAAGTTTTTAAGAAGCATGCTTTTAAAACTTAATGCCTAATGCACACTTACAAGCAGGAACAAAAGCATTTGGGAAATTTGTCTACTGATGCTTATGTCTTCTCCTAATCATCATACAAATTATCTCTTTCCAAGTGCTTCTGGAAAGACTAATGTGGCATCCAGTACAAAAAAATTCATCCAAGAAGTAAGCTGCATTCATCCAGTGTAAGGGGCAATGCCAAATTTGACAGAAGGTTGGCACTCAATGCATGCCATTAGTAATAATATGAAAACATGTTTTTTGCCTCCATCCCTTCTTTGAATTAAACATAGAGCTAAATCATACAATCCAGAAAAAGATAAATCATACAATCCAGAAAAATCTTCCTCATGCCTTGGACATTCTCTGTCATTAGACCCAGGATAAACCCATGAATCTAAGCGATTTTTCTAATTGTTTGTAAGAAGACCTCTTTGGGTAAATAATATCTTTACTATTGTCTATGAAAACCTTCTGAGTTCTGCCCTACTTTCTTCAGCACATTATGCAGAGGAGATCCAATGGTACTTTTCAGTGTTTAGAGAGAATACTCTAAACCTAAATACTCGTCTAACTGCTATGATAAAAGCACTTGTTTATCATCCTGTAGTAGGCAAGAGCAAGAAATGTTCCATGGATAGTCCTAAAAAGCTCTTATTGGTTTCTTTTTGACTTATAATGATGTCTTCAAAGTTTTTTTTAGATCTGTCGCCTAATGGAAAAATTAATAAAAGGACATTCGAGAATTTTTAAACAAGCTCACTGTTAACATTTTTCACCAAAAAATAAAATTAAGCTAGAAGTGTAGACTTTTCTTTTTAAATTTAGAAAACCTCCTGAAAAGCTGAAAAAGCAATCTTTACTATTACCAGGAATGTAATCTAATGCTATGAAAATCCTTAGATAAAATGTGAATACGCCATCTTCATTAATACCCCTCTAAAAATAGCATTGCCCTGCATTGTGATTCACATAGAGACGATTTTTCAATCATCCTATACTAGAAATACATTTGATGTATAGATATTAAATAGAATAGGCTACTTTCTTCTTTTCCCTGGAGATTACTGAGTGCTTCTAGGTACAAAAAAAGTAAAAGTACCTCTTTCAATAAGTCTGTTAAGAAAATAGAGTGATGGTTTAGGTTTGGTGGTGAAAAAAATCATTGATTGGTTAATTTAAAATGCATCTCTTGAGTAACTTTTTGATATTATACTCTGGGCTAGAATGATCACAGTTGCAAAATATGGAAATTCCAATTAAAATGGCTTAAATGTTCAGAGGATATATTATCTCAGGAAATTTAGATGTATGGCAGATAACACTGTTGATTAACTTATTCTCAACATCAAGATCAAAGATCTATGTTTCTTTTCTTTCTGTTTTGACATCCTCAGTGTATAGGCCTGTTCCTTGCGGTCACAAGACATCTATTGTCCATTGACAACAACATCCAATGAATGAAGAGAAAGTACTTCTTCTTGACCATCTTTTGTATACCAGAGGGAAGCTTCAGCTTAGGCAGATTTCAACTACTTTATCATTGGCCAGTATCAAGTCCCATGTCCTTTCCTAAACAAATTATTGACAAGTAAAATTGGTTTATCATGATTTACTTAAACTAATTTTAAAATCTCCCCTTTGGGCTCAAAATGGCATAATGTTTTATTAACATATGGCTGTGTAACAAAAATTTCTACGTCAAGAGAATTAGGTTGGTAAACAACAGACTTTGCTACACAGCCCTAAAAGTCTTAGTTGCTCAGGCACCTCTCTGTTTCTTGAAGCATGGTTTTACATCTTTTTTTCTCAACTCTTTCCTCCTTCAATACTGTCTATTACCTTTTGAACTTCTTTTGACCTTCGGTAGTCAACTGTAGGCAAAACTAAAGACAAAACTTAACTACGTTTTACATTTTTAAAAAACCCACAAAAATAAATCATGAGAATATTGTACAATGTTTGGTTCTGAGTGTACCAAGAATTGCTCACTATTTCAGGAAATTTCTTCACCAATGACAATGTTGCTTTTCATTTTTGAGTCATCAGCACATCTATACTACTTTATATCTATAGCCATTACAGACAGCTTGTCTACTTTGATGCATCTTCCAGTAAAGCTGTACTTCAGTATTTACATAATGAAATAACACTTTCTTATAAATTGTGTTTTTCTTTTATTCCTCCTTTGCAAAATGAGCTAATTGTCATGAATCATTTGCTTTTTGTTCTACCAGAACATAAAATTGGGTGCAGCAGAAGGTCAGCTCAACTGGACTGGACCAAAGCAAAGAAGTTTCCAGGATAAACTGAATGCTTCGAAGGTCAGCGGAGCAAGGGTGGGAGTTTGGGGACTACGGCTTAAGGGGACTTCTAAGTGAATTGGCAAAATAATTCTATTATGAAAACATTCTGCATCCCACTTTGAAGTGTGGCATCTGGGGTCTTAAATGCTAACAAGCGGCCAGCTAAGATGCATCAATCGGTCTCAACCCACCTGGATCAAAGGAGAATGAAGAACACCAAGGTCACACGATAACGATGAGCCCAAGAGACAGAAAGGGCCACATGAACTGGAGAGTTACATCATCCTGAGACCAGAAGAACTAGATGGTGCCCGGCCACAACCGATGACTGCCCTGACAGGGAGCACAACAGAGAACCCCTGAGGGAACAGGAGATCAGTGGGATGCAGACCCCAAATTCTCATAAAAAGACCAGACTTAATGGTCTGACTGAGACTAGAAGAATCCTGGTGGTCATGGTCCCCAAACCTTCTCTTGGCCCAGGACAGGAACCATTCCCAAAGACAACTCATCAGACATGGAAGGGACTGGAAAATGGGTTGGAGAGAGATGCTGATGAAGAGTGAGCTAATTATATCAGGTGGACACTTGAGACTGTGTTGGCATCTCCTGTCTGGAGGGGAGATGAGACGGTATAGAGGGTTAGAAAGTGGCAAAACCATCATGAAAGGAGAGACTGGAAGGAGGGAGCAGGCTGACTCATTAGGGGGAGACTAAGTGGGGGTATGGAGTAAGGTGTATATAAGCTTATATGTGACAGAGTGACTTGACTTGTAAACTTTCACTTAAAGCACAATAGAAATTATTTAAAAAAAAAAAGGGTACAGAAGCATTCCATTACCATGAAAGCATGTTATAAGTAAGATTAGGCCAGAAGAGGTCCAGAACACATAAGAATATTGTCAACTTAACATCAACTCAAACAGATATTCAAGGAGATTTCCCTTTGACAAACAGATCAAGTAAGAAAAATATTAGACTTGATTTACAGATGGTTACATATGATATGCCACCACAACGTAGCCTCATTATGACCAGAAAGAACAGTTGTGAAAGGAGATCTTACAAGTGGACAAAATATGAGATGACACTGTTGCTTGTCCAATTTTGTGTAAGTAGCTTTAAATAAAATTATAGATACATTACTTTGTTGTAGTTTTTAGTATTCAGTTTGTCAGGGAAATGGAGGGAAGATGTGTAGAACATTGAAACAAGGAAATTTGGAGTAGGGGTATGTGGACGAACACCCAAAATAACAGATGTTGTGATGTAGTCCGGAGCCCTGGTGGTGTGGTGGTTAAGATCTTGGATGCTAACCCAAAGGTCAGCAGTTCGAATCCACCAGCAGCTCCTTGAAAACCCTATGAGTCGGAATTGACTTGACAGCTATGAGTAAGGGATGATATAGTCCCAAATCACTCCTTCAGGACTGAAGCACTTATTCCCTTTCCTGGTGGAAGCGATGGTGGCTAAAGACACTCCATTAATTTACACTCATACTGGATGGAGTGATTGATTCTGATTATCAAGAGGAAATTGGCTTGATACTACACAATGTAGACAGGGAGGAATATGTCTAGAAACTATGTGATTCTCTGAGGAGTGTTTTAGTACTCTAATATCATTTGGGGAAACCCTGGTGGCATAGTGGTTAAGAGCTACGGCTGCTTAACAAAAGGTTGGCAGTTCAAATCCACCAGTGCTCCTTGAAAACTCTACGAGGCAGTTCTACTCTGTCCTATCGGGTCACTATGAGTCGGAATCGACTTGATGGCAATGGATTTGAATTTGGTTTGTACCGCTTGGTAAAATTTAATGTAAAACTGCAACCACCAACCCAAGTAGGAATGCTAATGGACCACATAGGATTGTTAATGGTTCACCCTCTACAAAGATGAAAGTTTGGGTTTGAGTTACTTTGTCAGCTGAAGAACCCTGACCTGCTGTAGGGAAAATATGGTGTAAGCCGTTATTTCTTGGAAGGTCCTGGTGGTAAGATGCAGCAGTTCTGTTACATGTGGGGAATCTGCAGAGTCTTACTCAAGATTCACTTCACCCTCATAGCAGTTTTCATAGATATATCCATGAGATCCTCCTTGAAGTCACAATAAATAACTACATATGAAAGCTTTCAGACTAACTGAAAACTTCAGTTTCTCCAATTGTCCCAGATATTCAAACTGAAGTAATTTAGTAACTGTTTCTTCTGCACTCTAGTTGTAGCCATCTTGGCTTTTGCTCTTCCTTCTCTCCCCACCTGCTTGTAGGCTCAAATTACTGTATCAAACCCCTTATTACTATAATACTTATAATGGTTCTTTTTTTCTCACTGAAACAAGACTGATATTTTATTAAAATAAAATAATGGAAAATTTAACTCAGCAAAAACCTAATAAAATAATTGAAAACTGCAATAAATAAGAATAAGCACTCAAGGGATGCATTTAAAAAGAGATTGGACACACATAGACAGAGGGTTGATGAACTGGAAGACAACACAGCACAAGAGTACAGAGGTGGAAACATAGCAAGAAAAAAAAAAAGATGAGAAATAATATATATATCTTCAGAAACATATGGGAAATTTTTTGAAAAATCCCTAACCCACAGGCAATTGATGTTTCTGAAAAGAGAGAGAGAAAATGGATTGAAGCCGTGTTTGAAGAGATATTGGCAAATATCTCTGGAAAACACAAGAAAGAGAGGATTTTGAAAGCATCAAGGAAACTAAAAAAAAAAGAACATTACTTTCCAAGGACCAAGAATGTACATTGAAATCAGAGAATATACTCTCTGACTACAGTGGCAATAACCTAAAAATAAAAATAATAAAAAGATGCTACAAATAAACAATTTGTTCAGAAGCAAAGGTGCATCATAGAAAATGTAAGTTTAAAATTAGAAAATATTTTGACCTGAATGGTAATAGAAGTAAAGTCATATCAAAAGTGGGATAAAACTAAAGCAGAGCTTAACGGTTCATACTAGAAAACAATAATTTAGCAACAAAAAATACCCTTACAGCTTAAAAGTAGGCGAGGATTTCTTACACAGTACGCTGAAAGCACAAACCATAAATTACTGTATCTTTATGTAAATAATGCACTCATTATACGTTTTTATAGAGAACCTCACAACTCCCTTGGGCATTACTTTCCTAGCTACTGCGAGTGTTATATGTGTGGGTGCATTATTTGCAAAAAAAAAAAAAAGAGAGTAAAATGTTTTTAATTGGACTTGAGTAATATTATCAAAAAATACCATTAAAAGAATGAAAAGGGAGGCATAGGACTAGGAGAGCATATATGCAATACCTATATAGCACGACAGGCTCATATCCAGATTATATTAAAAAAAAAAAAGTTACTAGGAAAAAGACACCCTAATTAAAGAAAAAGCAGGGAAAAAGACTAATCAACTTCTCAAAAGAGGATATCCAAATGACAGATGTGCATACAAAAATGCAAATTACAACCAAAGTGCCATACTACTGTAAACCAACCAAAAGGGTAATTTTTATTAATTGACAAAACCAAGAATTGTTGAAGATGTGGAGTAAGTAGAACTTTTATGGACTGCTGGTGAGAGTACTAATCCATACAACAATTTTGGAAAAGTGTTTGGCATTATCCACTAAGGCTGAAAATAACTATACTCTTCTGACTCAGTAGTTCATCTCCCTTTTGTAGTAAGACAGCACAAACGGTAAAATAGTTAAGTCAGCCTCCAAATATCAGAGGTCTTAGTATCAAGGAGTCCAGTACGTGGGTAGTACTAACAGTTAATGCACTTGATTACAAACCTAAAGTTTGGAGCTGCTAACCAAAAGGTTGGAGGTTTGAATCTACCTGGCAATGTCTCAGAAGAAAGACCTGCCAATCTACTTCAAAAAATCAGCCATTGATCACCGGGACGCAGCGACTGGTTTTGGAGACAGAAGTGCGGCATCCCAGCTGGGGAACCTTGGCACTGGGCTTTGGACTGGGAGCGGAGAAACTAACCATGGCTTCTGAGACAGCACAAGCATGGGACACGGGCCTGACCCTCGGAGGCAATCTCTACCCAGCCAGCACACACAGTCGAAGTGCCCCTCAGGAATCTCAGATAAAACAGTCATCCCAAGCAACATAAGTAACTTTGTCTATATTCTGGGGTGCTACTCTCTCCTATTTATCTGAACCCTCCTCTCCCCTCCCCTTCCCAGGTGGCTTCATTAACATTCGAATTTCCTGAGCCAGAGAGAGAACTGTGATACGGTTTTTCTCTCTTTTGTTTTTCTTTTTTTTTTTGGTCTTTTCCTAACCCATTCTCCTGGCCTGAGAGAAGCAGCTACAAAAAACCCAGGGACCAAAAATCCTTCCCTAATTGGACTAAAAACACAGAACCAGCTCCAGCCAAGCATATGTGATCCACAGCATTGGGCTTTCATCCCTACAGGTAACAAGGTGGCTATTATAATGCAAAGGCAATTCTGATAGGGATCTGAGTGTAATTGTTTTAGCTGATCACTGGAAAGACAAGTTTCCCAGGTCTGATATCTCTGCATATTCAACAGAGCCCTCACTGACCCACAACAGGGAACTGAGGGCTGAAGGTCCCCCCAGAACACCTAGCCTCCTGCCTTACGGGTCTAAGGAGGGTGACACCTACCAATCTGTAGAGGTACTTGCATTGGGGGCCTAAGGTACAGCTGCAGAGCCCACCCACCAAAGTGCTTTAGGAATAGAGACACACCTACCTCACTGGCACTTGGGGGAAGCCTGTCAGCATCCTGCCCCCTGAAGTGTGAACTCCTGCTGCTACTAGAATCTGGTGCACACAACTATCACCAGTACTTCTCTAGGTGGATCGGTGACAGTCTGCACTACACACTTGATGACCCCAAATCAGATTCTACTCAAGAATAGTGAATGGACTCTTAGGATTATATATCTGGTAACAGCCCAAACCAGCTGGTAATAGGACATAAGTGATTCAAGAGCTACAACAATAAAGACAGCGCAATCTAGTAGCCCATCTACATATATTGAAAGAAAACAAAACAAGATAAGACTCAGTGAGCAAATATAGAATAAATCACTAAATATCTTAGAGAATGGCTCGGAGGCAGCAGTCGATATCAAACCACATAAAGAAGCAGACCATGATTGCTTCTATAACTCCTCAAACTAAAGAATCAAAATCTTTCCCAAATGAAGATACAATCCTGGAACTGCCAGATGCAGAATATAAAAAACTAATTTACAGAATGCTTCAAGACATCAGGGATGACCTCAGAAATGAAATAAGGCAATCTACAGAAAAAGCCAAGGAACACACTGATAAAGCAGTTGAAGAACTCAAAAAGATTATTCAAGAACATAGTGGAAAAATTAATAAGCTGCAAGAATCCATAGAGAGACAGCATTCAGAAATCCATAAGATTAACAGTAAAATTACAGAATTAGACAACTCAATAGGAAGTCTGAGCAGCAGACTCGAGCAATTGGAATGCAGAGTGGGAGATCTGGAGGACCAGGGAATTGACACCAATATAGCTGAAAAAAAAAATCAGATAAAAGAGTTTTAAAAAAATGCAGAAACTCTAAGAATCATGTGGGACTCTATCAAGAAGAATAACTTGCGTGTGATTGGAGTTCCAGAACAGGGAAGGATGACAGAAAACACAGAGAGAATAGCTGAAGATATGTAGGCAGAAAACTTCCCTGACATCATGAAACACGAAAGGATATCTATCCAAGATGCTCATCAAACCCCGTTTAAGACTTATCCCAAAAGAAAATCACCAAGACATATTATCATCAAACTTGCCAAAACCAAAGATAAAGAGAAAATTTTAAAAGCAGCCAGGGATAAAAGAAAGGTCTCCTACAAAGGAGAATCAATAAGAATAAGTTCAGACTACTCAGCAGAAACCATGCAGGCAAGAAGGCAATGGGATGACGTATATAGAGCACTGAGGGAGAAAAACTGCCAATCAAGGATCATATATCCAGCAAAACTCTCTCTCAAATATGAAGGTGAAATTAAAACATTTGTAGATAAAAACAAGCTTAGAGAATTTGCAAAAACCAAACCAAAGCTACAAGAAATACTAAAGGAAATTGTTTGGTCAGAAAACCAATAATATCAGATACCAGCACAACACAAGGTCACAGAACAGAACATTCCGATATCAACTCAAATAGGGAACTCACAAAAACAAATTAAGATTAATTTTAAAAAGAAAAAAAATGCTCAAAACAGGGAATCATTGAAGTCAAAGTGTAAAAGATCACAATAATCAAAAAGAGGGACTAAATACACGTGGCATAGAACTGCCATATGGAGAGGGAAGCAAGGCAATACAGGACAATACAAGTTGGGGTTTTACTTAGAAAAATAGGGGTAAATATTAAGGTAACCACAAAGAGGTATAACAACTCCATAACTCAAAATAAAAACCAAGAAAAACATAATGACTCAGCAAACATAAAGTCAAATACTATGAAAATGAGGAACACACAAGTTACAAAGAAAAACTTAGCACAAAAAAGTAAGTGGAAAAATGAAATTGTCAACAACACACACAAAAAGGCATCAAAATGACAGCACTAAACACATACTCATCTATAATTACGCTGAATGTAAATGGACTAAACGCACCAACAAAGAGACAGAGAGTCTCAGACTGGATAAAGAAACATGATCCGTCTCTATGCTGCCTACAAGAGACACACCTTAGACTTAGAGACACAAACAAACTAAAACTCAAAGGATGGAAAAAAATATATTGAGCAAAGAACAAGCAAAAAAGAGCAGGAGTAGCAATATTAATTTCTGACAAAATAGACTTTAGACTTAAATCCACCACAAAGGATAAAGAAGGACACTAAATAATGATTAAAGGGACAACTGACCAGGAAGATATAACCATATTAAATATTTATGCACCCAATGACAGGGCTGCAAGATACATAAAACAAATTTTAAGAGAACTGAAAAGTGAGATAGACACCTCCACAATTATAGTAGGAGACTTCAACACACCACTTTCGGAGAAGAATAGGACTTCCAGTTAGAAGCTCAATAGAGACATGGAACACCTAATTGCTATAATCAACCAACTTGACCTCATTGACTTATACAGAACACTCCACCCAACAGCTGCAAAGTATACTTTTTTTTAGTGCACATGGAACATTCTCTAGAATAGACCACATATTAGGTCATAAAACAAACCTTTGCAGAATCCAAAACATCGAAATATTACAAAGCATCTTCTGAGACCATAAGGCCATAAAAGTGGAAATCAATAACAGAATAATTAGGGAAAAGAAATCAAATACTTGGAAACTCAACAATACCCTGCTGAAAAAAGACCGGGTTATTGAAGACATTAAGGAGGGAATAAAGATATTCGTAGAATGCAACGAGAATGAAAACACTTCCTATCAAAACCTCTGGGACACAGCAAAAGCAGTGCTCAGAGGTCAATTTATATCGATAAATGCACACATACAAAAAGAAGAAAGAGCCAGAATCAGAGAACTGTCCCTACAACTTGAACAAACAGAAAGTGAGCAACAAAAGAATCCATCAGGCACCAGAAGAAAACAAATAATAAAAATTAGAGCTGAACTAAATGAATTAGAGAACAGAAAAACAATTGAAAGAATTAACAAAGCCAAAAGCTGGTTCTTTGAAAAAATTAACAAAATTGATAAACCATTGGTCAGACTGACTAAAGAAATACAGGAAAGGAAACAAATAACCCGAATAAGAAATGAGATGGGCCACATCACAACAGACCCAACTGAAATTAAAAGAATCATATCAGATTATTACGAAAAATTGTGCTCTAAAAAATTTGCAAACCTAGAAGAAATGGATGAATTTCTAGAAAAACACTACCTGCCTAAACTAACACAATCAGAAGTAGAACAACTAAATAGACCCATAACAAAAAAAGAGATTGAAACGGTAATCAAAAAACTCCCAACAAAAAAAAGGTCTGGCCGGACAGCTTTACTGCAGCGTTCTACCAAACTTTCAGAGAAGAGTTAACACCACTACTACTAAAGGTATTTCAAAGCATAGAAAATGACGGAATACTGCCTAACTCATTCTTTGACGCCACCATGTTCCTGACACCAAAACCAGGTAAAGACATCACAAAAAAAGAAAATTACAGACCTATATCCTTCATGAACATAGACGCAAAAATCCTCAACAAAATTCTAGCAAATAGAATTCAACAACATATCAAAAAATAATCCACCACGACCAAGTGGGATTTATACCAGGTATGCAAGGCTGGTTTAATATTAGAAAAACCATTATTATAATCCACCATATAAATAAAACAAAAGACAAAAACCACATGATCTTATCAATTGATGCAAAAAAGCCATTTGACAAAGTCCAACACCCATTCATGATAAAAACTCTCACCAAAATAGGAATTGAAGGAAAATTCCTCAACATAATAAAGGGCCTCTATACGAAGCCAACAGCCAACATCACTCTAAATGGAGAGAGCCTGAAAGCATTTCCCTTGAGAACGGGAACCAGACAAGGATGCCCTTTATCACCACACTTATTCAACATTGTGCTAGAGGTCCTAGCCAGAGCAATTAGGCTAGACAAAGAAATAAAGGGCATTCGGATTGGCAAGGAGGAAGTAAAATTATCTCTGTTTGCAGATGACATGATCTTATACACAGAAAACGCTGCGGAATCCTCCAGAAAATACTGAAACTAATAGAAGAGTTTGGCAGATTCTGAGGTTATAAGATAAACATACAAAAATCACTTGAATTCCTCTACATCAACAAAAAGAACATCGAAGAGGAAATCACCAAATCAATACCATTCACAGTAACCCCCAGGAAGATAAAATACTTAGGAATAAATCCTACCAAAGATGTAAAAGACCTATACAAAGAAAACTACAAAGCACTACTGCAAGAAACTAAAAAGGACCTACTTAAGTGGAAAAACATACCTTGCTTATGGATAGGAAGACTTAACATAGTAAAAATGTCTATTCTACCAAAAGCCATCTATACATACAATGCACTTCCGATCCAAATTCCAATGACATTTTTTAATGTGATGGAGAAACAAATCACCAACTTCATATGGAAGGGAAAGAAGCCTCGGGTAAGTAAAGCATTACAGAAAAAGAAGAAGAAAGTGGGAGGCCTCACTCTACCTGATTTTAGAACATACTATACAGCCACAGTAGTCAAAACACCCTGGTACTGGTACAACACCAGGCACATAGACCAATGGAACAGAATTGAGAACCCACATATAAATCCATCCACATATGAGCAGCTGATATTTGACAAAGGCCCAGTGTCAGTTAATTGGGGAAAAGATAGTCTTTTTAACAAATGGTGCTGGCATAACTGGATATCCATTTGCAAAAAAATGAAACAGGACCCATACCTCACACCAAGCACAAAAACTAACTCCAAGTGGATCAAAGACCTAAACATAAAGACTAAAACGATAAAGATCATGGAAGAAAAAATAGGGACAACGTTAGAAGCCCTAATACAAGGCATAAACAGAATACAAAACATTACCAAAAATGACAAAGAGAAACCAGATAACTGGGAGCTCCTAAAAATCAAACACCTATGCTCATCTAAAGACTTCACCAAAAGAGTAAAAAGACCACCTACAGATTGGGAAAGAATTTTCAGCTATGACATCTCTGACCAGTGCCTGATCTCTAAAATCTATATGATTCTGTTAAAACTCAACCACAAAAAGACAAACAACCCAATCAAGAAGTGGGCAAAGGATATGAACACACACTTCACTAAAGAAGATATTCAGGCAGCTAACAGATACATGAGAAAATGCTCTCGATCATTAGCCATTAAAAAAAATTTTTTTTTTTTTTGAGAAATGCAAATTAAAACTACGATGAGATTCCATCTCACTCCAAGAAGGCTGGCATTAATCCAAAAAACACAAAATAATAAATGTTGGAGAGGCTGCGGAGAGATTTGAACTCTTATACACTGCTGGGGGGAATGTCAAATGGTACAACCACTTTGGAAATCTTTCTTGCGTTTTCTTAAAAATTTAGCAATAGAACTTCCATACAACCCAGAAATCCCACTCCTCGGAATATACCCTAGAAAAGTAAGAGCCTTTACACGAACAGGTATATGCACAGCCATGTTTTTTGCGGCTCTGTTTACAATAGCAAAAAGCTGAAAGCAAGCAATGCGTCCATCAACGGGTGAACGGTTAAATAAATTGTGGTATGTTCACACAATAGAATACTGCGCATCGATAAAGAACAGTGACGAATCTGTGAAACATTTCATAACATGGAGGAACCTGGAAGGCCTTATGTTCAGTGAAATTAGTCAGAGGCAAAAGGACAAATATTGTATAAGACCACTATTATAAGATCTTGAAAAATAGTATAAACTGAGAAGAACACATACTTTTGTGGTTACGGGGGGGCAGGGAGGGAGGGTGGGAGAGGGTTATTTACTGATTAGTTAGTAGATAAGAACTACTTTAGGTGAAGGGAAGGACAATACTCAATACACGGAAGGTCAGCTCAACTGGACTGGACCAAAAGCAAAGAAGTTTCCAGGATAAACTGAATGCTTCAAAGGTCAGTGGAGCAAGGGTGGGAGTTTGGAGACTACGGCTTAAGGGGACTTCTAAGTCAATTGGCAAAATAATTCTATTATGAAAACATTCTGCATCCCACTTTGAAATGTGGCATCTGGGGTCTTAAATGCTAACAAGCGGCCATCTAGGATGCATCAATTGGTCTCAATCTACCTGGTTCAAAGGAGAATGAACAACACCAAGGTCACACGATAACGATGAGCCCAAGAGACAGAAAGGGCCACATGAACTGGAGAGTTACATCATCCTGAGACCAGAAGAACTAGATGGTGCCTGGCCACAACCGATGACTGCCCTGACAGGGAGCACAACAGAGAACCCCTGAGGGAGCAGGAGATCAGTGGGATGCAGACCCCAAATTCTCATAAAAAGACCAGACTTAATGGTCTGACTGAGACTAGAAGAATCCCGGTGGTCATGGTCCCCAAACCTTCTCTTGGCCCAGGACAGGAACCATTTCCAAAGACAACTCATCAGACATGGAAGGGACTGGACAATGGGTTAGAGAGAGATGCTGATGAAGAGTGAGCTGCTTGTATCAGGTGGACACTAGAGACTGTGTTGGCATCTCCTGTTTGGAGGGGAGATAGGAGGGTAGTGAGGGCTGGAAACCGGCAAAATTGTCATGAAAGGAGAGACTGAAAGGGCTAACTCATTAGGGGGAGAGTAAGTGGGATTATGGAGTAAGGTGTGTATAAGCTTTTATGTGACAGACTGACTTGATTTGTAAATGTTCACTTAAAGCTCAATAAAAATTATTTAAAAAAAAAGTCAGCCATTGAAAACTCTCAGGAGCAGAACTCTCTAACATACACAGAGATTGCCATGAGTCAGAATAGCCTCAATGGTAACTGGTTTACTCACTATCAAAATTTGCTAGTAATTCAAAAGTTCGTAGTAACTGCAAGACAGGGGTAAAAAATGAAGCCTGAAATCTCTTGAAGAAAACCCATTACATGGTGATGTCTAACGCCAACAGACCAGGAAGTATGGTCAGAAAAAGAAGAGAATCAGACACTGATGAGTTTTAGAAGCCTTCACAGGAGTCGACAAAAAGCATCTGACATATCTAATTCTTGGCAGAATCTGAGTAAATTGTGTCAGATTAATTTATTGTAGTTCTTAGAGAGAAAGAATAATCATAAGAGAAAGGAGCTAATGTAACCTACTTAAACCTTTAAAAGTCATTATAGAAGTTCTTTCCAAAATCTTTTAAAGACCTTGAATTTAGCCTGGGGTTATAGAAGAGTATAGGAAAAAAAAAAAAAAAACAGAAAATTGTTGGACTTCAGCAGAGCATTTAACATTTTTTATTGTTTTTATTTGTGATTACATATGGGGATCAGTGTGTATCATAATCATTTCAGTCTATAGGATTTGTAAGATTTAAAATCTTAAATTTACTGGATAACACTGAACTTTTCTTTGATAAGGGAAGGTTCATGCTGATGGAATAGATTAAAAGAGCACACAGTTCTGTGCAAATAGGCAGAAAATAGGAAGGCAAAAGCTACAGTAGGAAAGTTCAAAGAAAAAATTATGAAAAGTGCAAAATTCAAATTATGTTGTAATGAGAAAAGAAGTGAGAATCATACTAGATTGTATTGTTATTATTGCTCTCATTAGTTTGTCTGCCTTCCTTGACCCACCTACATGCTATCAACCCCTTGCTGGTATAGCCAAAAAGGGTAACAATTTCTTAGCCATTTTAACCACAGTAGTAGAAACAATACAAAATACACTGCCCACAGTTAAGATAAATACTATGCTTCCAGAACATCATATACATTCATATAACGCATTAAAATGTGATCTAAAAGTCTAAAAAAATTGGCCAGTGAAAATCTTATGAATAGCAACAGAACATTGTCTGCTCTAGTGCTGGAAAATGAGCCCCTCAGGTTGGAAGGCACTCAAAAGACGACTGGGGAAGAGCATCTCCCTCAAAGCAGAGTCGATATCAATGATGTAGATGGAGTCAAGCTTTCCAGACCTTCATTTGCTGATGTGGTCCGACTCAAAATGAGAAGAAACAGCTGCAAACATCCATTAATAATCAGAACATGGAATGTACGAAGTATGAATCTAGAAAAATTGGAAGTGATCAAAAATGAAATGGAATGCAGAAAAATTGATATTCTAGGCATTGATGAGCCAAGATGGGCTGGCATTGGCCATTTTGAATCAGACAATCATATATGGTCTACTATGCCAGGAATAACTAATTAAAGAGGAATGACACTGCATTCATTGTCAAAAAGAATATTTCAAGATCTACCTTGAAGAACGACACTGTCAGTGATAAGATAATATCGATACACGTACAAGGAAGACCAGTTAATACGACTATTATTCAAATTTATGAACCAATCACTAATGCCAGAAATTGAAGATGAACAAATTGAAGATTGTTACAAACGTCCTTAGTCTGAAATTGAGCAAACATGCAATCAAGATGTGTTGATAATTACTGATGATCGGAATAGTGGAAATTGGAAGCAAAGAAGAAAGATCAGTAGTTGGAAAATATGGCCTTGGCAATAGAGAAGATGCTGGAGATCGCATGATAGAATTTTGCAAGACCAACCACTTATTCATTACAAATACCTTTTTCAACAACATAAACGGAGGCTATCAATGCGGACCTCTCCAGATGAAGTACACAGGAATCAAGTTGACTACATCTGTGGAAAGAGATCATGGAAAAGCTCAATATCATCACTCCGAACAAGGCCAGGGGCTGACTGTGGAACCGACCATTAAGTGCTCATATGCAAGTTGAAGTTGAAGTGAAAGAAAATTAAAATAAGTCCACAAGAGCCAAAATACATCCTCAAGTATATCCCACCTGAATTTAGAGACCATCTCAAGAACAGATTTGATTAAGTGCACATTAATGACTGAAGACCAGACGAATTGTAGGGGGACATCATACATGAAGAAAGCAAAAAGTCATTCAAAAGACAGGAAAAGAGAAGACCCCAAAATGGATTTCAGAAGAGACTCTGAAATTTGTTTTTGAACATAGAGAAGCTAAAGTGAATGAAAGATGTGATGAAGTCATTGGACCAACCCTTTTTGGTATAGTGACTCTGTGTATTCCTTCCATCTTCTCAAGAAGACAAAGTAAACTATTACAACGAAATGTGCAAAGACATGGAGGTAAAAAACCAAAAGGGAAGAACACGCTATTTCTCAAGCTGAAAGAACTCAAGAAAAAACATCCAAGCCTCAAGTTGCAATATTAAAGGATTCTAGGGGCAATTTATTTAATTATGCAGGAAGCATCAAAAGAAGATGGAAGGAATACACAGAGTCACTCTGCCAAAAAGAATTGGTTCATAGTCAGTCATTTTCAGGAGGTATCAAATATTCAAGAACCGATAGTATTGAAGGAAGAAGTCCAAGCTGCACTGCAGGTATCGGCAAAAAACAAGGCTCCAGGAATTGTCAGAATACTAATTGAGATGTTTCAACAAATGGATGCAGCACTGGAAATGTTCACTCTTCTATGCCAAGAAATTTGGAAAACAGCTCCCTGGCCAAACAACTGGAAGAGATTCGTATTTTTACCCATTCCAAAGAAAGGTGATTCAACATAACGAGGAAATTATTGAACAATATCATTAATGTCACACGCAAGAAAAATTTTCGTGGAGAACATTCAACGGCAGTTGTAGCAGTACATCTATAGGGAACTGTCAGAAATTCAAGCCAGATTCAGAAGAGGACGTGGAACAAGGGATATCTTTGCTGATGTCAGATGGATCATGGCTGAAAGCAGAGAATACCAGAAAGATGTTTACCTGTGTTTTATTGACTATGCAAAGGCATTCAACTGTGTGGATCATAACAAATTATGGATAACATTGTGAGGAATGGGAATTCCAGAATGCTTAATTGTGCTTCTGAGGAACCAGTACATAGACCAAGAGGTAGTCATTCAAACAGAACAAGGGGATACTGCATTTTTTTAAATCAGAAAAGGGTTGTATTCTTTTGCTATATTTATTCAATCTGTGTGCTGAGCAAATAATCCAAAAAGCTGGAGTATACGAAGAAGAACTGGGCATCAGGACTAGAGGAAGATTCATTTGCAACCTGCAATATGCAGATGACACAACATTGCTTGTGGAAAGCAAAGAGGACTTGAAGCACTTACTGATGAAGATCAAAGACTACAGCCTTCAATATGGATTACACCACAACATAAAACCAAAATCCTCATAACTGGACCAATAAGCAACAACATGATAAACAGAAAAGATTGAAGTTGTCAAGGATTTCATTTTAGTTAGATCTACAATCAACAGCCACGGAAGCAGCAGTCAAGAAAGCAAATGACATATTGCATCGGGCAAATCTGCTGCAAAAGATCTCTTTAAAGCGTTAAAAAACAAAGATGTCACTTTAAGGGCTAAGGTGCACCTGACCCAAGCTATGATATTTTCAATTGCCTCATATTGGTTTTTTCATATGGTTGCAAAAGCTAAATAATGAATAAGGAAGACTGAAGATGAATTGATGTCTTTGAATTATGGCATTGGTGAAGAATATTGACTACACCATGGACTAATCATGAACAAATCTGTCTTGGAAGAAGTACAGAACGCTCCTCCAAAGTGAGGATGGTGAGACTTCTTCTCACCTACTTTGGACAGGTTATCAGGAGGGACCAGTCCCTGGAGAAAGACACCATGTTTGAGAAAGTAAGGATCAGTGAAAGGGAGGAAGACCGTCAATGAGATGGATTGACATAATAGCTGCAACGGTGGGCTTGAGCATAGCAATAATTGTGAGGATGGTGCAGGACTGGGTAGTGTTTCTTTCTGTGGTTCGTAGTGTCACTATGAGTCGGAACCAACTTGATGGCACCTAACAACAACAACGTTTCAGTTGGAAAAGTGATGGTACAGAAGAAGTAGAATTAAGTCTTCATAGGCATGGATACAATAGAAAAGTTAACAATGCATTTATTTGCCTATCCTGGAAATAGCAAGATAAGCGGTAAAGCACTGAAACAAATCATAATTCTCTTAGGATGAAGATCAGGAAGTCATTATTCATAGTGGATAATAAACTTAAAGAACTCATTGTCCCAAAAAGTGGCAGTGGCAGGAGATTAAAATGGATTTGAAATAGTTTTCATCAAATTGATGAATGATATGACTATAAAAAGCTACTAAGGAAAACTGGGACATGATTCAACTTTCAGGTTAAGGTGAAGAAAATTAATTCATTCTGCTTAATGGCAGGTAACTTGTGGTAACTGTCAATAACAGCTTAATTGATTAAAACTGTGCTGTCCAACAGAAAGCTATCAGTCATATTTGGCTATTTAAATTTAAAATTAAATATGTTAATAGTAAAAAAAATTCAGTTTTTCTATCACAATGTGCATACTTCAAGTCCTTAATATCTGTGTGTGGCTAGTGACTACTCAGTTGGACAGCGGTTTATAAGATATTTCCAACATTATAGAAAGTTCTACTGAAGAGGGCTGGTAAAATGACCATGAATATTCTTAAACGATACAGTTTGGAAAGTCATATGTTTAGCCTCCACAATTTTCCCTTTTAGTAAGATGTAAAGCATGATATCCCACTACTAGTGTTATAGAAATAGGGAATGTTGTTGTTTTTCCATGCTGTCAAGTGGATTCCAACTCATATCAATAACACAATATTCAACAACAGTAACTAAAACAAGAGATTATCGAGTTATCAGAAATCTCCCATCTGTACCTTCTGAGGCCACTTTTCAAATCTTTAGCTCTGCTTATATGCCTGAGCAAGTAATTGATAATTAACTGGTCATTGATTTTCTCATTTTAAAAGAAACAAAAACAGTGTCTATTCACTGTTGCTATCAAAGCCCCTAAAGTAAATAAAGACAATTCTTCAATTATACTCAAACAATTTCACATACACTAGGGCAAGCGTCGCAGCCTATTTGACTTCGCTTTTCAAGCTCTACTTACTTCTATTTTTAACTAAGTCTGGCAGAAAAGGCATAATGTAAACATGTGGAAGAGAAAAGCAAGATGAAGAACATTCTTTAGGATAGTGTGAGCACAAAGGAGGAAATGTATGTCATACAGTCAAAGGAAAAATGGAGTATGACAGTTTGAGTGGAAAAGGTGTTGTGTAATGAAATAGTGACAGATAACAGGAGAGATTAGAACAGAGTGTTTCAAAGACTGAGGAGTCTGGATTTCACTCTGTAGTACTGAAATTTTTTTCTGTGGGTATTTGTATGACTATTGCAATCATCTTTGTAAAATAATTTGAATCTGAGAAAAGATGGGGGCAATGGGAATGAAAAAAGAAATATCCTTATGGAGGCAAATAAAAGGTTAAAACATCAAAGAATTAATGTGTAAAATTTAAAACCTGAATTCTGATTAAAGTACAGGAATGATTCCTGAGAAAAATATTTGAATAAGAAAAAAAATTTCTCCTAAGACGGTGGTATATGTGTTTTAAATGCAGAACAGAAACTCCAATGATGACTAAATGCTGGGTAAAATAAAATATTTTCAAATAAAGTGGTCATCAATAAGGAAACATATTTTTCAAATGTTACCCAGATGCAAAACACCCAGTTTTGTCAGGGAAAACCCATTATTCCAGGATCTAAGAAATATCACGTCAAAACCTTAGGCAAAGACATTAAATGAGTCATATTGGCCATTCAGTATTGATTAAGAGTGTCAAATGATCACTAAAACATACTTAAATGCTGAGGGACTTGAAAGATAATATTCACGCAAATTACTTGAAGTGTACATGAATGTGTAAAGAAAGCATTCTTCACCGGAAATATCTGTCACTCACATGGCTCCTTTTGTGAAACAGTCTTTGACCAACAGTTACACATTCTAAGGCAAGCACTTGGTTTGAAAATGTTTTGTTGATTACAAAATCAAAACATAAATACAACCATAGATGATATTCAAAAGAATATTTTATAGCAACTGAAGATACTTCCAGAGAAGATTAAAAAAGGGTTTCAAATAGTGATAATATCATTAGGATCAGCATAGAAATGATCATAGTTACAATATTGAAGAAGAGAATACTTATTTGAATATATCCTGCTATTTTCCTAAGGTATAATTGACTTAGAAGTAAAAATCGATAGCATACACCAAGTTAGCAGATAACAGTGTTGCTGAGTAGGCCTCTTTTGGCAGAACGGCTTATTAAACAGACAAGAAATAGCTGAACTTAGTGTATACTCTGTTGTATGTAAATAGTATTTTTAAATTCTTAAAAATAGTTTACCTTCAGTTGATTAAGAATTACCCTCTTTAAAACTTAGATCAATTTTTATATCCAGACTATTAAAATTTAGTAATGAAATGTTAAACTTCAGCCCATCACGCCCATAGGTAATTAACTTCACAGCCTAGTTTATTGAGGGCTAACTTAGATTATTTTTGTTTTATTAAGCAGAAGACTTATTTTTGTACTGAGGGAAAAAACTCCTCACAGCACTTTGTTCCATACAGTTGTGCATTACAGAAAAGAAAATTCAGCTTTTATATGAATTATTCTTTTGAAACAGTTTCCTAACTTTATTTTTCAAATGGGACAGTAAGATAGAAAAGCAAAACAACTAAAAGAAGGGAAAAAAAATGAAGTAAAATAACCGCATTATTTTCCCTTTGCTCTTCAGTTAAATGCTGTTTAAAATTCCATGATTTTAGTCAACACTATACAGCTCTACACTAGGAACAGTTCCATTAAATTCAAAAACAAGGAGAAAGATGTCAGTTTGGACTTCTGCTTCTAAACATCACTGAGGTTTGCTCCATTAATGTAAACAAATGAAAATTGTAAAGTAGAAATTCAACTGGCAAACATATAAAAATATATTAAAATAACCTGAGAGTTAAAAATCCATAAGACACACTTAAACTGATCAAATATAAAATATGTGGATAATAAGAATACTACTACACGTTGGCTAGGATATTGTGAAGCAGCCCCTTTTAGGCACTGAATGTTGGAATATAAATTAGTACATCTATTCTAAAATCATTTTCGCAATAAATAGCAAGAGCCTTGAAAAGAAGCTGACTCCTTGTGATCAAGGAATGTCTAAGAATCTACAATAATAGTCAAAACTTGTAGAAAAAAAAAGATGTTCAGAAAAAAGATATAAATAATAGATATTAGAAATAATTTAAACATTTAACTGTGGAAAATGGTTGAATACATAGAACATCTATATGAAAAATTCTATGTAGCTACTAATATTCTATTTTAGAATACTTAATGATGAAAAACTGCTCACATAATACGTAAAGTTCAAAAGGAGAAAATAAAATGGCATAGATTGTAGATCAAATTTGATAAAATAAAATCTAATTATTAAAAAAAAACTATCACATGTATACAAACCCAAGACAAAAAGTTTTAAGGGATGGATAGAGAGATAGAAACAGGGAGAGAGAGAGATGACAGATTGGCAGGTAGGTAGGGAAGTGAGTAGATAGATGTACAGATAGGTATGTCTTTAGATAAATGTATTGATACATTGATAGTTGATAGATGGTAGATAGATGATAGATAGATAGATAGATGGATGATAGATAAATAAATAGATGATAGATAATAGATAGATGATAGACAGACAGACAGATGACAGATAGATGATAGATAGATGATAGACAGACAGATAGATAGATAGATAGATGATAGATAGATAGATGATAGATAGATAGATGGATGATAGATGGATGATAGATTAGATGATAGATAGATAGATAGACAGACAGACAGACAGACAGACAGACAGATAGATAGATAGATAGATAGATAGATAGATAGATGGATGATAGATAGATAGATAGATGGATGATAGATAGATAGATAGATAGATAGATAGATAGATAGATGATAGATAGATAGATAGATAGATAGATAGATAGATAGATAGATAGATAGATAGATAGATAGATAGATAGATAGATAGATAGATAGATAGATAGATAGATAGATAGATAGATAGGGAAGGAAGGAAGGAAGGAAGGAATGAACGAACGAACGGGTTAAATAAAAGAGTGATTATTTCCTAATAGAACTATAGGTAAATTTTGTTTTCTTCTTTTCTTCCTCCTAGAATGAACAAGTAATTCCTTTTCTTACTCAAGAAAAAAATGTTTTAAAACCTCTAGACATCATTTTACTACATAATATATCAAATTCTCACTGCTTAAAAGAGTAACATGTCTAATTTAAAACTTTAATTTTTTTTTTTTTAGAAGTTGACCCCTTCTGTCTTTTTCTCTACTCTTGTTACTGCATATACCTTTCAAACATGATCTATACAGAAATCAGCAGGGTGTAACTATTAAATAATGACATTGCTGTCACATGCACTGATTCAAAATAAAGTATAGGTTAATAAATTCTTCATAAAAATGACACTATCTTCATAGAGGGGCACTACTGGAGATTGCTGGTTGATTAAACCTCCGGCAAGACATATTTGTTCTCTAGTTCTATATTTATTGATTTTGTAGTAATAACTGCAATGCAGAATTACTGCTTGTACTTACCTCAGTGCAAAGAGCCCTGTTGTTTTTTATCAGAACATTATGTTTCCTACTTTGCTTTTCAATTTCCTGGATGTATCAACAAAAAAAAAATGAGTTAAAAAAAAAAAAAAACTGGCACCTGAGACTCCAATTTACATCACTTCAAAATACAATGAGAAATGTAAAAAAGAGTTTCCATGAAAACAAAGGCAGTTCTAGTATATTAGAAATTCAAATTATGAAAGGGTGTACTGCTGACATAAAACTATTAATTTTAAATATTTTTACTTCTCTGCCAGAATGTTATCTAAGAAGTGGATATACCCACCTCATTTCTATATAACTGATTTTCTGCAATAAGGCTTATAAGGGAAAAGCGGTTCTAGCTGAAACATATATGAACGCAAACTGTCTGTGGAAACCCTGGTAGTGTAGTGGTTAAGTGCTACAGCTGCTAACCAAGAGGTCAGGAGTTCAAATCTGCCAGGCGCTCCTAGGAAACTCCATAGGCCAGTTCTACTCTGTCCTATACAGTCGCTATAAGTCAGAATCGACTCGACGGCAGTGAGTTTGATTTTGGTTAAACTCTCTATTACATACTTTTGGTATGCAAAAAAATTGCTAGTATACATCCTGAGTTACAAGAACAAAATTCTGCTTCCAAGGATATGAAGATTCAATGGTATAAATATTTTATATTCAGATTTACTTTAGTAGACCTTTTCTAATGCTTCATTATCCTAGAATACAATGATAAGGTGACAAGTAGTATTAATATTTTCTGCCCATTTTAAACATTGGCAAAAATTTCTTTGGAGATAAATCTTTTAAATTTTCCCTTTTTTTTTTTTTTTACATTAAGACAGAGACAAATCTAAGATGTGTTTTAAATGTCATCAGGATTATGTTAGGAAATGTAGAGTATCTTTAATTTTCTTTTAATAGACTGGCTTTTAGAAAAATTTTAGGTTTACAGAAAGTAGAGTCCTCAATCTCTTCAGTCATCCTCCCCACGCAGTTTGTCATATTAACATAGTTCATTACCTTGATGCTTTTATTACAACTGATGAACCAATACTGGTGCACTATTATTAACCAAAGTCCTTAGATACATTAGGGTTCACACTTTGTGTTGCACAGTTCTACTGGTTTTGACAAACACATAATGTCATGGATCTACCATTGCAATATCATGCAAAATAGGTTTATTGCCCTAAAAATCCCTTGTACTTCACCATCTCTCCCCTCCTTCCTCTGAACACCTACCAATCACTACTATTTTCACTATCTCTATACTTTTGCCTTTCCAGAATGTCATATATTCAGAATCATACCTGTGCAGCTTTTTCAGGCATACTTCTTTCACTTAGTAATATACCTCTAAGGTCTTTCCATGTCTTTTTATAGCCTCATAGTTCATTTCTTTTTATTGCTGAATAATACTTAATTGTATGAATGTACCACAGTTTGTTATCCATTCACCTATCGAAGAACATCGAAATTGCCTCCAGTTTGGAGCAAGTGTGAATAAAGCAGCTATAAACATGCATGTGCAGGTTTTTGTGTGGACACAATCTTCCAATTCCTTTGTGTAAATACCTAGGAACATGATCGCTGAATCAGATTGTAAGCCTGTGTATAGCTTTGTGAGAAACTGTCAAATTGTCTTCCCAGGAGCAGTGGGTGAGAATTCCTCTTGCTTCACTCTGTCCTTTAGAGTTGCTATGAGCTGGAATCGACTAGATAGCAATGACTAATAGATGTGTAGTGGCATCTCATTGATGGTTTAATCTGCAATTTCCTAATGACATGTTATGTTGAACATCTTTTCATATGTTTACTTCCCATCTGTATGTCTTCTTTGGTGAGATGTCTGTTCAGATCTTTTACTCATTTTCAGTTAGTTTGTTTGTTTTTGTATTGTTGAGTTTTATTAAGATTTCTGTGTATATTTTGGATATAAGTTATTTAACAAATATGTGTTTTGTAAATATTTGCCTCCAGTCTGTGGCTTGTCTTAGTATTCTATTAACAGTGTCTTTTCAGAACAGACATTTTTAATTTTAAGGTCAACTTATCATTTTTGTCTATTTTTTCCTTATTGCTGTCTGCTTTTTCTGTCATCTCTTGGATAGCCCTGAATATTAGAGTTTTGAATTCCCTATCACATAGTTCCAGAGCCTTTTCTTCTACCAGAAGGCGATTGGTGTTTTATTTTGGATGCTTACTGGAACCATTCTGTCCTCTTTTTTTTTTTTTTTTAAATATGGTTTGGTATTATCTGCTTGGAGACATTCAGTAATTATTTGTTTATTGGTTGTAGAATTGTTTGTTTCATCCTGCTGTTTTGTTTTATTTGGCTATGCCTGTGCAGGTAGACTGAGTGTTCTTTGTTGTTTGCTTATCTGTGGGCATGATACATCTCATCACCTTGCCCAAAGGACAGGGCCAGTCACTCAGCTATGGTGCAGCAGGGCAGGTTCAGTGGAGGGAGAGGGGCGGTGATGGGTCTTTTGCAGTATGTACTGGTACCAACAGGGTGGGGCCAAGTGGCAGTGCAGGGCAGGGTCCCGTGGTCTGTGTCTGTGGGATTTTGGTTCTCAGTGTGCAATGTAGATAGGCAGGAGGAAATGGGAGGATATGATGTGTGGAGCTAAGTGGATGTGGAAAGGAAGGGGAAAAAGAGAGAGAAACAGAAGTCAAAAAAGAAGAAAACAAAAAGCGCTGTGGGAGCCTGACATTGGAGTGGCACAAGCCCAAGGAAGCTGCATGTCAGTGGCTTTCTAGCTGGGCAGTGTGACGAAGCCCATAAAGAAAAGGCAGATTTGGCACACATGGCTAGGTGGGTGGGAGAAAAGACAGGGGAAGAGAGAGAGAGATAAGAAAAAGTAAAGAAAAAAAAAAAAGAGAGAGAGATAAAGAGAAAGGCACGGTTGGCCAGGTGGTTCAGAGGAAGGAAAGGAAAGAAGGTAGAGCGAGACAAGAAACTGAGGGGAAAAAAAAAATGCCAGGTGTTTGGGAGTCAGGAAAATAGAGACAAGAAACTGAGAGGAAAAAAAAAAAAAAAAAAGCCAGGTCATTCAGAGGCAGGAAACAAGGAAAGGCAGAAAGAGAAAAGAAACTGAGGGAAAAAAAGATAAAACAAAATACCCTGAGGGAGCCCACTGGAAGTGGCTCCCCAGCTGAGAGGTATTGCACAGCCCATCAAGAAGAAGAGATGACACATGTTGCCAGGTGTTTGGGAGAATGGTAAGGAAGGAAGGTAAAGAGAGACAAGAAGCAGAGAAAAGAGAAAAAATGTCATGAGAGGACCCACTGGTGTGAAAGGATGGACCAGGGAAGTGGTTCCTCAGCCAAGCAGTGCCAAACATCCCATCAAGACGGAGTGGAGATAGCACACAGCACCAGGTGTGTTCGGGAGAAAAGAAAGGAAGGAAGATAGAGATAGACAAGCAACTGAGAAAAGAAAAGAAATGTCCCCAGGGAGCCAACTGGCATGGTGGTGTGGACTAGGGAAGGGGCTCCCCAGTAGAGTGATGCTGTACAACCCTTCTAGAAGGAGTGGAGATGGCACACAGTGCCAGGTGTTTGAGAGAACAGAAAGGAAGGAAAGTAGAGAGAGACAAGAAGCAGAGAAAAGAGAGGAAAAAAAATGAGTGTGGACAGGGAAGTGGTTCCCCAGCCAAACAGTGCTGCTCAGCCCATCGAGAAGGAGCAGAAAATATGGCAGACGGCACCAGGTGTTTCTGAGAAAGGGAAGGAAGGAGCTGAGAGAGAAGAAACCAAAAGAAGCCAAATAAACAGCAACAACAACAACAACAAAAAAATGGCATTAAAGGAGCTAGCCAGTGGTGGGATAAGTCCCAGTGGCAATGAGCTGGTGTCTCTCTGATTGACGGCCTGCAGCCCACCAAAAAGCAGAAGAGCCTCGTGCAGAGAGAAGAAGGGTGGAGGGTGGGTGTGAATCCCTGGTTACTGGGTACTTTGTCTCCTGCTGAGAGCTCTATGAACCTGCCTTCCCATATGCCCTGTCTGATATTCTTGGTGGCTGAGGGGCACAAGATGGCAAATCTAGGTCATGTTAGCTGATAGGGGACCTCCCCTCTGTAGCTCTCCTTATTCTCTGTTCTCTGGCAGTTTCTTATTCCATTTGGTATTTGATGCTTAGGGTTCCAGGATTGACATTTGTAACTATTTTACTTAGTCTTTTAGATCTTTGCTGTGGAAGAACGGCATGATGCTTCTGTCTATAGCACCATGTTGGCTCTGCCTCCTGGAAGTGTGTTGAATCTATAGATCACATTGTGAAGAAATGACACTGAATAATATTGCCTTCCTATCCACGGACGTGAAATACAGATATGCGTCTTAACATCTACCATACATTCTGTGAAATAGGGCATGGTATGGACGTTGTGCAAACACCTGTGACCACAGGCATGGGGCTCCAGGGCACATTGACCCATGTCTGCTGGGCTCTGGTAAATTAGTTTCTCTTGAGGGCAGGCATTTGTTAGAGAGGACAGGTTGCTCTGAGGCTTTTCAAGATAGGTACTTTTTCCCTAAAAGCATGAAAGGATTTTTCTCTAATCTCCACAGCTAGAACTTTGTGGGGTTCCTGGAGTTAAAACACAAAAAAAGTATGGTCACCAGGAGGTTGTGTTTTTTTTTTTTTTTCCTCATTCAATAGTCTTTAAACATCGATCATTTACCTTTTAAGTATCTAACAGTTGCTTGCTCCAGTGATGGTTTCTGTCGTGGTAAGCTGTTATTCTATGTATCCACCTGTCTCTCCAGTTTTCAGGGTTGCAGTTTTCCCTATGACCTCAATTCTCTGATGGATCTAACAATAGTCTTTGGTTTTTATTTTGTTCAGCAGTTTTCTTGTTGTGAGGATGAAAGTGATGACTTCCAAACTCCACCTGTCAGACTGGAAAAGAATTCTCCTACCTATTACTTAAAACATTTTTAGCCAAATTTTTTGAACTTTCATTTACTATAAAAATTCTGAAACATTTTGGAGGTAATTGGAAGCTTTCAAATTAACCCTTTAAACCAATTCAGCTTAGATAAATTTAGTGCATTTCTTAAACCTTTGCAATTCTAATCAATTTTTACCATTTATATTAGTGTAGAATAGATTAAGAAAACAACTGGACCCCCAAATGTAATGGATCAGCACAATAAAAGCTATTTCTTGCATCTGTTCTCCAGAGGATTTCCAAGGTTACAGGGTTGGGGAATGTCTCTTCCACAAAATCATTTGAGGATAAAGACTGAGAACAACTTCTTTACCTTTAGTATGTGGTTTTTAAGTTAATCTTGGGGATCACAGTCCTCATCAGTCAGAAGGGGACATGAGCATGGAATATCACATTTAGGAGATTCGGGGGTGCAGGTCCATATTTCATAGCAGAGATATGTCACATGCACATATCTGTCTGAATTGTTGTTTTTAGGTGCCATTGAGTCAGTTTAGACTCATAGTGACCCTATGTACAACAGAACAAAACACTGCCCGGTCCTGTGTCATCCTCACAATCATTGTTATGTTTGAGCCCATTGTTGCAGCCACTTTGTCAATCCATCTCATAGAGGGTCTTCCTCTTTTTTACTGACCCTTTACTTTATCAAGCATGATGTCCTTCTCCAGGGACTGACTCCCCTCTGATAACCCATCCAAAATATGTGAGATGTAGTATTGCTATCCTTGAGTCTAAGGAGTATTCTGGCTGTATTTCTTCTGAGACAGATTTGTTCATTCTTTTGGCCATCCATGGTATATTCAATATTCTTCACCAACACCGTAATTCAAAGACATCAATTCTTCTGTGGTCTTCTTTATTCATTGTCTAGCTTTCACATGCATATGAGGTGATTGAAAACACCATGGCTTGGGTTAAACACACCTTAGTTTTCAAGGTGACATCTTTGCTTTTCAACACTTTGAAGAGGTCTTTTTGCAGCACATTTGCTCAATGCAATGCATCATTTGATTTCTTGACTGCTGCTTCCGTGGGTGTTGATGGTAGATCCAAGTAAAATGAAATCCTTGACAACTTTAATTTTTCCTCAGTTTATCAGATATTGCTTATCGGTCCAGTTGTGAAAATTTTTGTTTCCATTATGCTGAGATGTAATCCATGCTGAAGGCTGTAATCTTTCGTCTTCATCAGTAAGCATTTCAAGTCCTCTTCACTTTCAGCAAACAACGTTGTATTATGTGCATAAAGCAGGTTGTTAATGAGTCTTCCTCCAATCCTGATGCTCCATTTTTCTTCATATAGTCTGGTTTCTCATATTATTTGCTCAGCATACAGATTGAATAAGTGTGGTGGAAGGGTACAGCCCTAGCACACACCTTTCCTGACTTTAAACCATGCAGTATCCCCTTGTTCTGTTTGAATGACTGCCTATGTACAGGTTCTTCATGAGCACAATTAAGTGTTCTGGAATTCACATTCTTTGTAATGTTAACCATAATTTGTTATGATCCACACAGTGAAATGCCTTTGCATAATTAATGAAACACAGGTAAACATCTTCCTGGTAATCTCTGCTTTCAGCCAGGATCCACCTGACATTAGCAGTGATATCCCTTGTACTATCTCTTTTTCTGAATCCGGTTTGAATTTCCAATAGTTCCCTGTTGATGTACTGCTGCAACTGCTTTTGAATGATCTTCAGGAAAATTTCACTTGCATGTGGTATTAATGATATTGTTCAATAATCTCCACATTTGGTGGGATCACCTTTCTTTGGAAGAGGCATAAATATGGATCACTTCCTTTCGGTTGGTCAGGTAGCTAGCTGTCTTCCAGATTTCTTGGCATAGACGAGTAAGCACTTCAAGTGCTGCATCTGTTTGTTGAAACATCTCGATTGCTATTCCATCAATTCCTGGATGCTTGTTTTTTGCTAATGCCTTCAGTGCAGCTGGGACCTCTTACTTTAGTACCATTGGTTCCTGATCATATGCTACCTCCTGAAATGGTTGAACATTGACCAATTTTTTTGATATAGTAATTCTGTGTACTCCTTCCATCTTCTTTTTTATGCTTCCTGCATCATTTAATATTTCCCGCGTAGTCCATCTGAATAGCAAGTTGAAAAATATAGTGAAGGACAAAGAAGAATATGGTTCTAGAGGACTGCAGTTAGCAACCACCCAAGTTGGCCCCTTTACCCGTATATACACTTTTCCTTTAGAGAATACACTTCTTTGTTCTTAAGTAAGACAACCCAAGCTCTCTCTAGTTACATATATCAGCTCAAAGTCCATTAGGCCTGAATTTGTTTCCTCATGTTCCAATGACCTATGAATTGAAATAGAAGTTGTGAGGTCTCTCCCAATACACTCAACATTAGGGCAAGGGTAGGGTGGTTGTATGAAATCTATTCAGGAAAAATGAGAAAGACATAGCAGTCCTTGGTTCATTGCAGGATAAAGTCCTATAAAGCAGGCACTGCACAGAGCCTCTCCCCAGAGACATGGAAGTTTTTAATTATATCCAAATTCTGTTGAAAGGGGAATTTTATCTACTTCAGTGTTTCTCATGGCCCTTGACAATGCCCTTTGGTAAGTCCCTTCCTTTCAATTGTCTTCGATGGCTACATCTGAAATGGGTGGGAAAGAGAATGCCCTCCTCGGAAACTTCAAAGTTTGGAAATTCATTTTCCTGCTCATTAAATTCCTAGAATACAAGGGTCGTTCTATGGTCACTTGTTCTCTCTCTCCCCTCTTCCTCGTCTTAATCAGTTTTGCTCTTGTTCTTGCTCTTTCATTGTAGGGTGTTCTGGGTTCTTTTAGTTAACTTTTTATTTTAACAAAAATTCAGAAAAGACTTACGGACTTTCAGAACATTGCAAAAATGATGCTGAAATTCCCATATACATGTCACTTAAACCCCCAAATCATAAATAACTGTATGGGCTTATGGTTTCCGTGGCAATACAATTCCAATAAAAATGTATGTTTCTAATCTTTGGACAGATAGTGCCAAGTTCCAGTAAATGCCTCCAAAGTTCTAGACATAGTTTTTAAGTCAGCTTTATTTCTTTGTTCTTCTTCCTTCATATACCTCTTACCTCTCTCTCATAATCCCTTTAAGGTCATCTAAAAAACAGGAGTGAATAGGACAACAAACGCTTTCAACTTGATCTTTGTCATAAACTGAGGCCCTTTGATCATACGGACTTAATAAGCCTTTGGCTTTCAGAGCATTTCTAAATCTTATCTCCTATTTTTCATGATTCTGAGCAGTTAGGTTTTCCAACCCTCTGATGCTTTTAATATCTGGCTCTTTATTTCCTTCAAGATCTGGAGATCAGCTAATTCTTGTCTTAATTCTTTCTCGTAATACTTTGTTCAGTGCAGCAAATAATAGTCACACGTCTGCTACCATTCTGGCTTCTGCTCACCTCCTTCCCTAGAACTACAGGTCTACTAGGCACTTGGACTATCTTCCAAGTGATACAGATGAGAGTTTTCAAAATGCATAGCCCAAATCTCCATCTTTGCCACTTACTGTCATTTACTCACCATCTATTTTTTTTTTATTACATAGCCCCCAATTTGTCATTGTTGTTTTTATAGCAAAATGAATGTTATAGAACATTTTATTTTTTTACGGCAGCACCTAACTTCAATAATTTAGTTCCTCTGTAACTTAGAGTTATAGACCCAAAACAATGGCTAAAATAATGCAAGAAATCAAGAAAATATCATTCTCATAACTGCCTAGAGGAGTTCCAGGTCGCTGATGAAGCTTGGAGGTACAGTAGCTTGGGAATTTTTATCTGCGCCAGAAGAAAGGGAGAAAAAGCATGATGCAATGCTCATGGGCAGTTTTTATAGGATGGACCTAGAGATGTACACACCACTTTCACCTTCTACTGGAAAGAACTCAAGTAGGAGGTCACAGCAATCTCCAAAGGAAACTGAAAATACATAGTTTTAGCTGTGTGCTCAGAAAGAAAGGGTAGGCAGGTAGACAGGTAGTGGTCTCTGCCTCACTTATGAATTTCTCAACAGTAGTTTTGTGTAATTTATGAGGAACCAAGTATAAGTTTAAAATATAATGAGAGAAGAGAAAAGTAAAAGTAAGGAAGAGAACAACAGTGACTTTGCGTTTTCTAAACTGAGAGGGGAGTCTTTTTCCTCCAGTTACTTGAACGGATATATGTATTCCCCAAGGCACTGTCCCTGTGCTTACACATTTTGGGGATGACGATGGATTTAAAATTAGGCTGGAAGCTTTTATGTTCTATTTCATAGAATAATGTTCACTTGTTAAAAACAAACAGTAAACTTTCAAGTTTCAATAAAGCCTTAATTCCTGATTACTGTGACTTAGGTTTAATTATGTCAGTCAAAAGGCAAATATTACTTTCTTTTTTAAGAAAACCAATATGTTTAACAGTAGGAAGGATTTTCTGTACCTACATAATTCATTTCTATTAAGGCTGTCATGTCTGTTTTCTAATATAATTTAGGATTACATTGTGGCGAGGAAGCAGAACTCCAGACTGCAAAGTAGATGCTCAACAGTGTATCTTTACTACTGAAAAAATCTGGAGAACATTTCATTACTTCCTTATACGTCTGTAACAAAGAGAATTTATAATATACTGAATTTGGTCAATAAAATAAACCTTCTTGGTATGGAATAGTATTCTATGTATAAATAAATATTGAAGATAATGATTGTATTTATTAACATTAATTATATACCAGATGGTATTTATGGTCCTTTATTTTTTCCACATAAATGACTTTATTTAATCCTCACAAAACAAAATAAGTTAGAGTCTGTTATTATACTTATTTTACAGACAAAAAAATTGAGGATCAATATACTTTCATTACTTATCCAACACCCAAAAAAAATAATAATAAAGGTATTCATAGAGATAGAAAATGAAAACCCAGCTATCTGACCATAAAATTTAGTAAGAATTGACAGTATAATATACTGCCCTATATTATAAGACTAAATGCTTTGAAAGCATTTAATTTGTTCTAAAAAGCTTCTGGGAGCTTTACATTTATTAAGTCATTTAATCCTCACAATAACAAAATAATTTTATTATCGAAGAAGAAATTGAAGGCATAGGAAGGTTCATGCCCATATCCACGCCGTTAGTAAGGGGAAGAGCTAAGATTCCACTTGGCTCCATTGTTGTTTTTAGTTGTCATGGAGTCGGCCCCTGACTCATGGCCACCCCGATGCACAACCAAACAAAACGCTACCCACTCCTGCGCCATCCCCACCATGGGTTGAGGATAGGGCTGTTATGATCCATAGGGTTTCACTGGCTGATTTTCAGAAGTTAATCTCCAGAACATTCTTCCTAGTTGGCCTTAGTCTAGAAAAAAAAAAAAAAGAAGCCCTGCTGAAACCTGTTCAGCACCATAGCAACACACAAGCCTCCCCTGGTGGATTGGGCGGTGGCTACACCTGAGGTGCATTGACTGGGACTCAAGCCCGGGCCTCCTGTACAGAAAGGGAACTATCAGTGCCTGTATACGGGGTGGCACTGCTTGGCTCCAGGATGTCTGTATTTAACCACTTCTCTGTGCTAACTCCCACAGAAGGCTCTCAGCTACATTTTTATTAAAACGAATATGTCCTATTTCCTTTCTGTTAACTGTCAGTTACTAACTAAACGCAATAGCATTGTCCATTTGCAAATGATTTTATAATTATTTGTTGACCTGCAAACTTCTCATACTTTCATTCCCCGAGGCCTATTTTATCATAAATATTTAAAGTTAATCAATTAGACCAATATAGCTTTGCCTCTCTGCACACACTATTTTATGCTATATTTCTAATCAGGCAAGACACAATGAGATTGTTATACTATCAGCACAACTTTAGTTATGAATGACAGATTCATATCTCATACCCCGAAACCTATGATACTCTTCTATTTCTTTCACTCGACCAATATTTCAGTATTATAAGTAACAGTTGGGTACCTTCAAATTCAATGACAATATGACCACACATGCTTTGTTGCAAAATTGTTTTCTACAGATTAGCATGTTATTGCTTAAAAAGGAAACTAATGGCATGGGTGTATGTTCTGCTGTGTATATTTTCACCGTTTTTTAAAAGAAAACTTAAAGGAAATAATTAAATTCTAAAAAATATCTATTAGCCCATCTGCTCCTACATAGCCATTGTGACTTTGATATCAAAACAAAACCAAGCAAATAGAAGATTGAGATGATGAGAATGGATGCATCCATTACAGCTTATGGAGCTTAATTTTTTTCTTTTTTTTCCTGGATAACTTAAACTTCTACCAGTGTCTTTTTTAGGTTATTTTACCATTTCACAATACCCTATAGCCAAAGGCAAGTATGACTATCAAATAGAATGCTGGCTATGATGTATTTGGTTTCTGTGTGGGGTTGCATGCAGAGAATCTGCTGTTTAGGGCTGGTCCTCTAAAGGGCAACACTGCAACAGTGTCAGGCCTGATTTCTGTCAGTCACCAAGCCCTTCCACCCCCCACCTGTCCATGCATAATGATTTCGATTTATTTCTCACCAAGGTCCTTCTGAGAAGGTAATACAGATGTTCTACGTTGAGGCAGTTGGTACTGCTCTGCTCAGCAGCACACTTATATCTCTTTATGAGTCAACTTTTCTTCAGTACCGTTACAGGTTTGGGACTCAGAGAACGAGTTAAAGATGTGACCTAAGGATAAAGCACATCTAGAGTTCCATTGAACTGAAATCATTGTTTCTCAAAGCAGAGAAAAAGAGAGTTTTCCCTGCAAGGAGTTATCAACTTTGGTACAACTGGTAGAGACAACTGAGCATCAATACACTTAGCAAAGGGTTCTATCTATGTCTTCCTCTAATTTTAAAACTCAGAGCATCATAATATAGATTTGTTCCCAGAAAAGCAAGTAGCAGAATATCCCATTTATGTCACCATGTATTTATATCCAAAATCTCTAGGAAAGTAGCTATGAATAATAGTTACCTACTACTTCTTCATTCCAAATTTTTTTTTTTTTTTTTACTACTTCTTCATTCCAAATTTAGGAAGCTGAGGCATTGATGAATTAAACAGATGACACCAAATAATTAATGAAAACAGAAACAAATAAATAACAAGCAAATAAACAAAAAGTATCTCTCTCTAGGACCAAGGATGCACCATTAAACTACAAAGTTATTTTGTTTCTCCAGGGGAAGTGAAAAGAGAAAGTTAAGTAAATATATCAATACATCAGTTACCAAAGTGGAGGTGAGATGGGTGATTGTGAGTGACTTACTCAAGTGTTCTAGTACTTATAACCTTTGGAAATGGCTTTAACAGTTTCTCATTGATGGGAAATCTTAAAGTAAGGTCTTCTGTTATGGGTGCAATAGGCAACATGAGCTGACAGGATAGGTCCATAACTGAAGCTTCATCTTCAGTGTGAAGGAGAAAAGGCCACTAAGACATACAAATATTTTTGTTTCTTAAACCTAACCTAGAGATCTTTATTGGTCATGTTCAATTTTTCCTCCATTTCTGTAACCTCTAAGTTGTTCCAAATTGAAATAGTAATATCTGTAAAAGAATGAACAGTTTACCAGCAAAAAAAAAGAACATGTACTGTTGTTCTCAGAATATTTTCTTTGGGAAAAGCCCTCTCTCCTAAAATTTTTTGTAAAATAACAAGGTGACAAATGGTTAATGATAATTTATTTCTGAATTACTTATGTGATCTAACAATGTCTAACACTTATTTCAGAAAGCTCAACATATTCTTTTGACTCATTTTTACTACATCATTAATAATGAAGAATGGTATTTATATTTCTGTTAACCCCTTTTCTCAACCCATACTTCTAGAGATAGCATTTTCCAATTCATTCCAAGCTTTCCACAATCACCTCTTTCAAGGTCAAGGAAATGATACAACAATGAGAAAACAGAACAAACAACAGCTAATAGAAGAAAAAAAAAAATAGAAGAAGCAGTTGATAAAAAGCTGTAATGGCAATTCCACCCAGATAGCAAAGGAATGCAGCGTTTTTACTGAGCACTACCTGACAGATTCAATAATCAAGGGAAAGCCTTAATTGATGACACTTCATTAGCATAATGAGTCAAAGCTGGGAAAAGAGAGTCCCTTATTAATTAATCAAGCAAAGCACGAACTGTTTCAGTCTCCTACATTCTGCCATTTTCCATTAATCAAGAAAATGTGTATTAAACTCATTTGAAATCTCGGCATGTGGATTATCATTCCAAGGAAGAACAATGGAAAAAAGGTTTGCCCAGCTGCACACATCTGCTTTGGGCTCACCCATGCCTCCGTTTCAAATTTGCAAGGCTAAAATCATGCACAGAGGAAACAATTAGCGGTTCTTTAAAACATGTAAACCTCCATCTCATTAGGAAAGCAAACAAAAAACCATTGACCTCACTAGACAAAAAGACATTAACTTTGTTTTTTCATCAACTATTGTCCGAGGCTCTGTTGCATAAAATGCTATAAAGTGTAGCTATGTACAACATTTTTGTAATAACCTGTTCAACATTTATACTTGATTGCAGATGCATACTTTCAGGCTCTAGGTATCGCATTAGATCATGAGAGAAATGATTATCGGTGGTGGGTTCTGGGACAAAGAAGTCATGCACCCCAGGCCCCCAACTAACCACAGTCACAGGTGTTGAGGATCAATGCTAATGAGGTTAACAAGCCAAGATCAAAACCAAGGAATCCCTATAGCAGAATGGCTTTGAAGAGACACTAAAACCAGGACCCTATTATTGTAAGGTCATTTCCCTGGGATGTTACTTATAATCTTCAGGCAAGAGGTGGCTGTCAACATATTAATAAGCTAAAAAGACTTAAAATAGTAGTTTGAAAACAGACCACTAAATCTGGTGTTGACACCCATTAACTATGTGACATTGTACAAGCCCCATGATGAATAGGGCTTCAATTTTTGCCAATATAGTAAGGCGTTTGGACCAGAGAAAGCCTTAAGTTAATTCCAGCTCTTGTAGATCAGATTCCATTAAGAAAATGTAGTCAATTGTAAGCAAGCAAGAAATCTGATTTTAACTTTGAAAACTTTGTGCAGTTTTAGAATGATGATTTAATCACACACCATTTGTCCTTCTTATCTATCTGTGCCAGTGCTTCTATGCCCATTTGTGTTAATTATGAAATATTGTTATAGAGTGCAACCTTTGCAAAGACTAAATATGAACAATGTCCTTAAAGATATGCAATGCCCATGCTACATGCCCATACATGATAGCCAGGAAAACCCTGTAAGTCAATCGGTTTGTCTGTCTTACTTACATGTTTACAAAGACCTGGCCTCAGGACAAAACAGAATTGAAGCAGTAGTGGTTTCAGTACAAGTAGAGAAAAATAAGAACTACCATCGAACAGAACATAATTTTACCCATGGCCTATCTATCAGCATTACTTTTAAGTGTCTGATGATGAAAAGACAAATGCGCTTGACAGCAAGTGACTCATCAAAATATTCAATGGGTGCATTAAGCCCAGTGAAAAAATTAATTCACGACTGAAGTGTTCCTGACGTTCTAGAACTTAAGCACAATGATAAATAGATCAACAGAAAAGAGCTAATACTGCTGCAAGAGTTTTCATGTCACCCAGATTGGCCCCAAGTACTAAGCATTAACTGTTTGAGCCCTGAGTGTGGAGATGGGCATCAGCTCCTGGCAGACAAATAACCAGTATCAATTTGGAAAGAGCTCAGCTTTGCGGTGAGACAGATTTTACAGTAGCAAATTGTGTTTTGCAACTCGAAGATGGCTGAAGCCATCACCTATAACATGAGATGATAACCAGGGATTGCACATTCTCAGTACTTATTTTTTCTTATAAAAATTTTATTGGTTTCCCACCCCCACAAAGATTCCCCGTTGTCATGAAGTTGGGTTAATGTATACAAGAGACTTTCTTCCATGCATACATAATGAAATCTTTTCTCTCATGTAGGGGGAATGGGATAAGTTTCTGTTGTGTTCAAGACCTATTTTTGAGTTCTATCTATTGACTTGCCAGGAAGATTTTGAGACCTCTTCACTATACACTGAATTTGCTTATAATGTGCTACTTCTACGTATAAGTAGTCAATAAAAGAACATCAAAACTGACATAAAAATGAGCAAATATATGCCAATGCCAAACTTCAGCATAATTAAACAGAAATGAAATAAAAAAGGCAGAGACATAAGACAAAAAGTAATAATTTTTCTTAAATACTAAGAAATAGTGTCAAAATACCACATTTACTTTAATAGATATCAAGGCAACTGCCTTTTGGTAAAGAATAACTCTCCCCTATTGTTGTGAAAATAATAAATCCCTATAAAATGTTAAGAATTAAGATAAATTTAAAAAATGAAACCCATTACCTTGATAAGCTAGGAGTTTAAAGTAAGGTTGAAAGAACTGCTTTGCATAAAACAGAACAAAATAACAGCTATTTTTAAAAATTCTATAGATGACTAACTTGAGAGGGCTTTAATCTTTTAAACCTCTAAAGTCAGTACAGCTATTTCAAAACATGGGCTGAATTCCAGAGAGGTCGTAAGCTTAGAACTTGCTCAACAACTTATTTCTGAAATAACTTTACTTCTGAAAAAGCCAATTTCATTTGTCTTAGTTATCTAGTGCTGCTATAACACAAATATCACAAGTGGATTTGGTTTTAACTAACAACGATTTATTCTTTCACAGATTGGGAGGCTAGAAGTCCAAATTCAGGTGCAAGCTCTGGGGGAAAGCTTTCTTTATCAGTTCTGGGCAAAATCCTTGTCTTTAACCTTCCCTTGGTCTAGGAGCTTCTCAGTGCAAGGATCCTGAATCCAAAGGACGAACTCTGTTCCTGGCACTACTTTTCTTGGTGGTATGAGGTCCTCCATCTCTCTATTCACTTCTCTCTTTTATATCTCAAAAAGGGGTTGACTCAAGTTGCAACATAATCATATAGATTGAGTCTTGCTTTATTAACATAACTACCTTTAATTCTGCCTCATTGACATCATAGAGGCAGGATTTACAACACAGAAGAAAATCACATCAGATCACAAAATGGTGGACAACCGCGCAATACTGGGAATCATGACCTAGCCAAGTTGATACACATTTTTGGGGGGACACAATTCAATCCATAATAATATTTATCAAGTAATGTTCTCAGTTCTTGTTTCAGGAAGATGTATTACTCTTTTCAGGACACTTAGGATACTATTACGTGTGCCATCAAAGCAATGCAAAAAAACAAAAAAACCTATTTATAAAAGATGCAGAGCACCTAATGTACAGCTGGAGAGAAATGACTAAAGCTTATGCAAGAGTTCCAAGAACACTATAGGACAGAGGCAACTTTATTGATTTATTTTTTAATTGTACTTTAGATGAAGGTTTACAGAACCAACTAGTTTCTCATTAAACAGTTAGCACACATATTGTTTTATGACATTGGTTAACAACCCCCCAACATGTGAACACTCTCCCTTCTCAACCTTGGGTTCCCTATTACCAGCTTTCCTGTCCCCTCCTGCCTTCTAGTCCTTGCCCCTGGGCTGGTGTGCCCCTTGGTCTTGGTTTGTTTTATGGGCCTGTCCAAACATTGGCTGAAGGGATGAAGGCAACTTTAGGATAACTTATATAGGAGAAGTCATGATATACTTAACTTCATATCAGTTATTTTCCATACACCTATAAAAACGGTAGTAAACGGCAGATAAAATGAATACAGAATTGCTTAAGTAGTAAGTTCAACAAGAAACAATACAGATTTCCTTTGTCTCTAAGTATGTTTCCTCTGTGTCCAACTCATCATTAAACAGAGAAAAATGTGCTGGTAATGCTGGGGGCGGGGGGCAGAATAAAAAAGAGTCCCATCCATAATTTCAAGGCCTTTCATTTATTCAATCACCCAGCACATTCTTTAGTCAATAGGTAAGAGGCCAGAATTGCCATTTATCATCTGTTAATATTTACTGGGAATCTTCTGGGTGCGTTGTACTAAATAAGATGCATTGTGGACAGAAAAGCTCAGGCTGATTCAGATGGAGTAATGGCCAATGTGACAAAATGAACAAGTGATGAAGACAGGAACAAAATCATTATCTTCTAATTGCTATATAACTGCCTCATGCTAACTCCTCTATTGTTGCCTCAGTGAGACCAACAAGTGTGCCCAAACCTCCTTTATTGGAAAAATTTAAGGATAATTGAGCCTATTACAACAAAATGACAAAATGGAAATGAATAGGAATTTTTATTCTTGGTATTTTTTGTATGCGGAATTAGAGGTGCAAGAAATTGCTCTGTATAAAAATCAAGACTAATAACTAGTCTCTAGGCCTCTTAGAAATTACTAAAGAAATACAAAAACTAAATTTTGACATATTTTAATAAATGTCTTTTAAAAATATGTATTTCTTCCAACATTTTATTATAGTGGAATCTTATAAGGTCTTAACTAAATCTATACATTTCAATACTGGAGAATTCAGAACTTTCCTTCCTTGGATTTTGGCATAATGTGAAATCAATATTACAATTCATTGTATGTAAGGAAATTTCCAGGGGATTCATGCTTAGAGAACACTTATTCCAGGAAGCTTCTCTGTCAGACCAAAAGCCAAGATTTAAGATGAAGCATTGTGTAGAAAAGATACAGATGATTACTTACTGTGAATATTTCAAAGAAAGGCAATAGAAGTTAGTTTAAAAATAGCTAGGATGATTCAGGACTGCAGTATTTTTAAAACTGATACATGTAGAAATTTTTCTGAACCTACTGGTGAGGAAGAAATGCAAAAACTTGTGAGAACTAGTTAAGAAGCAGTTTAAGACCTATGAAAAATTGGTATCCATGATGTGATTATCTCTACTCTAAAAAACTCAAAAACCAAACTCATTGCCTTCAAGTCCATTGAGACTCATGGTGACTCCATGTGCTACACAGAAGAACTGAGCTCCATAGGCTTTTCTTGGCTACAATACTTACAGGTGCAAATCACCAAACCTTTCTTCTGTGGTGCTGCTGGGTAGGTTTGAACCATCATCTTTTCCATTAGTAGTCAAAAGCAAACCATTTGTGCCACCCAGGGACCTATGTCTATGCTAAAAAGGGAAGCCTAAAGTCTAATATTGATAATCTCAAGACATCTCAGTTTTCTAGATGATTTTTACAAACAGACTTATTCACAGTTTTATATCCCAGTGGCAGGTTGGGAACAGCACATGATGGGTGATCATGTAGGGAAATATAAGAAATATAATGAATTTATCACATTATGGAGTCTTAATTGAAGTGTTTAAATACCTGTAAGCATTTTGGAAAGTAGATTCAGGACATGTTTGCTTATAGCAACTTTTTAGTTTGAGCAGAAAGGCACTGTAGCAATATTTTCTAAATCAAAACCTATGATCACTAATTTGCTCATAAGGAAATCAGCATACAGTTTTAAACCAAGCCTGTACCAGGAAATTGGTATATGCCTACTCAACCATAGTGTTGTTAACTGCTGTCTAGTCAACTTCAATTTGTGGTTACCTTATGTACCACAGAATGAAATGTTGTCTGGTCCTGAATCTTCCTCACAATCTCCAGCATCTTCAAGTCCATCATTGTAGCTATTGTGCCAATCCATCTCACCAAGGATCTCCCTTGTCTTCCTTCGCCCTGTACTTCAGCAAACGTGATGTGCTCTGGCCACAAACTTGCACTGGGTTCTTGCCACATCCAAGGTAGAACGTCACTCTTGCAAATGTGTGCCTCATTAGAAAGCTGGGGCATTTCACACAATATTGTTAGTATCACATATCGATGTTTAACAAAGAACTAATCTCTTTTTTATTTACATTTCAAAGCATGAGAAAATTTGCCAAATGGAGCTTTCACTGATCAGAGAATGAAAATATGCTGCCACAGATGCCCACCAGCCCTGGACAACAGACAAAGGCTGTAGTTGTACAGCCTTTTTCCTGGAAACACAAAGACCAAGGGTTTATTCAATTATATTATGCTAGAAACTCACAATACTTAGCAGCTTCCACTTGATCTGCATAATAATGATTGGATGGAATCAGTTATAGTGATAAAAACTATTTTTATACAGGAGATATTGTTCTTTCCTCTTGAATCATATATCTCTTTATCCATATACATGCTTTAGATTTTGCACATGTTTAGATAATCCTCTTGTGACAGCTTCTACAAAATCTCTGAACAGAAATAAAAATAAGGAGTGAGCTTGGAACATTTTATTCCTTTTAGTATAGAAAGAATTGAAAATGCAAAGCACTGAGAATTTAAGGATTTAAACCTTCTGATAAGTATAAAATCCTTTCCAACCACGCTATTTCAAATTCAAGACAAATAATACTGCAATAATAAATTAGTCTTTAGCATGTGGAGCAGCCTTAGAAAACAAGTTTTTTTGTCTCCCCACCCCGCAGTATGCCATTGAAAGTACCTCTTCCTGAAGAGCTGTCCTAATTTTTTTTTTTTTTAATTGCACAATGTTAGGTTATTTATTGCTCTTTCAAAGTGGACCAGCTCTCATCATATATTTTCTGCATATTTTATTACGGATGATAAAATTTGTTTATGTGAGTAGAGTAAAAAAGCCTACATTTTTCATGATGAACTAGTTCTCGGGTAGAGGAATGACTCTCTTTTCCTTAAAAAAAATACTAAATTTGATTGCTTATTTAAATTACACCTCTGCTCAGCTCTAAATTTGTATTATTATCTTTTGACATAAGGCACCGCATCATTTAGCACATGTGCATATATGAGCTAGTACAGAAGAGAAACCTCCATCTATCTGTGGATAAGCTCCCTACATCCCCACATATCAAAGTAACTAGGGCAATTTTTCAATAAGGGTGGAGACCCATGGGATTTGTCTCTATTTAGAGACATTTTTAAGATATCAGTTGTTGCATGTAAAGAAGAAAAATTAATTTATTTGCTCTGGAAACCCCTGCTGGCATTTTTGTGTGACTTAAGTTTCGGGATGGTCTGGTTTATTTTGACTCAAATATTTTCTTTCTTTTTTTTCAAGTGCTTTTTCCTATTTCTTTTGTGTGATTGTTTTTATTTATTTATTTTCATTTTTAAGGCAATAACTAATGATGGCAACGTGCTAATGCAGTAGGAAATCTGGATCCCACTGGTTGGAATTAAAAATAAGGTAAAGCATGGAAAGAAGGGTTATAAAACAGTTTGAGATGTGATGGCACTAGTGCTGATGGCTGTAAATAAACAGCATTTCCATGAAAAAGGACTCAAATACCTCCAAAAAATGCTTTCAAACCCAGAAGTCAGCATTGCATAGGGAGTTAAGAAAGTCTCACATAACAAAGATGCAGATGTTGGGTGTCCTATGAAACCATCTCCAGGCAGGAGGTCCTGGAGGTAGATTCCTACCTGATTCAAAAGTGTTCTCTTCTAAACAAGAAGCATAATCTATTTTAGTCTACAAAAAACCCTCCTACACCTATCCCTTCTATATCCCTTCTAGGAATCAATAAAAGGCATTTCTCAAATTGAGTGGAATTTTATCTCTTAAAATACACAGAGCTATGAAGCAAACCATCTATTTATTTTAAGTGATATTTCTCAGCAATTCTGGATGCGACTACCACAGCAAAAACGGAAAGTAAACCCACTGCCATTGAGCTGATTCTGACTCAGAGTGACGCTACAGGACAGAGTAAAACTACCCAATAGGCTTTCCAAAGAGGGGCTTGTGGGTTCAAACTGTCGACCTTTTGGTTAGCAGGCATAGCTCTTAACTACTGCAACACCAGGGCTCCTAAGACTACCGTACTATTCTTCAATTCCTTCTATAAAGACAGGTGAGCTACATGTCTACTATTTTTAGTATCAAATATGTGAAGAAGAAACAAATATACATAAAAACTAATACACAAAATTCTGTGGAAAATACCAATCGCTAAAAGTAAAACAAACAAATGACAACAAAATCAATACTCCCCACCATTAAAAAGATGCATTCAGTATATGTCTTCACTTCTGTGTGATTCAGCCCAATCTCTGAGATCCAGGGCCATGAAGTCTACCAGATGATGAAAGGTCAAAAGATGTTTCACTCTAGATCACTGTACAGGTATAGGCCAGACCAGAAAACTTGACAGAGAAATTTTCAAAACATTTGCCTTAAAGATGTAAACAAACAAACCAAAAAAATATGTATGTGAAAGGCGGACAAATATTTAACTAAATGAGGCTTAAATCAAAAAAACCCCGCAGTGTCATTGAGTCTATTCCGACTCATAGCGACCCTATAGGGCAGAGTAGAACTGCTCCCTAGCGTTTCCAAGGAGCACCTGGTGGATTCGAACTGCCGACCTCTTGGTTAGCAGCTGTAGCACTTAACCCCTACTACACTAGGTTTTCCAAATGAACCTTAGGTTTCAATAATTAAAATCATTTCCCTCAAATACTCTGGTTAACCATATTTTATTATATATGTTTCTCTGAAACCATAAAAATTTCCACCAAAGCACTAAAACAGTACTTAGTGTGCATGGGATTTGAATCTTCCACCATGTGTTTTGTACATTGACAAGTGATGGTTTATCTTTGACAAATAACATGAAGAAAGGAGAAAACATAGCTAACGATTCTTGGTTATAATATTTTTTCAAAAGGAGGTATGTCTTAATTCTGCAAATATTTTTATATATGTAGCACAGAACATAACACATACTATGTTATAGTTGGCCTCTCTGGATGGTGGGAACAGTTAAAGGCTCAGCTACTAACCGAAGGTTGGCAGTTTGAATCCACCCAGAGGTACCTCGTAAGAAAGGTCTCACAACATACTTCCAAAAGGTGAAAGGTGTTGAAAACCCTATGGAGTGCAGCTCTCCTCTGAAACACATGAAGTCATCAAGTATGAATTGACTCAGTGGCAACTGGATGATGATGGTGCTGTTCCAGTTATTCTTTCTTTAATAGTGGACCAGCTTCTCAAGCAGGTATTAAAGGATCAAGGATCTTTCAAAGGATCGAGCAAATCTGCCTGCAATAATTAAGGGAATAAAGAAGAGAGGAGGTAAAGATGAATGGGCTGGGCACAGTGAAGAACACATGGAAAGGTCTTTTTATGAGAAAAAAATGCAGACTTGCAAGGAATTTAGTAGGTTGAAGTGAATTTACAAGCTGCTTTGTTTTTTCTTTTTAAATTTCAGCTCTTAAAAAGAAAATGTCACACATTTTAACTACTTTTATTTGAGATATGTATGTTGTTTGGGTGAAAAATCCCTGGTGGTGCAATGGTTAAGCTCTTGGAAATGGCCCAAGAGGGTGGCTTAGTCACACATACTATGCTGTCCCTCTACAGTAAAGAATCAAGAAACCAAATGAAACAGATACAGATGACAATCTGGGAATCCAGAGTAGTAAATGGAAGGATGAAGAACTAGACTGAACACCAAATGGAAGGAGAAACTGAATGAAAACACTGAACGAGGTGACTTACAGGCTGTAGACACCCTACCAGCTGGCCTGGTGCAGTGTGACCATCTTGAGACAAAGCGAGCAGCCTTCCCATTTGAGGAGAACAGGAAGAAAACTTTAAGGAATCACTGAGAGGAGACAAAGATACTGTATGTACAAACTCAAAGCAAAATAAGTTGAGCAGAACATGAACTGGATCTGAGGAAGGAAGGCACAGAAAGGTGGGAGAGAGCCCTAGTGATCCAGTAAAGATAGAGTAGAGAGGGATCCAGAAAACAAAGACAGAACTACTCGCTAGCAGCAGTCCCTGGTCATTTGGGCTGGTGGAGCTGGATGAGTGGAGGATCCATGCAGTAGCAGCTAGAGATCTGTCACTCGACCAGAATTTAGGTCCGGCCCCCTTTTTTATTTGGTTGGGCCTGGGACCTGAGAACTGGCCTCATTCTGTGGGTAGTACCCCAGTGCCCATGCCAGAGACTGGGAGAACATGTTCTCTCCTTCTCCCCACCCCCTGCCCTCCTGGTGAACAGTGTTATGGTCCCCTCCCCCTTGCCTGCACCATCAGACCTACGACTGGAGGCTTGTGCCCATTCTGCCCACCCCCATGCTGCCCTACCTACCCAGCTATGGGAAGTATGTGCTTCTGCCACCAGACTGGTGACAGAAGGTGCAAGGCCCTAACATCTGCCTGGCTGCAATGTCACATACCCCACAACCAAACAGTTCCTGAAGGCCACCTGTACTTGCACTGAAACCCCTTGATACCCTACCATCTACTGAGATGCCAATTTGTACATGTACAGTGGGCCTACCTCATCCATTTGGGTACCACTCTCTCACAGCTGATGTGGAGACATCCTGTCCTGACCTCCAGAGGATGCACTGACTGCTAGCACCAACCAGAATGACTATACAGTCCCACGAGGGCTATGGAGGGACCATGGCCACACAACATTTATCATTAAATATCAGGGAAAGAACCTGCTCTCCCATCTCCAGTCATTCTAGTAAGGGAAGATATACAAGCCTAACCACAGAGGACTTGCATATAGATGTGACTCACCATATCCATGAGTGAGAAGAAATCATACCCAGTCAAGACACCACTAAAGTCACACATCGACCATAACCACAAAGCAACAACAATTAAAATAATACAAAGGAAGAAAGACATTCTAAAGAGAGAAGAAACAAAGCTCCAGATACATCAAAACAAAACAAACAAATCAGCACAAAACAAACATATGTGCAATCAATCAATAAATATATAAATAAAATAATTAACATCTTGTTGTTGTTGTTAGGTGCCATCAAGTTGGTTCCAACTCATAGTGACCCTTTAGGGCAGAGTAGAAGTGCCCCATAGGGTTTCCAAAGAGCAGTTGGTGGGTTTCAACTGCCAACCTTTTGGTTAGTAGCCATAGCTCACTGTAGTTCTTAATCATTGTGCCACCAGGGCTTCCAATTAACACCTTAATGCCTCAGAGACAGCAAACAATAACAAATCATATGAAGAAACAGGATAAGACGACTCATACAAGTGAGCGAAATAAAGGGACAGAAAACCTCCCTGAGGAAGAAATGGTAATAAAACTACCTGATAAGGGATTCGAAATACTTGTATATAGATTCCTCAAAGAGATCAAGGAAAACACAGACTAAACACTGAAGAAGAATTCAGGAAAACAATACAAGAACAAAATGACAAAATATGCAATTAGAAACCATACGAAAACAACAACTAGACATCCAAAAGATTAACATTAAAATATCAAAACTAGATAATGCAATGGAAGAACACAGAAGCAGAACTGAATCAATGGAAGAAAATATAAGCAAAAAACAATCCCTTGATATTAATTTGTTTGAGGAAAAATCAGAAAAAAAATGAAGAAGAATGAAAAAAATTAAGAGTTATATGGGCCAGTATTAAGAGGAGTAATTTATGTGTAATAGGGATTCCAAAAGAGAAGGCAAAATAAGAGGAACAGAGAGAATTTTTGAAGAATTATTGGCAGGAAACTTCCTTAATATCATGAAAGACTAGAAGGTTTCTATCCAAGAAGTTCAACAAATCTCATACAGGATAGATCCCAAAAAAGGTCAAAGTCATATATTCAAATTTTCCAAAACCAAAGACAAAGAAAGAATTCTGAGAGCAACTTGTGAAAAACAAAATATCACTTACAAAGGGGCACCAATCAGACAAAGCTCTGATTTCTCAGCAGAAACCATGCAGGCAAGAAAGCAATGGGATCACATAAAAAAAAAAAAAGAAAGAAAGAAACCTGGAAGTAAAGAATTTCCAACCAAGAATCATATATCCAGCAAAATTACCTTTCAAATACGATGACGAAACTAGGCCATTCCCAGAAAAACAGAAATAAAGGGAATTGTGAAAACCAGACCTACCTTACAAGAAATATTAAAGGGATTCTTTGAACAGAGAAAAAATGACATAAGACAACAACCTGACATTAAGACATATGACATCTTTACACAGATACCAATCCAGATAAAGAATTCTCAAAAGCTGCAAAACTGAAAACAGGGCATCAGTGATGTTAATCTGTAAATGATGACAACTTCAAAACAAAAAGAGGGAATAAATGATGTAGTTATAGAACATTCATATGGAGAAGAAATCAAGGTGATATCAAGATATAACAGACTGTTTCAAACTTAGGAAGAGAAAGGGAAATTTCAGAGTAACCCCAAAGAAAACTAATAAATCTACTCATCAAAATAAAGAAGAGGGAAATCAAAAAGACTCAATCAACACAAAATCAACAATTACAAAAAATACAAAAAAAAATCCTTAAAAAACAAAACAAACAAAACTCAGCACAGAAAATTGAGTAGAACAAAGAAATCATTAAAACCACAAAAAAAAAGTATAACAAAATGGCCTCAGTAAATTCATACTGAATTATTGATAATCACACTGAATGTAAATATTTTAAATGCACCAGTCAAAAGACAGAGAGTGGCAAAATGGATTAGAAAATTGACCCATCAGTATGTTGCCTACAAGAGACACACCTTAGACGCAAAGAAATAAGGAAGTTAAAAATCAAAGGATGGAAAAATATATATATAAAAAAAAAAAATTTTTTTTTTATAGTAAACAAAAGAGAGCAGGAATGGCAAGACTAATCTCTGATAAAATAGACTTTAAATTAAAATCCATTACAAGAAACAAAGAAGACTGAATAATACCTTTTTAAAAACACTGAGTAATTCTGAAATTTAAAAATTCTTAGAACCAAATGAGAATGAAAACACATCACATCAAAATCTTTGGGACAGCAAAAGCAGTGCTCAGAGGAGAACTTATAGCAATAAATGTACACACTACAAAAGAAGGGCCAAAATCAATAGTTTAACTCTACGTCTTGAACAAATAGAAAAGGAGCAGCAAAAGAAGCCCACAGTCAACAGAAGAAAGGAAATAATAAAGATCAGAGCAGAAATAAATGAAATAGAAAACAGAAAAACAGGTGAAAGAATCAACAAGACTGGCAGCAGGTTCTTTGAGAGGATAAATAAAATTGACGAACCAGTGGACAAATTGACGAAGAAAGAAAATGGGAAGATGCAAATAACCAAAAGAAGAAATGAGATAGTGACATTACAACAGAACCAAATGAGATAAAAAGAATCACAACTGAATATTATGAAAAATAGCACTCCAACAAATTTGAAAAGCTAGAAGAAATGGACAAATATCTAGAAACACACTACCTACAAATAAAAGTAGAAAATTTTAATACGTGCATAACAAAAGAAGAAATTGAAAATGTCATTTAAAAAAAAAAAAAAACTCTCAACAACAACAAAAAAGCCCAGCCCAGATGGCTTGGCTGGAGAATTCTACCAAACATTCAGAGAAGAGTTGAAACCAATTCTACTCAAACTATTCCAGAACATAAACCCAAAAAAACCCAGTGCTCTCGAGTCGATTCCAACCCATAGCGACCCTGTAGGCGAGAGTAGAACTACCAAAGAGAGTTTCCAAGGAGTGCCTGGTGGATTCGAACTGCCGACCCTTTGGTTAGCAGCCATAGCACTTAACCACTATGCCTCCAGGGTTTCCATTCCAGAGCATAGAAAAGGAATACTTTCTAATTCACTTTATTGAGCCAGCATAATGCTGATACCAAAGCCAGGCAAAGATATCAGTAAAAAACAAATAAATAAATAAATTACAGACCAATATCCCTTGTGAATATTGACAGAAAATTCTCAACAAAATTCTAGCCTAGCCAACAGAGTTCAACATCATATCAAAAAAAAAAAAAAAAAATCCTGATCAAGTGGGATTCATACCAAAGATGCAAGCATGGTTCAACATTAGAAAATCAATCAGCCTAATTTACTACATAAATAAAACAGGCATATCAATTGATGCAGAAAATGTATTTGATAAAATCAAACACCTTTCTTGATAAAAACTCTTAGCAAAATGGGAATAGAAGGAAAATTCTTCAACATAATTAAGGGCATAAATGAATAAAAACGGGGCATCAAGACTGGTGGAATACTCATTAAGAACTTTTATTATGCAGAAGACACACCTTGTTTGCTGAAAGTGAAGAGGAGTGGAAGGCACTTACTGATGAAGATCAAAGACTACAGCCTTCAATATGGATTACACCTCAACATAAAGAAAACAAGAATCTTCACAACTGGACCAATAAGCCACATCATGATAAACGGAGAAAAGATTGAAGTTGTCAAGGATTTCATTTCATTTGGGTCCACAATCAACACTCGTGGAAGCAGCAGTCAAGAAATCAAAAGACACATTGCATTGGGTAAATTCGCTACAAGAGATCTCTTCAAAGTGTTGAAAAGCAATGATGTCACCCTGAAAATTAAAGTGCGCCTGACCCAAGCCATGGTATTTTCAATCACATCATATGCATGTGAAAGCTGGACAATGAATAAGGAAGACCAAAGAGGGATTGACACCTTTGAATTGTGGTGTTGGCAAAGAATATTGAACATACCATGGACTGCCAAAAGGACAAACAAATCTGTCTTGGAAGAAGTACAATCAGAGTGCTCCTTAGAAGTGAGGATGGCAAGACTGTGTATGACATACTTTAGACATGTTGTCAGGAGGGATCAGTCCCTAGAGAAGGACATCACATTTGGCAAAGTATGGGGTCAGCAGAAATGAGGACGACCCTCAGCAAGATGGATTGACACAGTGGCTGCAACAATGGGCTCAAGAATAACAATGATTACAAGGATGGTGCAAGACCAGGCAGTGTTTCATTCTGTGGTACATAGGGTCACTATGAGTCGGAACCGACTCGACTATACCTAGCAAAAACAAACAACATATAAAACCAACAGCCAACATTATTTTCAATAGAGAAGGATTGAGAGCATTCCCCAGGAGATCAAGGACAAGATAAGGGCGCCCTTTATTACCACTCTTATTCAATATTGTACTGTAAGTCTTAGCTAGAGCAATAAGGCAAGAAATGGAAATAATGGGTATCCAAATTGGAAAGGAAGAAGTAAAACTATCCTTATTCACAGATGATGTGATCCTATGCATACAAAATCTCAGAGACTCCACAAGAAATTTACTGGAACTAATAGAAGGAGTCAGCAAAGTGGCAGGGTACAAGATCAACACACAAAAATTCGTCGGGTTCCTCTACACTAACAACGAGAACAATGAAGAAGAAATAAAAAAAAAAAAATACCATTTACAATAGCCCCCAAAAGGATAAAATACCTAGGAACAAAACCTAACCAGAAATGTAAAAGACCTATTCAAGGAAAACTATAAAATATTACCGCAAGAAAGTAAAAAAAAAAAAAAAAAATCTACATAAATAGAAAAATATTCTATGCTCATGGATTGGAAGACTGAAGATCATGAAAATATCAATACTATCAAAAGCAATCTATAGATATAAAGCAATCCCAATACATATCCCAACCACATTCTTTAATGAAATGGAAAACCTAATCTCCAACTTTTTAAGGAAAAGAAGGAGGCCCTGAATAACTAAAGCAATATTGAAGAAGAAGAACAAAGTAGGAGACCTCACACTTCCTGATTTCAAAACTTACTATACAGACAGGGTAATCAAAACAGTCTGGTACTTGTTCAATGACAGATACATAGATCAATGGAATAGAACTGAGAATCCCAAAATAAATCCATCCATCTATGGGCAGCTGATCTTTGACAAAGGGTGGAAGTCCATTCAATGGTGAAGAGATGGTGTCTTTAACAAATGGTGTTGACAAAAATGGATATCCATATACGGAAAAATGGGATCCATACCTTACACCACGCACAAAAACTAACTTCAAATGGATCAAAGACCTAAATGTTAAAGCTAAAACTATAAATTTCCTGGAAGATAACATAAGGTAAAAACTAGAGGAACTAATTTTCAGCATAAAAAGCCTATCATAAAAAGCTAAAATGCAGGAAAAACAGAAGATAAATTAGATAACAGGGACCTCCTAAAAATTAAATACTTATGCTCATCAACAGACTTTACCCAGAGAGTAAAAATGTCTTTGGCAACAACATATCTGATAAAGGCCTAATCTCTAAATATACAGGAAACTTCAACGACTCAGCAACAAAAAGACAATCCAATCAATAGATGGGCAAACGCCATGACCAGACACTTCACCAAAGTCAACATTCAGGCAGCCAACAAATATACGAAACAATGCTTCCAATCATTAGCCATTAGAGAGATGCAAATCAAAACTATAATGAGATATCTTGTCCTCCTTGCAAAAATGGAGTGATCAAAAAAAAACAGAAAACAACAAATGCCGGCAAGGTTGTGTGGGGATTGGAACTCTTATACATTGCTGGTGGGATTATAAAATGGTACAACCTTATGAAAAACAGCATGGTGTTTCCTCAAAAAGCTAGAAATATGATTCACCAATTCCTCTCCTAGGTATATATCCTAGTGATATAAGAGTAGTGACACAATTAGACATATGCACACTTACGTTCATTACAACAGTATTCACAATAGCAAAAAGATGGAAACAACCTAAATCTCCAGCAACTGATAAATGGATAAACATATTGTGGTACATACACACAATGGAATACTATACAACCATAAAGAATAATGAGGAGCCTGTGAAACATAACATGGATGAATCTGGAGGGCATTGTGCTGAGTCAAATAAATGAATCACAGAAAGACAAATATTGCATGGTCCCACTATTTTAAAAAGTCAAGAATAGATAGACACACAGAAGGCAAAGGTCTTTGATGGTTACCAGGCATAGGAGGGAGATGGAGGGGGAATCACCTTCTAGATAGTAGACACTTGCTACTTTTGGTGATGAGAAAGGCAATCTCAAATATGGATGAAGTCAGCAAAACTTGACCATGATAAATAAAGAAGCATATGAGAAAAAGGGACAATTTTCGTAAATGCTGTAACATATACGATTTTGCAACAACAGTAAAAACAACCAGAATATGTGTGTGGTTACATAGGTAGATATGGATGCATTTATGTGTGTAGGAAGTCATATACGAGTAAATGCATGTTCACGTATAGGTATATCTGTAGGCATATGTACATACACATTTGTGTGTGCTGCATAGATAGCCACCAAAAAAAAAAAAAAAAGCCAATCTCAAGAGGTTAAAAAAAAAAAATGATTAAGCTCTCAGCAGCTAACTGAAAGGTTGGTGGTTTGAACCCACCAACAGCTCCATGGACAAATAGACAGGGCAATCTCTCCCTTGCAGATTCCAAAACCAAAGCCATTGCTGTTGGGTTGATTTGGATTTATCGTGACCCTTTAGGACATAGTAGAACTGCCACATCAGGTTTCCAAGGCTGGAATCTTCATGGAAGCAGACAGCCACATCTTTTTCCTGTGGAGAAGATGGAAGGTTCAATCCTCTGACATTTTGGTTAGGAACTGAGTGCTTAATCTCTGTACCACCAGGGCTCCTTCCTTGAAGATTATGGCCTGGGAAACCCTATGGGGCAGTTTTATTCTATCATATCAGGTCAATATGAATCAGAATCGTTGGCACACAACAACAACGGGTGGTTTGGGTAATAAGCTTTAAATACAAAGACCTTCACATAAACACGGTGGTCATAAATGTTTGCAAAATCTCTCTGACTCTTGAACACTAGCTCCAGAACAAGTGCACAGAGGCTTTACTATGCATTCTGGCCTAGAAGTGGGAGTGGACTATATTTGAGTACCTAATAAATTCCATCTAGTTTTGAGGTTTTCAATATTCTACATCAATCTCAGTACACAAATAGCCCATCAGTCCTGAGATACATGTTATGACTATTAGCTAACCAGTCATTATCATCCCAGTCACCTTAATCCTGATGATTTTCTAGATAAGGAGGGAATGATTGTGAGTGCAAAAAGTTTTTCATATGGAGCCACAAATTTGCCAGGCAATGAGATGATCTAGAGAAAAAGATTATTACTTATTGCATAATATTTGCTAGTTTGAGCAGGCAGTATCAGTACATTTCAATACCTTGATTTCCAACTTGATATTAAGCCTCTGGAAGCCCTAGTGGTGTAGTGGTTAAGTGCTATGGCTGCTAACCGAAAGGTCAGCAGTTCAAATCCTCCAGGCACCCCTTGGAAACTCTATGGGGCAGTTCTACTCTGTCCTATAGGGTCGCTATGGGTCGGAATCAACTCGACGGCACTGGGTATTAAGCCTCTAAACTAAACAAGTAGCACCACTTGGAATTGATCTATTTCTTGCTGTTCTCACTCTAAATAAGATTTGCGTGCAATGCCTGGACAGTCTTATACTGAATGTACTAAGACGGTGACCAGTGTTTTATGTAACAAGGTCAATTGCCTGCTCTAAATTCCTAAAAGCCTCACTCTCCATCACCTTCAGGATACTCCGAAGGGTACACATCATGGTCTGTAGGTACATCCAGCCTCATCCTGTACTTTATTCATCTTGGATTTTGACTATAACTTCAATTTTGCTCTACAAGCCAGCCCAGGTTCCCACTCCCAACCTGTGCACCTGTTATTTTGTACACCTGGAATGGTCTTAAGCCACTTCGTCTAACTAACACATACAAGCATCCTTCCTCAGGCCTCCTACTCTGGGTCAAATGCGTTATAAAGTTTCCTATCCACCTTATCTCTTATCATAACCCTTGTCATGTTATATTAAAATTATTCATGTATTTGCATTTCCAGAAGAATACAACTTGCTCTTTGGAAACAATAAAAGTAAATGTTATCTGTGTATTTCAAATGTCCAACACAATGTCTGGTTATCAGTAGTTGCTTAATAAATATATGTTGTATAAATAAGTAGAAATATCCAGATGGATTCAATTTCTTCCTCCCTTTAAATGGGTATTTTAAGGCTGGCTTAGGAATGCTGGGTTATTTTTCTCAGTCTTCATACTGAGTTTTTATTCATTTACTTTGTGTGTTAGAGAAAACTGGTTTTCTTGCCTGACTTCTTAACTCAGCAGTGTGGTTTTGACAATGCTGGAGCCTGGTAGTTTTGTTTACTTGCGTTTCTGTGCTAGGAACGGATTTCATTGGTTAGTCCGGTGCTGTTTACTACTGCATCCTGACTTTCAATATAAGTTTCAAAGTGTCACAGAGTGTGTGTGTGTGTGTGCGTGTGTTTATGTGTTGCTTGTTAGGGTTGAAAGCCCAAGGTTAATGAGTCCAACATCCATTATTTTTTACATTGTTTTACTGGACTAGTGGATGTGTATTGTTTTATAGAAAGCATCAGAAATTATTATAGTATAATCCCATAATTCTGGGAAGTTGTTTATCCATTTGGCATCTTGAAAGGAGAAAGCGAAACTACCTTCCATCTGTTGACTTATTCTAAACCGTACAAAAATGTCTGTTTTTAATAGTAAAGCCTTGCATTTTGTATAGCCTTTTAATTTTACGTTTTCTGTCACAAAGATCTTTTGATTTTTTTATAAATACGATTGTTAATTATCTATACCTTACAATGATTTTACAGAGCTAAAAAGAAAAAAACAAATCAAGAGTTCAAGTTGATAGTGACTATTATGGATTGAATCATGTCCCCCCTCCAAAATATGTATTGGAATTCTGACCCCTGTGCCTATGAATGTGTTCTCGTTTGGAAATAGGGTTTTCTTTGTTATGTTAATGAGGCCATATCAGTGTAGGTTGTGTCCTAATCTAATTACTGCTGAGTTATAAGGAACAGCAGAGACACAGAGACAAGAAACCACAAACGAAGAGAGATGTCATGTCACAATGAGAGACAAGGATCTTCCCCCAAAGCCAACAGAGAGACAGCCGTCCCCTATAGCCAGTGTCCTGAATTTAGACTTTTAGTTGCTTAAACTGTGGGGAAAAAAAAAAAAAAATTGGTTCTTTAAATACACGTGCTTGTGGTATTTCTGTTACAACAGCATGAACTATCTGAGACGGTCATAGAAAATACTCTCCTAAATCTCAGCCCTGTTCTCTCTGTTCAACTGAACTACAGGGTAGAATGATTAATTGGAATTTACTAAACTAATATTTCAAATAATGATTTCATATACCTTTACCTGCCTTTTCAGAGAAAACTTTGCCTATTAAAATGTCTTTCCTCAAAAGAAAGAAAAAGCCTTCTTTTCTCTGTATTTATTCTGATGGTTTGGCTCCTAAGTGTGATAAGAGTTATTCAGAGACAGTGATTGATAATGGAAATATCCCAACAGACATAATTAAAGGATATAAGGATTTGTTTAAAATAGTATAAAAAGATGATGATTAAATGAATAAAGAAATGATACAGCACATTGCCAAGTGGAGGTACAGAGATACAAAACAAAAAATCAAACCAGTCGTGATAGAGTCAATTCCAACTCCTTCTAAGCTTTGTCTTCTAATTTGATAAACTCATCCTTTATGCCAGTTATGTAATCATTTTCTTTTGCAAAATGGTGATAATAATAATTATCTGTATGTCTTTCATAGTAAAATTTAATAATTTATATGTGCAATAAGTTATATTACACATACAGAGTTAAGAAAGTCATACATGGTAGACCCTTAACAGTTATCAGTTCGCTTTACTTTCCCCATCATCTTTATCTTGCCACATTAACTGAACAATTTCAGATAAAACTATATCATACCACAAATAAATCTTCTGTAGCTCAATGGTTAAACACTGGACTGCTTAACAAAAGGCTGGTGATTCGAACCCACCAGTTACTCCTCTGGGGAAAGACCTAGCGATCTGCTCCCGTAAACACTACAGCCTTGGAAACCCTGTGGGGGCAGTTCTACTGGGTCCTATAGGGTCATTATGGCACACAACACCACATTAGTAGTATACTTGGAAATGGTGATTAATTAATTATTAAACTGCCAACATTTAATTGATTCCAACTCTACTTTCACATTAAAAGTCCCTAGGTTAAGTGTTGGGTTGCTAGCTGAAAGACTGGTGCTTCAAACCCACCCAGAGACACCTTGGAAGACAGGCCTGGTGATCTGCTTCTGAAAGGTCACAGACGTGAAAACTGTATGCTGACAAAACCTGCCATGAATCAGAATTGACTCCATGGCAACTGATTATCTTCTTGTAAGCTTCTATATTTTAGTTTGTTACAGCACATTCTTTTATATCCTAATTCTTACACACATATATTCAATGCTGAATTTTTAAACATTAACTTTTGCCATATTTGCTTCAGACTTTCATTTTTTTTTAACAGAATTAAAACCACAGATACTGTTGAAATATTCTTCTTCCAGCCATCATATTTTCCTCTGTCCTTCCCCAGAGATAATCACCATTCTGAAGTCTGGGAGTATCTGTCTGAGCAAGGGCAAACCAAAAAGAGTAACAAGAAAGACAACTTGTCGCTTTCACTTTGATTTGCTCTTGAACCCTTCAACAGGCAGTGAACAAGATACATTTGATGAGGCTAAAACTGCGTGAATAAACATCACTGTTGGATACCTGTCTAGGTTCTCACAGAGGCACATTGATAGTTAGGTGAGCAATATTGTCTGTGCAGATTGAGAGATTTACCAAGTTGAGAATCTGGTCTGATTTATACAGTTAAGCTTGGGAAAGAAAACATAAAAACACTCAGGGTTTTCCTGACACAATATGGAAAATCTGTTGCTGCATCACAGTGACATCTACCTGCTACTGTATGATCAGGCTTTCAGAAACATGGGTGGGTCATGGCCTATCATAGCCTTATACTGTTCCTATACATAAAGGGATCTTTAAGCCAGATGGTCAGTCTTTATAAGCCAGTGACTGGGTTCAGGAAGTATGAGTACCCAGTTAACTGCTCTGTCATTTCACAAATATTTATTAACTTATACTGAAAACTTATTAGAATGTAATCCAGTAAAAAACGTTGTTGTTGTTGTTGTTAGGTTCTGTCGAGTCGGTTCCGGCTCATAGCAACCCTATACACAACAGAAAGAAACACTGCCTGGTCCTGAGCCATCCTCACAATTGTTGTTATGCTTGAGCTCATTGTTGCAGTCACTGTGTCAATCCACTTCACTGAGGGTCTTCTGCTTTTCCGCTGACCCTGTACTCTGCCAAGCATGATGTCATTCTCCAAGGACTGATCCCTCCTGACAACATGTCCAAAGTATGTAAGATGCAGTCTTGCCATCCTTGCTTCTAAGGAGATCCTTCTGGCTGTAATTCTAAGAAGGATTTGTTCATAGTTTTGGCAGTCGATGGTGTATTCAATATTCTTCACCAACACCACAATTCAAAGGCATCAATTCTTCTTGGTCTTCCTTATTCATTGTCCAGCTTTCACATGCATATGATGCGATTAAAAATACCATGGCTTGAGTCAGGCACACTTTAGTCTTCAAGGTGACATCTTCGCTCTTCAATACTTTGAAGAGGTCCTTTGCAGCAGATTTACCCAATGCAGTGCATCTTTTCATTTCTTGACTGCTGCTTTCATGGCTGTTGATTCTGGATCCAAGTAAAATGAAATCCTTGACGACTTTAAACTTTTCTCCATTTGTCACGATGTGGCTCATTGGTCCAGTTGTGAGGATTTTTGTTTTCTTTATGTTGAGGTGCGATCCCTACTGAAGGCTGTGGTCTTCAATCTTCATTAGTAAGTGCTTCAAGTCCTCTTCACTTGCAGCAAGCATGTTGTACCATCTGCATAACACAGGTTGTTAATGAGTCTTCCTCCAATCCTGATGCCCTGTTCTTCTTCATACAGTCCAGCTTCTCGTATTATTTGGTCACCATACAGATTGAATAGGTATGGTGAAAGAATACAGCCCTGATGCACACCTTTCCTGACTTTGAACCAATCAGTATCCCCTTGTTCTGTCCGAACAACTGCCTCTTGATCTATGTAAAGTTTCCTCAGGAGCACAAATAAGTGTTCTGGAATTCCCATTCTTCACACTCTTATCCATAATTTGTTATGATCCACACAGTCGAATGCCTTTGCATAATCAATAAAACACAGGTAAACATCCCTCTGGTATTCTCTGCTTTCAGCCAGCGTCCATCTGACATCAGCAATGATATCCCTGGTTCCACATCCTGTTCTGAAACTGGCCTGAATTTCTGGTAGTTCCCTGTTGATATACTGCTGCAGCCGTTTTTGAATGATCTTCAGCAAAATTTTGCTTGCGTGTGATATTAATGATATTGTTCTATAATTTTCACATTCCGTTGGATCACCTTTCTTGGGAGTAGGCATAAATATGGCTCTCTTCCAGTCAGTTGGTCAGGAAGCTGTCTTCCATATTTCTTGGCTTAGACAAGTGAGCACCTCCAGCACTGCATCTGTTTGTTGAAACATCTCAACTGATATTCCATCAATTCCTGGAGCCTTGTTTTTTGCCAATGCCTTCAGAGTAGCTTGGACTTCTTCCTTCAGCACCATCGGTTCCTGATCATATGCCACCTCTTGAGATGGATGAACACTGACTAATTCTTTTTGATATAGTGACTCTGTGTATTCCTTCCATCTTCTTTTGATGTTTCCTGCATCATTTAATATTTTCCCCACGGAATCCTTCACTATTGCAACTCGAGGCTTAAATTTTTTCTTCCGTTCTTTCAGCTTGAGAAACACTGAGCGTGCTCTTCCTTTTTGGTTTTACATCTCCAGCTCTTCGCACATGTCATTACAATACTTTGTCTTCTTGAGAGGCCCTTTGAAATCATCTGTTCAGTTCTTTTACTTCATCAATTCTTCCTGTTGCTTTAGCTACTTGAGAGCAAGTTTCAGAGTCTCCTCTGACATCCATCTTGATCTTTTCTTTCTTTCCTGTCTTTTCAATGACCTCTTGCTTTCTTCATGGATGATGTCCTGGATGTCATTCTGCAACTCGTCTAGTCTTCAGTCACTAGCGTTCAATACATCAAATCTATTATTCATACGGTCTCTGAGTTCAGGTGAGATATACTCAAGGTCATATTTTGACTCTTGTGGACTTGCTTTGATTTTCTTCAGTTTGAGCTTGAACTTGCCTATGAGCAATTGATGGTCTGTTCCACAGTCAGCCCCTGGCCTTGTCCTGACTGATGATATTGAGCTTTTCCATCGTCTCTTTCCACAGATGTAGTCAATTTGATTTCTGTGTGTTTCATCTGGCGAGGTCCATGTAGTCTCCGTTTATGTTGTTGAAAGAAGGTATTTGCAAAGAAGAAGTCGTTGGTCTTGCAAAATTCTATCATTCGAGCTCCAGCATCATCTTTATCACCAAGGCCATATTTTCCAACTACTGATCCTTCTTCTTTGTTTCCAACTTCCCCATTCCAATCACCAGTAATTATCAATGCATCTTGATTGCATGTTCGATCAATTTCAGACTGCAGCAGCCAATAAAAATCTTCTATTTCTTTATCTTTGTCCATAGTGGTTGGTGCATAAATTTGAATAATAGTCATATTAACTGGTCTTCCTTGTATACATATGGATATTATCCTATCACTGACAACATTGTACTTCAGAATAGATCTTGAAGCATTCTTTTCGACATGAAATATAAATGCTGAGAAGGAGACTAATTCTACAATGGAATTTTTACTGTGATTTAGGACACTCTGAGTTTTAGTATGTAGGTAAATTCACAGAGTAATAGAAAAAGTGTATCACATAATAAATGCAAGCATATAAAATAGATATTTCCACAAATTATATATCTTCAAATGAAACCACAATGTTTATATCACCAGAATTAAACATTAACATCCAGTATTAAAATAGCCTATCCTTTGCTTGGTGTTGTTACCCACCCAGTTTTAGTACCACTACATGTGAATTTTTATTTCCTTCTGACTTCAAAAGTTTGATGATAAATGTTGCCATGATTCAAAGAATATTTCTTAGTAAGTTTAAGTGATAAGAAACGGTTCTGAAGAACCATTAAAAACACTGATCTTAGAAATTGTCCAACAGTATATGCTAGTGACTGGAGCTTAATTTTAACCCTTATCACAAAAAATCCTTCAACTGCAGTACCCAGAAATCAATCCCAGGAATTTCGTGTTAGTTTAGGATTTATGGGAAAGCAGAGTATGAGGTGTGAATTCAATACAGAGTGTTTGTTGGGGAAATGATACAGGGCACATTAGCCAGAGAACAAAATAGTGAAACAGGAAAAGAGTAGAAGTCAATTTAAAGGTGTTTTATTGAGCTTGTTTCTATCATGAACAACTCGGGCTCAATTCTATGGGTGATTCTCCAAAGTGCTATGTTCCAGAACTGTCTACCTTTGATATGGAAAAGGTGAGGATTTTTCTGTTTCTTCTCTCTCCCTGACAAGTATTTAATGCCAACCCAATGAGTTTCACATTCATTTTATAAGTCATAATATATTATTCATTGGCTATTGTATTCATTTCTTAGGGCTCTTGTAACAAATTATCCCAAACTGAGTGACTTAAAATGACAGAAATTTATTCTCCCACAGTTCTGGAGAAGTCTAAAATAAAGGTGTTGACAGGACTATGCCCTCTCCAAAGACTCTAGAGGAGGACACTTTCTTGCGTCTTCCCAGCTTCAGGTGGTTACTGGCAATCCATGATGCTCCTTGGTATGTAGATTCATCACTCCAATCTCTGCCTCCATCTTCACATGGCCTTCTTTCCTGTTTGTACTCTGTGTCTCTATATCCAAGTCTCCCTCTCTCCTACTTCTAACAAAGACACTGGTCATTGGTTTTATGGCCCATCCTAATCCACTCATCATAACTGGATTATGTCTGCAAAGACCCTATTTCCAAATAGGGTTACCTTTATAGGTATTGAGGGTTAGAACTTAAACATACCTTTTCTGGGGACACAACTCAAACTACTACCAATGCTGTATAGGCCATAACAACTTTTCATGGTATTTAGTTAGCACACACTTAAGATGATCAAAATAAGACTCAAAAACATTAAATGAATTTCCCAAAGTTATACAGAAGTAAATGGTGTAGTGAGGACATGAAGACAGTTTTTCAGTCAAGAAAGAGATGGCACAATAAAATTAGTATAAACATGAGAGTTAATGAAGGGATTATTTATAAAGAGATCATATAGGAAAACCACCATGGATAGTGCAATGTCCAGGGATAGCATCATGGGAGCTAGCACGACCCCTACAACTGAAGGAGTAAGGGGAAGGAGCAGTTATTGGAAATGTGAAGGAAAGTATCACATAGAGAAGACCACAATGACAGGAGCTGCTACTTGCAGCAGAACATAGCCAGTCAACACTATAAGGACTGAGCCAGAGGAATAAACATTCTACTAAAGCTCTAGGCCAACAGATGGTATGAACGTAGTCTGAGACACATCAGCCTCCTGCAGCAAGCTAAAGCAGAGTGGAAACTAGTGTAGGGTAGATCTGAAGGAGCAAATGGAAGATATCCAGTACAAGAGAACTCTCAGGTTCCAAAGCCCTATTTTTAAATACTACGTGTCTTAGTCATCTAGTGCTGCCATAACAGAAATACCACAGGTGGATGGCTTTAACAAAGAGAAATTTATTTCTTCACAGTAAAGTAGGATAAAAGTCCAAATTCAGGGTGTCAGCTCCAGGAGAAGGTTTTCTCTCTCTGTTGGCCTTCCCATCATCCTTCCCCTGGATTAGGAGTTTCTTTGTGCAGGAACCCAGAGTCCAAAGGATGTGCTCTGCTCCTGGCACTGCTTTCTTGATGGCAAGAGGCCCCCAACTCTCTGCTTGCTTCTCTTTCCTTTTATCTCTTGAGGGATAAAAGGTGGTGTAGGCCCCACCCCAGGGAAACTTCCTTTACATTGGATCAGGGAGGTGACCTGAGAAAGGGTGGTGTTACAATCCCACCCTAATCCTCTTTAGCATAAAATCACAATCACAAAATGGAGGACAACCACACAATACTGGGAATTATGGCCTAACCAAGTTGACACATATTTTGGGGGGAACACAATTCCACCCTTTGTCCCCCCCGCACAATCACATCCTTGTAACATGTAAAACATATTCACCCCATCATATCATAGCAAAATTCTTAAATCAACTCCAAGTCCAAAATCTTCTGTGAAATCTAGAATACAAGTTATCTGCTTCCAAGGGTTCAATAGTAGAACAGGCACAAGCTAGACATTTCCATTACAAATGGGAGAAACTGAAGGGAAAGAAGGCATAACAGACAACAAGTGAGCCAGCAGAACACATTACATTAGCTCTCAAAGCTTTGAAAATAATCCTCTGTTCTCTGAGACAATTTACACAATAACCCTTCCCTCCAGTCTCTAGGTATTGGCCATACTCTCCAGATTCTGAGTGGAGGCCCTTTGGCTCTGAGCTTCAGCTCTGCTTTCCAGGGTCACTGAGACAGCAGCTCTGCTCCCTTGGCTTTAGGCACACCATTCTACTAATCCATCTGAGTGGCAACTCCACCCTTAGAAACACCAGAGGCCATGGCTCCACCCTTTGAAATTCCTGAGGTTTGGTCATACCTTTTGAGACTGAGGCAGCTCAGCTTCTTATGTTCCTTGCCTCTTCAGCTTCTGTTTCTTGGTTTCTTGGCCTCTCAGCTCCTCGGGCCTCACACCCACATCTGCCCTGCTGGGGCAAGTGTTCCAAAGCCCTGTAGCTCCACTGATAAGTGCCAGGAGGCACCCTAGTCCACCAGGAAGCCTCCTGTGCACAAGCACTCAGCTCTCTCACTTCATGGGTTGGCTCCAGCACCACCTTGCACTGGTCTCCTGGCTCTGCTGCTGCTGGTTTTCTGCTGTTGCCACTTCTCTGCTGCTGCAGGTTCTCTGCCATGCTGGTCCTCTGCCACTGTTTGAACTCTATCCATTCACAGTTTCAAAACTGCTTCCACACTTTAAGAATCTGTTAGAGCAGCACCCCACTCCTGGTACCAAATTCTGTCTTAGATACCTAGTGCTGCTATAACAGAAATACCACAAGCAGATGACTTTAACAAAGAGAAATCTATTTCTTCACAGTAAAGGAGGCTATGAGCCCAAATTCAGGGTGTCAACTCCAGGGGAACACTTTCTCTTTCTGTTGGCCTTCTCATCAATCTTCCTCTGGACTAGGAGCTTCTTTGCCCAGGAACCCCAAGCCCAAAGGAAGTACTATGCTCCTGACACTGCTTTCTTGATGGTAAGAGGTCCCCAACCCTCTGCTTGTTTCCCTTTCCTTTTATCTCTTGAGATATAAAAGGTGGTTCAGGCTCCACCCCAGGGAAACTCCCTTTACATTGGATCAAGGAGGTGACCTGAGTAAGGGTGTTACAATCCCACGCTAATTCTCTTTAGCATAAAATCACAATCACAAAATGGAAGACAACCACACAAAACTGGGAATCATGGCCTAAACAATTTGACACATATTTTTGGGGGGAAACAATTCAGTCAATGACACTATGTTATTAATAAATAATTTTTAAAGGGTCCTTATGTGATCTGAGTATTTATTCAGGAAGTTTGATTTGCAAGCTATGGTATGAAAAAGATTGGATGGAGTTCATACTGGAAGTAAGGATATCAGGTTGATTTGCAATGATCAAAGAGAGAGTATTGGGCCCCTGCACTACTATTGTTCCAATGTGGATGGGCTGATCATGGCTACACTGTAGAAATAAAATCAACAGTAACTGACAACTAAATTGCATATACAAATGCAAGACAAGTGAAAGTGAAGTTTTATGCATGGGTGTCTTAGGGGTGAAAAATGATATTATTGAAGGAAACAGACAAAGGAGAAACAAAAACATGTTTAAGAAGAAATATCATTTTGCTCAGTGGCAGACAGTATTGGGTGTTCTAATGGAACTGTACTGGTGAAAACATCTAGCAATATGCTGGAAATGCAGAAGTATATCTCTGGGTGTAGGTCAGGATTGAGGAAGCAGATGAGTGAATCGCCTGCAAAGAAGTAATATTTATAGTCATGAATTCGAATAAGGAGGAAAACCCTCTATCACTGAGTTGATTCCAACTCATAGAGATCCTATAGGACAGAGTAGAAACATCCCGTAGGGTTTCCAAGGCTGTAAATCTTTACAGAGGTAGGCTGTCACACCTTTCTTCTGTGGAGCGGCTGGTAGGTTTGAACCACTGATCTTTCAGTTAGCAGCCAGGTGCATTAACCGCTGCACCACCAGAGTTCTAAGAAGAAAAGACAACATTCTATTTAGAGAAATGCCTTCAGTAATAAGCACATTTAGATGAAAGGTTAAAGACACTTGAAAGATGCACTAAATTTAATGTTATATCGAATAACATAACTTCAAAATATATAAAGCAAGTGACTGACTGAACTAAAAGAAGAAAATGAGAAATTGAACTTTATAGAGACACTTTAACATGACTCTTTTAGCAATTTATAGATTAATAAATCAACTAATCTGTAAATTTATAGATATTTGGAATGACACAAATTAACAAGTGTAATTTACTGGTTGTAAAAAAATACTAAACTCAAAACTGCAGTCTACAGAGTCTTTTCAAGAATACGGCGTGTTATGTGGGTGGGGGGAATAGCTGAATATGAATAGTATCCTAACATCATATTTTTAAAAAATCTCTTCAGATAAATTGTAGATATAAGGTAAATGTAAGATTTTAAAGCTTTGAGAAGGTATCATGTGAGGATACCTTTGAGAATTTGGGACAAGGAAATACTCCTTTTAAAAGATTCTAACTGCACAAACTATAAACATTAGTGATTAATCGTGCTAAATTGGAATTATGTAATTGTGTATATCAATAGGAAACCCTCATGGCATAGTGGTTAAGTGCTATGGCTGCTAACCAAAGGGTCGGCAGTTCGAATCTGCCAGGCACTCCTTGGAAACTCTATGGGGCAGTTCTACTCTGTCCTATAGGGTCACTATGGGTCAGAATCGACTTGATGGCACTGGGTTTGGTTTTTGTTTTGGTATATATCAATAACATAATAAAGAAAATGAAAAGGTCAGAATCAACCACAACACATGTGTAAGAACAAGCACGATTCCAGCCACTAGCCTTCAAGCTCTAACTGAGTGGGACAGAGACAAGCTGATCCAGCCTAGCTCTGCCCCAATTGTAGATTCATGAGCAAAACAAACTCTGTCATTGCTTGGAGGAATTAAGTAATGGGTTTGCTTCTTATGTGGAATAATTAACTGGAACATATTCTGGTACCTATAAGTGGATTGCCTAGAGAACAGAAACTAAAGCACATGGCTTCAGAAGTGGTGGTAGGTTGGAATTGCCTTGAGAAGTGCCAGTAAAAACTTCATAGCCTTCAAGAAGCCTGTCAGTGAAGGCTTAAAGGAAAGTAAGTAGAATGTTATAGAAAATTGGAGAAAAGGGACTCTTTCATGTAGTGGGGAAAACTTTACCAGCACTCTTCCCTGCCATAAAGTTCCTAATAGGAAATGTACCTAATGAACTGAACAATCTAGTGAAGGTAGCTTTTAAAAATGCTGCCTTTCTCCTGCTAGCTGTCTATAGGAAGATGTTAAAGGAAACAGACAAGTTAAATGATGAACTGTTAAACATACAGTAGCCAAAATTTGCTGGACATGAAAAATAAAACTCATTTTTGGTCTCTCCAAGATTAAGAAGGGACTTCTGACCAAAGATCCACCCAGAGTGAGAGTAAAAGATCCTTCATTATTACCACAGAAAGACTAAAGGTGGTGCTTCAGTCAAATAAAAGGACCTTTAAAGATCTTAATGTTTTATCCCTGACTACTAACCTAAAGGTTGGTCCTATAGAAGAAATGCCTGGCAATCTGTTTCTGTAAAGAATACAGTCACAAAAACCCTATGGGACAATTCTACTTTGTAACACATAGGGTTGCCAAGAGTTGGAATTGCTTTGACAGCATTTTTTTTTTAATATCTTGAAGGCATGACACACAGATTTTCCCCTTTAAAAAAAAAAAAAAGGAAGGAAAGACCTACAAGAATCTTAAAGATGTTGCCGCACAGCAAACTTAAAGGAAGGGAATGGAAGGTGAAGAACGGTATCTTAACGAAATTTATGGGTGCAGCCTTCGTCTAATGAATTAAGCCCTAATAAATTCATAGGAAAACCTCAGAATTTTAGACAGAGTTATAATGAGGGGAAATTAAAAGAAGTTTTGATGGATTGAACACCTAAGGTAAGGCAGCAAGGTGAGAAAAACATTTTGCTGCAAACACAAGCTATTTCTTATGAAAAAGGAAGGATGACTCAGAGGGTGAAACCAAGAGCCTAGAGGGCAGAGGCAATGGTTATGGAGATAAAACAAAACAGCAGGCAAAACAAAAGCTACATCTGTTGTTAGTACATGAGTTCAAATAAACAGTTCATGGGATTAGTTTTCTTGGTTCAAATGTTTAATGTCATGGTTTAGTGGGCCTGTCCCGTCACTTGGCCTGATACTGTTTTTAGAGTTTTTGATCTACCCCCTAGTTCAGTGAGTAATACCTGAGGTCAAAAGCTTGCCAGTGGCCACCCAAGAGACAACAATTGGTTTCTATTCACCTGGAGCAACAGGGAAAGAAGCAGACCCAGAAATCAGAAAAGAAAATAGACTGCAATTGCCTCCATGATCTACTCTCTTGTTTGCCAGAAAAAATGAATGGTGCTTGACTATCATTGCTGAACATTTTGATCAAGTCCCCAATAGATGCATCTTGATCAAAAGGAGGAAAAATGTAGAACAGAACTTAGAATTCTTATTGGAAACCAGGCTTACTGGATACATTGAGACTGGAAGAATTGAATGAATTCCCTGGAGACAATTTTTAAGCCTTAGACCAAAACTGTCCCATGGAGTCATCTTTAAACAATAATTCAGCTCATTTAATGAAGAACGTTCTCCTTGATCATTGTGCTACTTTAAAGAATTATCTCTATGATAGCAAATGGACAACAATAACTCTAAAACATAGACGAGAACATTAAGGTGCACAGTCTAAACTAATGGTGATGAAACAATATGGACAGAGATAGGGAGATGTTGACACAATGTGAAGAATGTAAACATTGTCAATGAACTGTACATGTAAAAATTATTGAATGGGTATATGCTTTGTTATGTATAATTTTACCAAAAATAAAAATATTTTTAAAAATTACGGAAAAAAGAAGTTATGGAGGACATTCACAGGGATCATTACTGAGCCAATTTCAAGGAACTACTAGCATGTGCAGAGCTGTATTTCAGAATTGCTATCAAGTGTTGACTCCTGTATGACTCTTGTTTATCCTGTTTTTTAATGAGATGGTATATAATGGTTATCTTTGCCCACCATTTTAGGTTAAGCTTGTCCTGTGATTTTATGGAGATTATGTGTAGAGCAGACAATTTGTCTCTCTAGTTGACAGATCTTCATATAGAATATCATTAACACACCCAAGTAAAAAAATCAAAATACCTTACAAAATACTGCTTAAATAATTTATAGGTTTTTTTTTAAACCAAGATCAAAGAATTTCAGAAATTAGATCAATTACAATATCTCTTAATAGTTGCTGTGTTTTTATTCATGAAGATTACAGTTGAGATCTTAGAGTGCTATATATCAAAAACTATTATAAAGCTATAGTAGATAATACCTTATGATATTAGTGTAAGGATGGGAAAAAAGAACAATTGAACAGAATGTTAATTCTAGAAACAGACCAACACATATTGATCACCAAAATTTCTGACAAAAAGGACACCATAATATACTGGGAAATCACATTCTTTTTAGTAAGTAGTGCTGGAATTAAAAATTTATATGAAAAAAAAATGCATTTTGATTCCTGCTTTTGTCTATGACAGTATAAGACTCTAGAATTATTTTCCTACCTTACAAAACTAAAAAACATACATAAATTATTAATTTTAGACTGTGCAGGACTATTATCCTTCTTGGAAGAATAAACAAAGTGAGTCCCACAATTGCCCAGGCTTTCTGTTTGTAGGCAATTTCTGAATTGCAGTAAAAAGAGGCAGGACCCAAACTGAGTTCAACATTCTCTTTGAGTTGAAGAGACAGACTGGTGTTTGAGAAGACTATGGTGATTATAACATGGAGAGAAAGGCACCCAAGATGAAGGTGCTATACATAAAAAATAAAAAATCCAAAGATTTACATCAGGCTCCCCTTCATTCTCGACTGAATGATCAGCATGTACTTGCATAGGATTAAACCCTATGAGGCTTGGAAAAGAACCACTGTAAGGAAAATAATGATCACTAACCCATCTTTCTTGCTGACCCTCTATGTTACCAAGCATGTGGTCCTTTTCTGGGGACTGGTCCCTCCTGAAAATATGTCCAAAATATATGAGATAAACTTTCTCCATCCTCACTTCTAAGGAGTATTCTTCCAAGACAGATTTGTTTGTTCTTCTGGCACTCCATGGTATATTCATTATTCTTTGCCAACACTGTAATTCAAATCCCTCAACTCTTTCTTGGTCTTTTTTATTCATTGGCCAGTTTCCGGTAAATATGACTATTTTAAAATCAGATTAAGTAGACTTCAGAACAATGATTATTACCAGGGAAGGAGAATAATATTGTATAATGATAAATGAATCAGTTCATCAAGAAAAGAGGAAATTCTAAATTGGTATGAACAATAACAGATATTCAAAATACATGAATCCAAATCAAATGAGCTGAAAGAAGAAATAGAACATTCCACAGTTACAATAGAAATTTCCAACATACTTCTCACAGTAATTGAAAGATATTAGGCAAACTACAAGGATAAAGAAGACCTTAACAACATTGTCAGTCAACCTGACCTTACTGATGTTTCTACAGCATGACTAACAAAAACTTCAGAATTCACATTATTTTTAAATGCACATGCAACATTCACCAAATGCTGGGTAACAAAACAATTTTCAAGAAATGTAAGAGTATTGAAATCATAAAAAATGTTCTCTGACCACAATGGAATTAACTAAAAATCAATAACATAAAGATATATGGAATTTCCAAGGTACTGGAATGCTAAACCGCACACTTCTAAATAATAGGTGACTCAAAGAATTTACAATGGGATTTAGAAAATGTTTGAACTTAATGAAAAATATATATACAGGTTTCCTCTGCTATCCGAAGATAGAGCAGTCCTATGAAATCTTTCATAAGCCAAAATGGCGTAAAGTGGAGAAACAGTGACCATTAAATTATAAAGGAAAAAATTTTGGGCATTCCCAGACCCAAAACATAACCTACCAAATCATACCAAATAACACATAAAGTGTAAAATAACACTAATGAAGTGTAACTGGGCGAACTGGACTAAGACCTGGTTGGCACAGCCTGTTTGAGCAGAGAAAAGGACATGGCTGTTAAGGCAAAGTCAAAGTGTTTATTTAGTTGGCCAAGTAAAGGAGCACGCTGGGACTCCAGTTGTCAAGGCAGCTCCCCCAAATGGGGTATGGGTCAGCTTTTATGAGGTCATCACAGTAAGCAGAATCAGAAAGTTATACATATTCATGATTTTTGCTGATTATTCATTGTGGGGCAGGGCTAGGAATTGGCATGGAAGTAACTGATGGACTCTTCCTTTCTGAAACGGGCTCAGCTATTGCAGATGACGTAAGTTCATTGATTTTTAGTTCCTTGGCATGAATCTTTTGGTTCCTTGACATGAGTCTCCTGATTTATCTGCACATGTCTGGTGGTCTGGTGCAGGCTTTTCTTGGAACTTGCTTGTGACTTTTAGCTGTGGAATTACCCTGAAGTTAAAACAATGTAAAGAGTAGGGAAGTGGTTAAACAGACAGCTCTGATCTTAAGCCCCAATATAGCCTTCCTCTATTGTGAGGGCAGAAGTGCTGACTAGCAACTGCCACATTATAGTAAAATCAGGAATAATTTGATAAATACACAGCCTATATAAAGTAGAAATAATGTATATGCAGTGTAGTTTCACTTACCAGAATCAGGAAAACGGCAAGAACACTGGAAGGGTGAGAGGTTGTGATGATGGTAGCCTAGCTGGTAATGGCATCCAGGACTGAGTTTGAATCCCAAAAAAGGGGAGGCGGGATTTATGTTAATTGCATGTCCTGAGGAACGAGCCCTACAGTTAGAGAAACGCACAGGGAACAAGTCGAGAACCGGATCTCGCAATGCACGATGCATTTGTACCTCACTAGACATTCGACTGGATGTGGCTGGGTTGTTCAATAAGGGCAGAGGAGTTTGAAAGGAGGAGCTTGGTCAAGCTTCTGTGTACAATGGGAGGTGAGGTGTTGACATAGACACTTTACTGAGCATCTCGCTCGGCCTGGAGGAGTGAGAACTGTGTTACTCTCCTGCTTTTTGCCTTTTTTCATAAAAGTGAAAAACCTCATCTGGTTTTTTTCAGTTAGTGAAAACAAGTACTAATGTAAAGTCTTTCATAAAAGCAAAGTGGCATAAAGCAAACTTTCAAAAAGTGAGGGATACCTTTACAAAAAAAAAAAAAACTTTTACAACATATTAAAATTTGAAGGTGCAGGTAAAACAGTGTTTAACAGGAAATCTGTACCATTATATTAGTATATTAAAAAAAAGAAGTCTTCAAGCCATTGATAATGCATCTAAACTAATAAATTATAAAGAACGAGAATAAATTAAAACCATAATACACAGAAAACACAGAAGACTACAAATCAATGAAACAGAACACAAAATAACAATAGAAAAAAATCAATGAAATCAAAAGTTGGTTCTTCCAAAAATTCAATAAAGCTTTTAATAAAATCTACCCAGTTGAAGTAGGGCATCTCTACACATTTACAAACATTTAAAAAGATGTTTCCGGAATATCATGAGCCACTTTAGGTTAATGCATTTAATAACCTTAACAAGTGCAAAAATTCCTTTAAAGAAGAAAATTGCCAAATGTCACTCAAGAAGAAATAGAACACTCATATTGTTATTGTTGTGTGCCAGCCAGTCTATTTAAATGCATAGTGATCCTATACCACAAGGTAGAACTACACCAAAGGATTTCCTAGGCTGTAATCTTTATGGAAAGGAATACTGATAGTTCAGTGTTTAAGTGATTGGCTGCTAACCAAAAGGTTGGAGGTTTGAAGCCAGCAGCTGCTAGTGGGAGAAAGATGTGGCAATCTGCTTCTGCAAAGATTACAACCTTGGAAAACCTATGGGGGCAGTTCTACTCTGTTCTATAGGGTTGCTATGAGTTAGAATGGACTCTATGGCAATGAGTTTTTTGTTTTTTAATCTTTCCTGGAGCAGATCACCAGGTTTTTCTCCCATAGAGCCTCTGGGTGAGTTCAAACTGCAAATCTTTTGGTTAGCAGTGGAGAGCTTAACAGTTGTGCCACCAGGATTCCTTATTATATGTTGCTGTGTGCCTTCCAGATCTTTCTTTGGTTACCAGCTAAGAACTTAACTATTGTATCACCAGAGCTCGTAGAAGAGCTGTACTGCCCTATATTCATTAAGGAAAGCAAATTTTAGTTTAAAACTTTCCCACAAAGAAAACACCAGATCTGCTTGGTTTCACTTGTGAACTCTATTTAACATTTAAAGAATTAACAGCAATCCTATACAAATCCTTGTATAAAATAGAGGAGAAGGGAACATTTCCCATCCGATTTTATGACTAACAAATTACTAAAATAATAAAACAGAAATCAATGAAAACAAAACAATATTGATCATGAACTTAAATATGAAAATCCTTAATTTAAAAAAAAAAAATCTAACATCCTATTCCATGAACACAAGGTTGGTTTAGCATTCTAAAAACCAATCAATGTAATTCACCTTAATGGAATTTAGAATTAAAAAAAAAAACATGATAATTTCAATAGATACAGAAAAGGCATTTTACAAAAATCCACACATCCACAATAAAAACTCTCATTACAATATCACACTCTTTTGATTTCTACATGGAATCAGGTAGTATAAAAAAAAAAAAATTAAGGCCTCCAAATTTGTTCTTTTTCAAAATTGTGTTGGCTATTCTAAATTCAGTGTTTCTATGTTTATTTCAGAATCTGCTTGTCAATGTCTATCAAAAAGTCTGCTGGAATTTTGATAGGAGTTACATCTGTAGAATACCTTGGGGAAAATTGACATTTTAACTATATTGATTCTTTTGATTCATGGACATGACATATCACTTCATTTATTTAGGTCTTTAAAATTTCTCTTAGCAGCATTTTTAGTCTTCGGGGAACAGGTTTTGACATATTTTGCTAGATTTATTCCTAAGTATTTCGCACATTTGGATGCTATTGTAAATGGTGTTTTTAATAAGTCCAATTCTCAACTCTTTGTTGCTACTATATAGAAATACAATCAATCTCTGTATATTGACATTGTAAGCTCACTTATTAGTTCTTATAATTTTTTGTAGATTCCTTCTTTCTATGCACAAGGTTATTTCATCCTCAAATAAAGTTTTACTTCTTCCTTTCCAATATGTATTCCAGCCATTTATGTGAAGAATTAGAGTAAATTTACAAAACTAGGACATAAAAATTATATATTTTGTATATTCCATGTTTAAGACACCATATTAGTTCCACTAAACATAATTAAGATACTCTCCAGACCAGTGGGGTTCAAATATTGTTGTTTTATTGTAATCTAAAATAAGAAAATTTTGCTTTACAACACAGCACACACACACACACGCACTGCATAACAAAGACAAAAATTTTATATAATATTTACCTCAGAAATGTGTGACATACTATACTTTCTACTATATTTTGTTGATTTATTTCATATTTTATTCTATTCTATTTTTAAAATACTGATGAAATTAAATGAAAATATCTGCTACTGGGCTACAACTTAGTATTTGAAAAGCAAAGTATTATAATATTGTAAGTATTGTCAGTTCTTCCAGAACTAATCCCACAGACAAGGTGAGCCTTTGCAGTGAACATAAATACTTTAGAATGTATTCTTTCATTTGCAGCCACTCAACAAACATTTATTGAGCTTCCTAAGGCTGCTATAACAAAGTACCATAAACTAGGTAGCTTAAAACAATAGGCATCTATTCTCTTATAGTTCCTGAAGCTACAAGCCCAAAACTGATGTGTCATCAAGACTATACTTTTTCTGAAGTCTCTATTGAAGCATCCCCTTGTCTTTTCCAGTCTCTGGTGGCTCTTGGTATTCCTTGACTTATTGACACCTCACTCCAATTTTTGCCTTTGTCTTCATATTGTCTTCTCTTCTGTCTCTCTGTGTCCTTTCCTCTTCTTATAAGGACACTAGAATTTAGGGCCTGCCTAAATCTTGGATCATTTCATCGTGAGGTCCTTAACTAATTATATCAGAAAAGACCCAATTTAAGGTCATATTCTGAGGTTCTGGTGGACATGGATTTGGGATGGGGGGCACTATTCAATACACTACACTTACCATATGCCAGCTACTGTTCAAGGTGCTAAAAGATGAAAACCTTGCATGCATTCTAATAAAGTTCTAAGAAAATAGAACAATGCAGTCTGCTACCAAGATGCCAGTTCAAGAAAAATAAAACTTATGAAAACTGCAAAAGGAAAATAGACAGCCAGGAGAGGGAAATTGCTAGTTTTCTGAACTTACTGGCCAAAGTCAACATGTTGTTGGATGAAGAGTGCAAGAATGCAGTTGAGCAGTCAAAAGTGGATTCGAAGTGCATTTGAGTGAAATGTGGGATATAATGAGTGAGCACTGGCTGTCTGCAGCTGGTTTTGGCTATGTGTGCCTTGGCTTCAACAGAGATGGGACATGTTCTTGCAGTGGTTGAGCGATTGACACACAAAATCAATCCTTACAAGAAGCCTGAATTCTCAAAGGGAAGTATGTGATCTTTGCAATTCATAAATCATTTAGTCCATTAGTTCTGAAAATTCTGTGCACATCGGATTCACCTTTTTAAAAGTAAAGGCCCACCCTACACCCAAATTTCTAAACTGGAATGTCCAGAGGGTGGGAATTAACTGTATACATTTTGAAAAGTTTCAGAGATGACCCAGAAAACTGTAGGTTTAGTAAAAGGTTAATAATGAAGACAAATGCTTCTCGTAGCAACTATATATTTATAGATTATTTGCTTTCAGATTCTGTGTCAGTGTTACCAAAACCAAACCAAACCCAGTGCCGTCTAGTCTATTCCGAATCATAGCGACCCTACAGAACAGAGTAGAACTGCCCCGTAGAGTTTCCAAGGAGTGCCTGGCGGATTCGAACTGCCAACCCTTTGTTTAGCAGTCGTAGCACTTACCCACTACGCCACCAGGGTTTCCACGTCAGTGTTACAAAATGAAAAGAGATATGAGAAAGAAATGTGTACACTTAGGGAAGTCATTTCAAGTAGCAGTGGCTATTATGACTGGGATAAAAAATACTAGCCACAGCCCTCGCTCCAGAAGCTCAGAGTCTACACTTGGTCTAAAAAAAGATCATAATGCTCACCTTTGGTTATTCTCAGTTCCTAGGTCATATTTGTAGTTTACCTTTGCAGATTTTTCTATAGGATGAGTTACATTTTATGCATGTTCAAATTTCTTTATTTTGCCCATTCATTGCAATTTTAAAGTTTCAGTAATGTGATCAGCATGACCTCTGCGTCTTGTTAATATTTCGCTGGAGGTTATTAAGGTCTCCTGCTCAGGAATGAAGTACAATTTCACGTAACCTCCAGAACTTCTGCCTTGGAGGATGATGTCTCTTAATGGATTCCTGGTTATTCGTATCTGATGATATTAATGTATATGAAATATTTCAGGCAGAAAAGATGTTATCTTTGAGAACTGCCTTGCAGTCCCATAAGTAAGAACTCCAAAAAGAAACAAAACAAGTACTTTTTAAAGGCATTTTGTAAGAATGTCATCCCTCTTTTTACTTCTGATCCTCTCTTCCTCATTATCATCTTAAACCCTTAAGGAATTGCCTAACGAAACTACTCATAGGGAATGCTTTTGTCATGGACAAATAGGAAATTCAGTGCCAAACTCTCCCAAAGTCAATGCCTGTTGATGTTTGCTGCCTGGCTGGCAAAAGAACCTTCTGCATAAACGCTGAGAGGTTTGTTGGCTTCGCTATGCACTATAATTCACCCCGTTATGGAGGAAAACAGCTGTTTTTTGATCATGGTCTGGACATCTGCCATATTGGCATACTGAGTTAAAATCCCAACTTGCCTCTCAGCACTGTAGTTCAGTCTCTAGGCTATTGGATAATGAATGCAGGAGAGAATCTTTGGACTTCCTCTTTTAATTCATTGACTTTAGTTCCACTCTCTAACTTATAAATTGCTTTGTTATTTATCAATGGCCAAATTTGTAGCAATATATAGCAATGAAAATCTTTCTTGAAATTTAATATCTCCAAATCAAGATATTCAAAGATAACCGCAGTGACAGTAAGTGAATCTTCTCGACTGCACTTGGTGGTGTATTACTCAGTGACGTATTACTTCATAGGTTCCTGAAGGCAACTTACTTCCCGACTATGTACATACCACAGTGATTGGCATGAAATGAAGTAAAAAACAACACTTAATACTATAGGGGAAACCCTGGTGGCATAGTGGTTAAGTGCTATGGCTGCTAACCAAAGGGTTGGCAGTTCGAATCCGCCAGGCGCTCCTTGGAAACTTTATGGGGCAGTTCTACTCTGTCCTATAGGGTCGCTATGAGTTGGAATTGACTCGACAGCACTGGGTTAATACTGTAGGTGTTGTTAGGTGCCTTTGAGTCAGTTCCGACTCATAGCAACCCTATGAACAACAGAATGAAACACTGCCCAGTCCTGCACCATCCTCATGAAATTGTTATGCCTGAGCTCATTGTTGCAACCGTTGAGGTAACCCATTTCCTTGAGGGACTTCCTCTTTTTTGCTGATCCTCTACATTACCGAACATGATGTTCTTTTCCAGGGACTGGTCCCTCCGTATAACGTGTCCAAAGTATATGAGACAAAGTCTCACCATCCTCACTTTCAAGGAGCATTCTAGCTGTACTTCTTCCAAAACAGATATGTTCATTCTTTTGGCAGTCCATGGTATATTCAGCATTCTTCACCAACACCATACCTCAAACCTGTCAATTCTTCTTTGGTCTTCCTTACTCATTATCCAGCTTTCTTATGCATATGAGGCAACTGAAAACATCTGGCTTGGGTCAGGTGCACCTTAGTCCCTAAAGTGTTATCTTTGCTTTTCAACACGTTAAGGAGGTCTGCTGCAGCAGATTTGCCCAATGCAATGCATCATTTGATTTCTTGACTACACCTTCCATGGGCATTGATTGTAGATCCAAGTAAAATAAAATCCTTGATAACTTCAATTTTTTCTCCCTTTATTATGATGTTGCTTATTGGTCCAGTTGTAAGGATTTTGTTTTCTTTATTTTGAGGTGTAATCCATATTGAAGGCTGTGTTCTTTGATCTTCATCAGTAAGTGCTTCAAGTCCTCTTCACTTTCAGCAAGCAAGGTTGTGTCATTCGCATATTGCAGGTTCTTAATGAGTCTTCCTCTAATCCTGATGCCTATTATTCTTCATGCAGTCCAGATTCTCAGATTATTTGCTCAGCATACAGATTGAATAAGTGTGGGGAAAGTATACAACCCTCATGCACATCTTTCCTGACTTTAAACCACAAAGTATCCCCTTGTTCTGTTCAAATGACTGCCTCTTGATCTATGGACAGTTTCCTCATGAGCACAATTAAGTGTTCTGGAATTTCCATTCTTCCTAATGCTATCCATAATTTGTTATGATCCACACAGTCGAATGTCTTTTCATAGTCAATAAAACACAGGTAAACATCTTTCTGGTATTCTCTGCTTTCAGTCAAGATCCATCTGACATCAGCAATGATAACCCTCATTCCAAGTCCTCTTCTGAATCCAGCTTCAAGTTTTGGCCCCTCCCTGTCAATGTACTGCTGCGACTGCTTTTGACTGATCTTCAGCAAAATTTTATTTGTGTGTGATATTGATATTGTTCGATAATTTCCACATTCTGTTGGATCACCTTTCTTTGGAATAGGCATAAATATGGACCTCTCCCAGTCTGTTGACTGGATAGCTATCTTCCAAATCTCTTGGCATAGACAAGCGAGCACTTTCTGGACTGCATTCGTTTGTTGAAACATCTCAGTTGCCATCCTGGAGCCTTGTTTTTCACCAGTGCCTTCAGTGCAGCTTGGAATTCTTGCTTCAGTACCATCAGTTCTCAATCATAAGCTACCTCCTGAAATGACTGAACATCGATCAATTATTTTTGGTACAGTGACTGTTTATTCCTTCCATCTTCTTTTGATTCTTCCTGCATCCTTCATTATCTTGCGCATAGAATCCTTTAATATTACAACTCGAGGCTTGAATTTTTTCTTCAGTTATTTCAGCTTGAGAAATGCTGAATATATTCTTCTGTTTTGGTTTGGTTTTCTAACTCTAGGTCTTTGCACACATCATTGTAATAATTTGTCTTCTCAAGCCCCCCTTTGAATCTTCAGTTCAGCATTTATTTCATCATTTCTCCTGTTTGCTTCAGCTATTCAATGTTCAAGAGCAAGTTTCAGAGTCTCTTCTGACACCCACTGTGGTCTTTTCTTTCTTTCCCGTCTCTTTATGACCTTCTGCTTTCTTCATGGATAATGTCTTTGATGTCATTCCACAACTCATCTGGTCTTCCTTCATTAGTGTTCAGTGGGTCCAACCTTTTCTTAAGATAGTCTATAAACTCAGGTGGGACATACTCAAGGTCATATTTTAGCTCTAATGGACTTGTTTTAATTTTCTTCAGCTTCAACTTGAACTTGCATATGAGAAATTAATGATCTGTCCCACAATAATCCCCTGGCCTTGTGCTGACATAATATAGAGCTTTCCCACCATCTCTTCACACAGATGTTGTTGATTTGATTCCTGTATATTCTATCCAGCAAGCTCCAAGTGTATAGACACCATTTTTGTTGTTGAAAAAAGGTATTTGTAATGAAGTCATTGTTTTTGCAAAAGTCTATCATGAGATCTCTGGTATCGTTTCTACCAGCAAAGCCATATTTTTCAACTTCAGATCCTTCTTTGTTTCCAACTTTCTCATTCCAATCACCAGTAATTCTCTATTAATTAAATGTTTGATCAATTTCAGAATGTATAAGTTGGTAAAAATCTTCATTTTCTTCATTTTTGGCCTTAGCAGTTGGTGCATAAATTTGAATAAAAGTTGTATACCTACTTCCCTGTAAGTATATGGATGCTATCCTATCACTGACAGTGTTGTTCTTCAGGATAGATCTTGAAATGTGCCTTTTTTTTTTTTTTTTTTTTTTGACGAATGCAATGCCATTCCTCTTTAATTTGCCATTCCTGGCATGGAAGACCATATAATTGTCTGATTCAAAAGGGCCAATACCAGTGCATTTCAGCTCCCTAATGCCTAGGATATTGATGTTTATGTATTCCACTTTATTTATTTTTCAAATAATTTTTATTGTGCTTTAAGTGAATGTTAACAAATCAAGTCAGTCTGTCACACATAAGCTTATATACACCTTACTCCATACTCCCTCTTACTCTCCCCTTAATGAGTCAGCCCTCTCCCTTCTTCCAGTATCTCCTTTCGTGACCGTTTTGCCAGTTTCTAACCCTCTCTATGCTCCCATCTCCCCTCCAGACAGGAGATGCAAATACAGTCTCAAGTGTCCTCCTGATACAAGTAGCTCACTCTTTATCAGCATCTCTCTCCAACCCATTGTCCAGTCCCTTCCATGTCTGATGAGTTGTCTTTGGGAATGGTTCCTGTCCTGGGCCAACAGAAGGTTTGGGGACCATGACCGCTGGGATTCTTCTAGTCTCAGTCAGACCATTAAGTCTGGTCTTTTTATGAGAATTTGGGGTCTGCATCCCACTGTTCTCCTACTCCCTCAGGAGTTCTCTGTTGTGTTCCCTGTCAGGGAAGTCATCGGTTGTGGCCAGGCACCATCTAGTTCTTCTGGTCTCAGGATGATGTAAGTCTCTAGTTCATATGGCCCTTTCTGTCTCGGGCTCATAGTTTTCGTGTGATCTTGGTGTTCTTCATTCTCCTTTGATCCAGGTGGGTTGAGACCAATTGACGCACCTTAGATGGCCGCTTGTTAGCATTTAAGACCCCAGACACCACGCTTCAAAGTGGGATGCAGAATGTTTTCATAATAGAGTTTATTATGCCAATTGACTTAGAAGTCCCCTTAAACCATAGTCCCCAAACACCTGCCCTTACTCCACTGACCTTTGAAGCATTCATTTTATCCCGGAAACTTCTTTGCTTTTGGTCCACTCCCGTTGAGCTGACCTTCCGTGTATTGAGTATTGTCCTTCCCTTCACCTAAAGTAGTTCTTATCTACTAACTGATCAGTAAATAACCCTCTCCCACCCTCCCTTCCTCCCCCCTCTTGTAACCACATAAGTATGTGTTCTTCTCAGTTTATACTATTTCTCAAGAACTTATAATAGTGGTCTTATACGGTATTTGTCCTTTTGCATCTGACTAATTTCACTCAGCATAATGCCTCCCAGGTTAATTCGTGTTATGAAATGTTTCACAGATTCGTCACTATTCTTTACCGATGCGTAGTATTCCATTGTGTGAATGTACCACAATTTATTTAACCATTAATCTATTGATGGACACCTTGGTTGCTTCCAGCTTTTTGCTATTGTAAACAGTGCTGCAATAAACATGGGTGGGCATATATCTGTTCATGTAAAGGCTCTTATTTCTCTAGGGTATATTCCGAGGAGTGGGATTTCTGGGTTGTATGGTAGTTCTACTTCTAACTTTTTAAGAAAACGCTAGGTAGATTGCCAAAGTGGTTGTACCATTTTACATTCCCACCAGCAGTGTATAAGAGTTCCAATCTCTCCGCAGCCCCTTCAACATTTATTATTTTGTATTTTTTGGATTAATGCCAGCCTTGTTGGAGTGAGAAGGAATCTCATCGTAGTTCTAATTTGCATTTCTCTAATGGCTAATGATCGAGAGCATTTTCTCATGTATCTGTTAGCTTCCTGAATATCTTCTTTAGTGAAGTGTGTGTTCATATCCTTTGCCCACTTCTTTGTTGGGTTGTTTGTCTTTTTGTGGTTGAGTTTTAACAGAATCATATAGAATTTAGAGATCAGGCACTGGTCAGAGATGCCATAGCTGAAAATGTTTTCCCAATCTGCAGGTGGTCTTTTTACTCTTTTGGTGAAGTCTTTAGATGAGCATAGGTGTTTGATTTTTAGGAGCTCCCAGTTATCCGGTTTCTCTTCATCATTTTTGGTAATGTTTTGTATTCTGTTTATGCCTTGTATTAGGGCTCCTAACGTTGTCCCTATTTTTTCTTCCATGATCTTTATCGTTTTAATCTTTATGTTTAGGTCTTTGATCCACTTGGAGTTAGTTTTTGTGCATGGCGTGAGGTATGGGTCCTGTTTCGTTTTTTTGCAAATGGATATCCAGTGATGCCAGCACCATTTGTTAAAAAGACTATCTTTTCCCCAATTAACTGACACTGGGCCTTTGTCAAATATCAGCTGCTCGTACATGGATGGATTTATATCTGGGTTCTCAATCCTGTTCCATTGGTCTATGTGCCTGTGGTTGTACCAGGACCAGGCTGTTTTGACTACTGTGGCTATATAATAGTTTCTAAAATCAGGTAGAGTGAGGCCTCCCACTTTCTTCTTCTTTTTCAGTAATGCTTTACTTATCCGAGGCTTCTTTCCCTTCCATATGAAGTTGGTGATTTGTTTCTCCATCATATTAAAAAATGACATTGGAATTTGGATTGGAAGTGCATTGTATGAATAGATGGCTTTTGGTAGAATAGACATTTTTACTATGTTAAGTCTTCCTATCCATGAGCAAGGTATGTTTTTCCACTTAAGTAGGTCCTTTTCAGTTTCTTGCACTAGTACTTTGTAGTTTTCTGTATATAGGTCTTTTACATCTTTGGTAAGATTTATTCCTAAGTATTTTATCTTCTTGGTGGCTACTGTGAATGGTATTGATTTGGTGATTTCCTCTTCGATGTTCTTTTCATTGATGTAGAGGAATCCAAGTGATTTTTGTATGTTTATCTTATAACCTGAGACTCTGCCAAACTCTTCTATTAGTTTCAGTAGTTTTCTGGAGGATTCCGTAGGGTTTTCTGTGTATAAGATCATGTCATCTGCAAACAGAGATAATTTTACTTCCTCCTTGCCAATCCGGATGCCCTTTATTTCTTTGTCTAGCCTAATCGCTCTGGCTAGGACCTCTAGCACAATGTTGAATAAGAGCGGTGATAAAGGGCATCCTTGTCTGGTTCCCGTTCTCAGGGGAAATGCTTTCAGGCTCTCTCCATTTAGAATGATGTTGACCATTGGCTTTGTATAGATGCCCTTTATTACGCTGAGGACTTTTCCTTCAATTCCCATTTTGCTGAGAGTTTTTATCACGAATGGGTGTTGGACTTTGTCAAATGACTTTTCTGCATCAATTGATAAGATCATTTGGTTTTTGTCTTTTGTTTTATTTATATGGTAGATCACATTAATGGTTTTTCTAATATTAAACCAAACTTGCATAAAAAAAAATACCTGGTATTAATCCCACTCGGTCGTGGTGGATTATTTTTTTGATATGTTGTTGAATTCTGTTGCCTAGAATTTTGTTGTGGATTTTTGCATCTATGTTCATGAGGGATATAGGTCTGTAATTTTCTTTTTTTTGTGGTGTCTTTACCTGGTTGTGGTATCAGGGATATGGTGGCTTCATAGAATGAGTTAGGTGGTATTCCATCATTTTCTATGCTTTGAAATACCTTTAGTAGTAGTGGTGTTAACTCTTCTCTGAATGTTTGGTAGAACTTTGCAGTAAAGCCGTCCAGGCCAGGGCTTTTTTGGGGGGGAGTTTTTTGATTACTTTTTCAATCTCTTTTTTTGTTATGGGTCTGTTTAGTTGTTCTACTTCTGATTGTGTTAGTTTAGATAGGTAGTGTTTTTCTGGGAATTCATCCATTTCTTTTAGGTTTGCAAATTTGTTAGAGTACAATTTTTTGTAATAATCTGATACGATTCTTTTAATTTCAGTTGGGTCTGTTGTGATACAGCCCATCTCGTCTCTTATTCAGGTTATTTGTTTCCTTTCCTTAGTCAGTCTGGCCAATGGTTTGTCAATTTTGTTATTTTTTTCAAAGAACCAGCTTTTGGCTTTGTTAATTCTTTCAATTGCTTTTCTGCTCTCTATTTCATTTAGTTCAGCTCTAATTTTTATTATTTGTTTTCTTCTGGTGACTGGTGGATTCTTTTGTTGCTTTCTTTCTATTTGTTCAAGTTGTAGGGACAGTTCTCTGATTTTGGCTCTTTCTTCTTTTTGTATGTGTGTATTTATCGATATAAATTGACCTCTGAGCACTGCTTTTGCTGTGTCCCAGAGGTTTTGATAGGAAGTGCTTTCATTCTCTTTGCATTCTATGAATTTCTTTATTGCCTCCTTAATGTCTCTATAACCCAGTCTTTTTTGAGCAGGGTATTGTTCAGTTTCCAAGTATTTGATTTCTTTTCCCTAATTTTTCTGTTATTGATTTCCACTTTTATGGCCTTGTGGTCTGAGAAGATGCTTTGTAATATTTCAATGTTTTGGATTCTGCAAAGGTTTGTTTTATGACCTAATATGTGATCTATTCTAGAGAATGTTCCATGTGCACTAGAAAAAAAAAGTATATTTTGCAGCTGTTGGGTGGAGTGTTCTGTATAAGTCTATGAGGTCAAGTTAGTTGATTGTAGCAATTAGGTCTTCCGTGTCTCTATTGAGCTTCTTACTGGAAGTCCTGTCATTCTCCAAAAGTGGTGTGTTGAAGTCTCCTACTATAATTGTGGAGGTGTCTATCTCACTTTTCAGTTCTGTTAAAGTTTGTTTTATGTATCTTGCAGCCCTGTCATTGGGTGCATAAATATTTAATATGGTTATGTCTTCCTGATCAATTGTCCCTTTAATCATTATGTAGTATCCTTCTTTATCCTTTGTGGTGGATTTAACTTTAAAGTCTATTTTGTCAGAAATTAATATTGCTACTCCTGCTCTTTTTTGCTTGTTGTTTGCTTGATACATTTTTTTCCATCCTTTGAGTTTTAGTTTGTTTGTGTCTCTAAGTCTAAGGTGTGTCTCTTGTAGGCAGCATATAGACGGATCATGTTTCTTTATCCAGTCTGAGACTGTCTGTCTCTTTATTGGTGCATTTAGTCCATTTACATTCAGCGTAATTATAGATAAGTATGTGTTTAGTGCTGTCATTTTGATACCTTTTTGTGTGTGTTGTTGACAATTTCATTTTTCCACTTACTTTTTGTGCTGAGACTTTTTCTTTGTAACTTGTGTGTTCCTCATTTTCATAGTAGTTGAATTTATGTTTCCAGAGTCATTATTTTTTTCTTGGTTTTTATTTTTAGTTATGGAATTGTTAGACCTCTTTGTGGCTACCTTAATGTTTATTCCTATTTTTCTAAGTAAAAACCTAACTCGTATCTTCCTATATTGCCTTGTTTTCCTGTCCATATGGCAGTTCTATGCCTCATGTATTTAGTCCCTCTTTTTGATTATTGTGATCTTTTACATAATGACTTTGATGATTCCCTGTTTTGAGCATTTTTTCCTTTTTAAAATTAATCTTAATTTGTTTTTGTGATTTCCTTATTTGAGTTGATGTCAGGATATTCTGTTCTGTGACCTTGTGTTGTGCTGGTATCTGATATTATTGGTTTTCTGACCAATTTCCTTTAGTGTTTCTTGTAGCTTTGGTTTGGTTTTTGCAAATTCTCTAAGCTTGTGCTTTTTTATTTTGTTTATCTGTAAATGTTTTAATTTCGCCTTCATATTTGAGAGAGAGTTTTGCTGGATAAATGATCCTTGGCTGGCCTTTTTTCTCCTTCAGTGCTCTATATATGTCATCTCATTGCCTTCTTGACTGCATGGTTTGTGCTGAGTAGTCTGAACTTATTCTTATTGATTCTCCTTTGTAGGAGACCTTTCTTTTATCCCTGGCTGCTTTTTAAATTTTCTCTTTATCTTTGGTTTTGGCAAGCTTGATGATAATATGTCTTGGTGATTTTCTTTTTTGATCAGTCTTATATCGGGTACGATGAGCATCTTGGATAGATATCCTTTTGTCTTTCATGATGTCAGGGAAGTTTTCTGCCAACAGATCTTCAACTATTCTGTTTGTATTTTCTGTTATCCCTCCCTGTTCTGGAACTCCAATCACATGCAAGTTATTCTTCTTGATAGAGTCCCACATGATTCTTAGGGTTTCTTCATTTTTTAAAATTCTTTTATCTGATTTTTCTTCAACTATATTGGTGTCAGTTGCTTTATCCTCCACCTCCCCCACTCTGCATTCCAACTGCTCGAGTCTGCTCCTCTGACTTCCTATTGAGTTGTCTAATTCTGTAATTTTACTGTTAATCTTTTGGGTTTCTGAATGCTGTCTCTCTATGGATTCTTGCAGCTTATTAATTTTTCCACTATGTTCTTGAATAATCTTTTTGAGTTCTTCAACTGCTTTATCAGTGTGTTCCTTGGCTTTTTCTGTAGATTGCCTTATTTCATTTCTGAGGTCATCCTTGATGTCTTGAAGCATTCTGTAAATTAGTTTTTTTTTATATTCTGCATCTGGCAATTCCAGGATTGTATCTTCATTAGGGAAAGATTTTGATTCTTTAGTTTGGGGAGTTGTAGAAGCAATCATGGTCTGCTTCTTTATCTGGTTTGATATCGACTGCTGTCTCAGAGCCATCTATAAGATATTGTAATGATTTATTTTATATTTGCTCACTGAGTCTTGTTTTGTTTTCTTTCAATATACGTAGATGGGCTACTAGATTGTGCTGTCTTGATTGTTGTAGGCTTTGAATCACTTATGTCCTATTACCAGCTGGTTTGGGCTGTTACCAGAAATATAAGCCTAAGAGTCCATTCACTATTCTTGAGTAGAATCTGATTTTGGGTCACCAAGTGTGTGGTGTAGACTGTCACCTATTCACTTAGAGGAGTAGTAGTGAGAGTTGTGTGCACCAGATTCTAGTAGCAGCAGGGGGTCACAGTCCAGGGGGGTAGGATGCTGACAGATTTCCCCCAAGTGCCAGTGAGGTAGGTGTGTCTCTATTCCTAAAGCACTTTGGTGGGTGGGCTCTGCAGCTGTACCTTAGGCACCCAATGCATGTACCTCTACAGATTGGTAGGTGTCACGATCCTCAGACCCCTACGGCAAGAGGCTACATGGTTTGCGTGGAGCTTCAGCCCTCAGTTCCCTGTTGTGGGTCAGTGAGGGCTCTGTTTAATAGGTAGAGATATCAGACCTGGGAAACTTGTCTTTCCAGTAATCTGCTAAAACATTTACAGTCAGATCACTATGAGAATTGCCTTTGCATTATAATAGCCACCTTGTTCCCTGTAGGGATGATAGCCCAAGACTGTGGATCTCATATGCTTGGCTGGAGCTGGTTCTGTGTTTTTAGTCCAATTTCGGGAAGTCTTGGAAGGATTCTTGGTCCTTGGGTTTTTTGTAGCTGCTTCTCTCAGGCCAGGAGAATGGGTTAGGAAAACACAAAAAAAAAAACCACAGAGCACTTCACTCTCTGGCCCAGGAAATTCCAATGTTAATGAAGCCACCTGGGAAGGGGAGGGGAGGGATCAGATAGATAGGAGAGAGTAGCACCCAGGAATATAGACAAAGTTACTTATCTTGCTTGGTGAGGGCTGTTTCATCTGAGATTCGTGAGGGGCAGGTAGCCTGTGTGTGTTGGCTGGGTTGAGATTGCCCCTGGGGGTCTGGCCCACGTCCTGTGCATGTGCTGTGTCAGAAGCTGTGGTCATTTCCTCCGCTCCCAGTCCAAAGCCCAGTGCCAGGGTTCCCCGGCTGGGGTGCCACACTTCCAGCTCCAAAACCAGTTGCTGCCTCCCGGTGACTTCTCCTCCTGTCAGCCGTGTCACTGCGCTGCCTGCGTGCACCGGCTGGGCTTCCCCTGAGATCACTTCAGGGGGCTAGGGCTGCATCTTGTGTTTGTGCCATCTCAGGATGCCGTGCTCAGCCCCCCTGCACCCAGTCCAAAACCCAGCACCAAGGTTTTCTGACTGGGACGCTGGCTCCAGGCTCCGAAAACAGTTGCTGCTTCCCCATGGTTGCTCGTTCGTTCTCTCGTTAGCCCCGTTAGTGTGCAGTCTGCTTGTGCTGGCTGAGTCTCTGTGGAGGTTACCCCAGGGGGCTAGGGGTTAGGGCTGTGTCCCATGCCTGCCCCGCCTCAGCAAGCCGCAATCAGCCCCGCCACTAGGCACCCAGGAACCACGAGGGCTCAAGGCTGTGAAGTGGGTGGCAGGTTCCAGAAGCAGTCGCTGGTTCAGGCTGCAGGTTTTCACTCACGTGTCACTCAGGTCGACTCTTTAGATCTGTGTTTGATAGTCAGGGTTCGTAGATTGTCATGTATGTGATCGATTCACTTGTTTTTCTGGGTCTTTGTTGCAAGAGGGATCCAAGGTAGCGTCTACCTAGTCAGCCATCTTGGCCCTGCCCTCCATTTTATTTTTGATGATTTCTAATTTTCCTAGATTCATACTTTGTGCATTCCACATTCCATTTATTAATGGATGTTTAAAACTGTTTCTTCTCATTTTGAGTCATGCCAATTCAGCAAATGAATGTCCCAAAAGCTCAACTCCATCCAAGTCATTAAGATCCAGGCCACTTTGAGGAATCAGATCTTCCCTAGTTGTACTTTGAGTGCCTTCCAACCTGAGAGGCTCATCTTCTGGCACTATAAACCAAACCAGTTGCCGTCGAGTCAATTCCAACTCATAGTGGCCCTATAGGACAGAGTAGAGCTGCCCCATAGAGTTTCCAAGGAGCACCTGGCAGATTTGAACTGCCGATCTTTAGGTTAGCAGCCGTAGTGCTTAACCACTACACCACCAGGGTTTCCTCCGGCACTATATCAGCAGCTATTCATAAGGTTTTCACTGGCTAATTTTTTTCAGAAATAGACCACCAGGTCCTGCTTCCTAGTCTGTCTTACTCTGGAACCTCAGTGAAACCAGTCCACCATGGGTGACCCTACTGGTATTTGAATACTGGTGGCATAGCTTCTAGCATCACAGCAACATGCAAGCCCCCAGAGTACAACAAACTGACAGATCTGTGTGGGACACTTAATACTAAAAAAAAAATACTAGCTATCATATATTTGTAATGTACCCAAATACAGATTGTTGCTGAACAGACATCATTTAGAATTCCCTTAATTAACTTTACAAATGTAAAAGCTCATAAAATAAGGTATATTTTAAAACTCTAATCTTTAACATTGAGTACACAAGACACTCAGAGAATTTTGTATAATTATTTTCCAGAATAAGATAAGCACATATCCTGAAACAAACAATTCACATGAACTAGCCCTTCTGATATTCAGATAACACATCATATTCTCTTAATAATAGCAGTTGGATTTAACAAGCAAAAGAACATAACGAGACTCACTGGGAAAAGTAGAGAAATTGCTTGCTTTTGTAGAGATGTATCAATTTCCAGATTGTGTTGGATACGGTTAACTACATAGTGGTGATGTTTCACTAATATAATAGTTACACCATGGAACGATCCACTAATAACTCACTAAGGATCATTAAGTTTCATTTAAGACAGTTAGTGGCTTAGACAAGGGACAAAACATTTATTCTGTTTCCAAATGGACTCACAAGATATGCAGATTCTCAAATCAGTCATCTAGATGAGAAAGATATGTGTATGGGTTTTGATCTTTCATCATAAACAATGGGCATTCCATTTAAAGGGCAACATTTACACTCTGCTCTAGTTTCTTTGGAAAACCTGGTAGCATAGTGGTTAAAAGCTCTGGCTCCTAACCAAAAGGTCACCAGCTCAAATCCACCAGCCGCTCCTTGGAAACTCTGTGGGGCAGTTCTACTCTGTCCTATAGGGTCGCTATGAGTCAGAATCGACAAGATGACAACTGGTTTTTTTCTTTTTGGTTTTCTAGTTTCTTTAGTACCCAAAGCCTGAATTTCTTTATTTAAAAACCAGACCTGTTGCTTCAAGTCGATTCTGAATCATAGTGACCCTATAGGACAGAGTAAAACTGCCCCCATAGGTTTTCCAATGAGTGGCTGGTAGATCCGAAATGCCGATTTTTAGGGTAGCAGCCGAACTCTTAACCACTGTGCCACCAGCACTCTGAATTTTTTTGTAGGTGGGTAATATTACCAAGACTTCACCAGCAATTCCTGAAGCCATCAAGAATATCTGTAAATTTTAAGACTGTAAAAGTTTTCCCCCAAACAGTATGACAATTTTCAGATACAGGCAAAGAAATGCCCCACATAGTCCTTGCCATTTATGAATTGATATTTTTCTCAGGAAATTGAGGTAGAAGTCATGAAACTGAATATTAGTAATGAAAAATTGGTGAGAGTGTTATCCAGTTTCTAGGAGATAACAGCTGGGCAGTGAAGACTGGCAGAGCACTGACAACTAACCTGGAATCAGAAGTGACTTTCATAGATGCCACGCAGTTGTAGAGACACAAGTATTTTCTAGTGTATGTATGAAACACCCAATTCCAGACATATTTTTTTTGTTGTTGTTGTTCTAAATCTCATTTTCAGCACTTGGAAAAGAGGACTATCAAGGAAGAAATAGGCATACATCTGAAATAATGCCACTGATTCCTTAAGATGGCATGGGCAAAAGATGAGAAACACCTCACTACTTGTTAAACAATTTTCAAAAGCTTACCTTATTCACATTTATTTAGTGATAGAAGACTTTCTTTGAGAAATTGGTACTTGAAATTGTGAAAAATATTAAAAGAACATACTTCATGAAACTTTTTTATAAAATTTCTTGTATCCATAAATAAAATACTTTAAAATAAAATACTTTGTGTCATAGTGAAGTCAGTAGAAATAGGTCTATTAATTATATTATATAAGGTTTTACTTTTGTTTTTGTTTAATATGCTTTGTCCTCCCAAATTTTCTAGGTTCCTTAGAAAGTTCTTTGTGCTTTGTACCTGAAAACACATCATTCTAAAAGAAGACTCAAGAATGCATTTACGGGTAACATAAATTACCTTCTGCTAATGCAAAAAAAAAAAAAAAAAAAAAATTTCAGTTCTTTAGCTCCCAACATAATCCAATGTTAGAGAAAAGAAATGTGTTTGCTTTGTACAATACTATTCACAACCAAATTATCCCAAAGTGCTTTACAAAGTAATTAGTTAGAGACTAGTATGAGAGCATGTAGGCAAACACAGAAGCCATTAAGACACTCAGCAATAGCTCACATACTGCTTTGGACATTAGAACTTATTTTATTGAGAGCAAAGATGTTAGTTCAATTATAGAGTAATTTAATAGCATAATTGGAATTCCCTGGGTCTTTGGTAAGTTTACAGATCATCAAAAATGATTAGCTAACTTTCTCTCTCTATACATATATGTATATATATATATACACACATACACACATATTTGTTGTTATATGCATGTATATATACATATATGTATGTGTGTATATATATACACACAGACACACAAATATGCTAACTCTATTTTTCAACAACATAAACAGTGACTATACACGTGGACCTCGACAGATAGAATACACAGCAATCAAATCAACTACATCTGCTGAAAGAGATGTTGGAGAAACTCAGTATCAACAGTCAGGAAAAGGGCCAGAGGCTGACTGCAAAACAGACCATCAATTGCTGTTATCCAGGACAAGCTGAAGCTGAAGAAAGTTAAGACAAAGTCCATGAGAGCCAAAATACAACCTTCAGTATATTCTACCTGAATTTAGAGAATATCTAAAAAAATAGATTTGACACATAGGACACTATGACCAAAGACCAGAATAGTTGTGGAATGACATCAAGGACATCATACATGAAGAAAGCAAGCCTTTAAAAAGATAGGAAAGGAAGAAAAGACCAAAGTGGAAGTCAAAAGAGATTCTGAAACTTGCTCTTGGACATAGAACAGCTAAAACCAATGAAAGAAATGATGAAGCAAAAGAGCTGAACAGAAGATTTCACAGAGCAGCTCCAGAAGACGAAGTATTATAATGAAGTATGCAAAGAACTGGAGTTAGAAAATCAAAAGGGAAGAATATGCTCAGCATTTCTCAAGTTGAAAGAGCTGAAGAAAAAACTCAAGTCTCAAGTTGCAATACTGAATGATTCTACAGGGAAAATATTGAATGAGGCAGGAAGCACCAAAAGAAGACAAAAGGAATACACAGAGTCACTGTACCAAAAAAGAATTGGTCAATGTTCAACCATTTCAGGAGTTAACATAAGATCAAGAACCGATGGTATGGAAGGACGAATCCCAAGCCTCACTGAAGGCAATGGTGAAAAACAAGGCTCCAGGAATTGAGCGAATAGCAATTGAGATGTTTCAACAGAGAAATGCATCCCTGGAAGTAGTTACTTGTCTACGCCAAGGAATGTGGAAGACAGCTACCTGGTCAAATGGCTGGAAGAGATCCATATTTGTTGCCATTCCAGAGAAAGGTGATCCAACAGAATGCGGAAATTACCAAACAATATCATTAATATCACACACAAATAAAATTTTTCTGAATATCATTCAAAAGTGGTTGTAGCAGTACATCAACAGGGAACTGCCAGAAATTCAAGCCAGATTCAGAAGAGGACTTGAAACTAGGGTTATCGTTGCTGATGTCAGAAGGACCTTGGCTGAAAGCAGAGAATACCGGAAAGATATTTACCTGTGTTTTATTGACTATGCAAAGGCATTCAACTGTGTGGATCATAAATTATGGATAACATTGGGAAGAATAGAAATTCCAGAACATTTAATTGTGCTCCTGAGGAACCTGTACATAAATCATGAGGCAATAGTTCAAACAGGACAAGGGGATACTTTGTGGTTTAAAGTAAGGAAAAGTGTGCATCAGGGTTGTTTCCTTTCACCATACTTATTCAATCTGTAAATTGAGCAAATGGTCCCAGAAGCTAGTCTATATTAAGACGAATGCAACATCAGGATAGGAAGAAGATTCATAAACAACCTGCATTATGCAAATGACACAAACTTGATCGCTGAAAGAGGACTTGAGAACTTACTGATGAAGATCAAAGACCACAGCCTTCCGTATGGTTTACACTTCAACATAAAGAAAACAAAAATCCTCACAACTGGCCCAATAAGCAACATTGTAATAAACAGAGAAAATACTGAAGTTGTCAAGGATTTCATTTTCCTTCGATCCACAGTCAGCGTCCATTGAAAAAGCAATCAAGAAATCAAAGGACGTATTCCATTGGGCAAATCTGTTGCAAAAAAACTCTTTAAAGTGTTGAAAAGCAAAGACGTCACTTTGAAGACTAAGGTGTGCCTTACCCGAGACATGGTATTTTCAATAGCGTCATATGCATGTGAAAGCTGGACAGTGAATGAGGAAGACAGAAGAAGAATTTATGCCTTTGAATTATGGTGTTGGGAAGAATATTGAGTACACCACGGACTGCCAGAAGAAGGAACAAATCTGTTTTGGAAGTAGTACAGCCAGAGTGCTCCTTAGAATCAAGGACGGCGAGAGTTCATCTCATATACTTTGGACATGTTATCAGGAGGGACAAGTTGCTGGAGGATGACATCATGCATGGTAAAATACACGGTCAGCAAAAAAGAGAAAGACACTCAACAAAATGGACTGACACAGTGGTTGCAACGATGGCCTCAAGCATAATGATTCTGAGCATGGCACAGAACCAGGCAGTGTTTCATTCTGTTGTACCCAGGGCCACTATGAGTTGCAATGGACTCAATGGCACCTAACAAACAAAAACAACTATGTGTATACATGTATATAAATGGAGTTACCTTGTCATTTAAAATATGTTTCTTTTTTAGTAGGAAAATGTCCAAGTATGAAGTAAAAATATATACTTTCCCTCAATTTTTTTTTTTAAATGAGAAGCGTATGCTATGAGGTTGATTTGTAACAGAAAATGACTTATGTAATTCTTTCCAAAAGATAATTTATAGAATTCGTACACAGATATTATTTAACAAATTCTTTTTGGTAACTTCCCCATTTGACAAACCATTTTACTTGTTTTTTCCTCAACTTTATATATATATATATATATGGAATCAACTAAAAACCCTTTATTTTTTCCTCAGCTTAGTTCATTCTTACTTCTCTTTTAAGTTCCAGTTCAGATTGAAACTTTCATGAGAAATTCCCAATCAAAAGCATTCACTTCACTAAGTTTCTATCACACAAGATTCTTGTATTTCTAACTTGGCCTTGACTCACATTGTCTATGATTATCGTTTATAAATTGAGAATAAGACCCATGAGGACAGAAATAATGTCTATCATTTCACTGTAGTTCCAACACCTAAGGCAAGGAAGTGATACAATTGGATTCATAGTTTCCAAAGCTCATGCAGCTAGCAGTCTGGAGGGTGTATTGCCAAGAGTAGATGGAAAATATACCATTTTTTTTCTGTCTAAGAAACTATTGCACAATGATGAAGTAGTTAACAAAGAGCCAAGTTTCTAACTCCTACTCTTTCACCAGCCCTAAGTTTCTTCTTCACTCACTCCTGTTCCAAATTCCTTTGGTCAAGGGACTTTCTTTAGACATTTTTTCAGATATAAACGGCCAATTATAGGTGAGTATGGTGACATAACTGTTGTCTTGGCTTTTTCACCATTTCGAGTGTCACAGGCAGCTGACTGGGATTATCTCACAGCTGCCAGACTCTTTCTTACCTTCCTCTGCTCCTCATACCAAAGTGTGGACTGTCTTCAGCTAGCCCTTGCTTCTCTATCAGAGCACAGAGAATAGTCAACAAGAATATAAAAAAGATGAGGAAAAAAAAAAAAGGAAGGTTGAATTAGAGAATAAAAAGGGGGATGGGATTTTTACTTAAAAGACGTCATAAATGTTAAAGGGCCCTTGCCATGCACAGTGGCACTAGTTTGAGTGTTTACTGAATAAAGGCCATGAAAATAACTGTTCCCATTAAGCTGAATTATATTTTGTTGATTTGTGAGGCATTTCTTAGTTCACTAAGAAGTCTTCCCCAGGCAAGAAGACAATATATCACATTTCAAGACTGAGTTCAGTTGCCCGCGATGAACCTTTATATTCCAACCACCCAGGGAATATGGAAGCTACATGATACTCTAAGCATCAGTTTGGGTTTCTTGTTTACCAGTAGCAGACAACCCTACCCAAACAAGATTATTCAAAAAGGACTTTATTAGCTCATATAACATAAAAGTCCAGATTCAGGCTTTCCTTGATCCTGGGGCTCACATGATGTCTTCAGGACCTGACTTTCCTCAAGCACTTAGCTCTACTTTTTTTGTGTTCTTAGCTCCATTTTTTGATAGGCATTCCCTTCATGGTGCCAAGATGGATGCAACAGCTTCAGTCTTACATTCTCTGACATTCAAGTTCTATATTCCCAGTAGATATCTGATTACAACCCATTAGTACTGACTGTATCAGATGTCTCTCCTTGACACAATTACTGTGGCCAAGAGAATGTAATGCCTAATTCCAGGAATTATAAAGGAGTCAATAACCATCAAATAAACAAGGGCTCAAAGTAAGGGAAGGATGGTTTACTGAGGGAAATTGCAATGTTATTAGGGGTGAGGAGGAGAAATATATAATATAATAAATGGTCAAACTGTAAAAGTTTTCTGTAGCCTAAATAAGAACACTTCTTTCTTGTTTCACCAGGGGTTTGCTGCAGTAACAATGAAATTCCCCTAATGTGGACATTGGATGAAAATTTACATATTTATGTAGAAAATATTGTCCTATATATATATGTACATATACTTTTTGACCTATTGTGAATCATTAATGGTATTTTATCAGTTATCTAAGCTCTGAATGCCTATCTGTGTGGTCAGCACCCTACAGAATGAGTAGAAGAGGATGTCTCAGTTGGGATAGGGTTTCATGAGATTCAAAAACTCTTATGCCAAAATATTCCTCCCTCTTTTACAATTAGTTTATTTACTCATTCAAAATATTTACTGAGCAACTACCTTGTGTCCAAAACTACTTTTGCTGCTAGGTAGATAATGAATTGTAAAACCAATTCATTAGTGTCTGATGGGTTCGAACCAATGATCTTTCAGTTAGCAGCTGAGTACTTAACTATTGCACCACCAGGACTCCTTCCAGAAGGATGCAAGATGAAATAAAATGGTAAAAATAGAAATATAATTTGAATATGAATCATGAGCAACTTGCCATGGTCAAGAATTGAGTGTGAGGACCAGTGAGACATTAATGTTATCACCTACATATCTGATATGCAAAGCTTCATGGATGTTTCCCATTCTTTCTAATAAGGAACACTGGAAGAGGACTAGGCTTCAGCGATGCTCACTTCTTTTGTGGCACCAATACTATTTCTTGTATCCTACTTAGTTCTGGATCTATATTACTCCCAATCACAGTATTATTGCTTCATGCAGTAAGAGAGAAGTCTTTAGAATTTTATCTTTATTCTAGAGCCAGTATAATGCCTGGCTCATAGTAGCACTTATTTTTTGTGCTCATCGCACATTGTGGACTGTCTTCTAAATAAATTAGTAAGAAACAGACCTGTATTACAGTGCCTATAAAGCTACTTTCACATTTTATTCCACTCTATTCATCATTATCTTCTCTAGGAATCCTCTTTAAAAGAAAAAAATCTGATATTTTAAGTAATGACTACCTTATAAAAAAAGATCAGATTTCTAATTATTTGTAATAACTAATTTTCCTTTTAGAGAATTTTTAAAAATGAAACAGATGGGGTGTCATGGATTGAATTGTGTTCCCCCAAAATACCTGTCAGTTTGGCTAGGTCATGATTCCCTTGTATGATTGTCTACCATTTTATCTTCTGATGTGATTTCCTTATATGTTGTAAATCCTATCACTATGATGTAATAAAATGGATTATTGGCAGTTATATTGATGAGGTGTACAAGATTAGTGTCTTAAGCCAATCTCTTTTGATATATAAAAGAGAGTAGTAAGCAGAGAGACATGGGAACCACATACCACCAAGAAAACAGTGCTGGGAACAGAGTGAGTCCTTTGGACCTGAGGTTCCTGACTGAGATGTTCCCAGACCAAGAGAAGACTGATGACAAAGACCTTCCTCCAATGCTGACAGAGAGACAAAGACTTTCCTTGGAGCTGGCGCTCTGAGTTAGGACTTCCAGCCTACTGGACTGTGAGAGAATAAATTCTCTTTGGTATAGCCATCTACTTGTGATATTTCTGTTATAGCTGCACAAGATGACTAAAACGAGGGGCAAGGAAATTATATTGGTAAATTACTTCTGAAATGAGTAGAGAGGTAGCCATGTACATCTTTTCTCTTGTGTGAAGCTGGGGAAGGCTTGGTCAGATAGACCAGCTTTAACACTTCATGCCTTCCTGCCACTCTTTTACATGAAAAGCTACATTAATTGGAAAGTACTAGGCAATAGGAGTGAAAAAGTAGGCAAGGGAGAGATAAATGACCTATGTTCTCCAAGTTCTAGAAGACAGTTATTTGAGAGCCTTTGTTCTCTTTACCTCTGAACTCCCCAAAGTACTTATTTTCTAAGCATTAATTTGATCATATATATACTTTATAATTGACCATATATTACAGCATGGGATTGTAAATTATGTCTTGTTTTGCTATTTAAATTTTCAAACATTTTCATACCAAGGTCATAGTTAAGACTTTGAGTTTCAGAACTATTTGTCTTTGTTGTGGTCTAATCCCTTACACTGTCTTGACTACAGTAGACACTTGCTTAGTTGTTGGACTTCCTTGTAGTTACTTTATTCCTATACTAGATGGTTCCTATTCTTTCGGTGGTAAAATTCTCACCTTTAGAATGTGCGTAAAGAATTCATTCTGTCTGACAATGTTGCTCCCACCGTTTCTAATTTAACCTACTGTTCTTCCAGGTTTGGAGTTATTTCCAATCAAAAATGATTGCGTCTGGATCATAAATCTCCCATATATCTTCAGAGCAAATGGTTCCTGAAGCAAACCCTCAGGGTTATTTTTTAATCTTCTGATCTTGTAATCACTAGAGCTCAAATAGTTCCTGAGCTACTGTATAACCTGTAGACAAGTGTTGATTTATTTTCTGAGTTTCATCTTGCCAGACCTCTCATTTTAAAGATTGCTTCAAAAATGAGGTCCAAGCTACCTTAACAATGGCTCTCTCCTTGATGCATGTCTTGCTGTTAGCGAAATCCATGTCAGAAGCATTGAAAACATAGACACAGCACTTTCTATGTTAATCATTAAATTGATTCTCACATGTTTTTCTTCTCAAAACTACCCTGGGTAAGCACTCTGGGCTAAAGGAATTGCCCAAGCCAAAGGAGCGTTTTCAACATTTTCTGATGGAATCTCCAACCAGCCCAGCATTTCTCAGTCCTGGCTCTGCATTACCTCACTTGAGGAGAGTTTAAAAAATATAGATGTCTTACTTTACTCTTAAGGATGCTGAATATAATTGGTTGGGGTAATGCCTGCACCCTGGCGATTCTAACAGTCAGTCAGATTTGAGAAGCACTGCACTAATTAATACAAGAAAGAGTATTTAAATTTTTGAACAAAACAAGAATCTAGAGGCCCATGAATAGCGCTTTAGGGCTCTTTCAAAAATTATCTTGTGAATTTGGGCAACTCATTTCCTTTCTCCAAGTCTCAGCTTTTTCACGTGTAAAATGGAAAGCTTGTATGAGATGATTCAAGCCTTTAATAGATCAACAAATATTCATTATTTTACTCATTCCAGACATTTTGGGAGACCACCAACATGAACCAGAGAGTCACAGACCCTGGTCAATGGATTTCAAGAAGTTACTACCATAAATGACAAGTTCCTAGATGGTGCAAATAATTTGTGCTCAGCTGCTAACATGAGTTTGGTGGTTCAAACTCACCCAGCAGCGCCAGGGAAGAAAGACTTGGTAATCTGCTTTCCTCAAAATTACAGTCAAGAAAACCCTATGGAACAGTACTATTCTGTAACACACGGGGTCGCCGTGAGTCAGAATTGGCTCAATAGCAATGAGTGTAATCATAGCTGGCAGTGTGCTTCCACTTACAATTAATACCTTAATAAAATAAATTTCCAATTCAACAAAAAAAAATGCATTAGTTATTATTCCAAACACTCTTTTACCTTTCAGCATATAGTTAATATCTTAATCATGTAATTAAGCTATTATATTGCCCTGAAGGATTTTTGTAGATGGAAGTCAGGGTGTTGTTTCTCATATTTTAATCACCATATAGTCTCCCTGTATTTGAGTAGTGTGAAATGGATTACAATAAGCTTTAATTTAGTTGCAGGAATGCAGAATGAGGCAGAAACCATGGCCCAGGAGACAGGAGGTGAGGCAAGTGGGTCAATGGTATTTAGGGCAAGAAAACAGACTACATCAGCATGTCTGTTTCTAGTCCAGGGAAAGATGCAAGTCTCATTACCCAAGTCCTTAAAGTCAGGCTATCGGTGCCTAATGGTTCATCAGGGTAGATAATATCCTGCTTCTGACCCAATTGCCCAAGTCAGGTGGGCTGTCTGTATACACATTATCCATTCTCTCTTCTTACATGTACTCATGAAAGGGATAGAATCATTCACACCCTTGTCACCCTGCCTTTCAAGAGCTTTGTTGTTATTTTATCTTTTAGCTCATCTGTCTTAATCTTGATAGTATTCCCAACAACCACTCAGCTTCCTTTTATATTTTAATGTCATTCAACACAATCAATATCTTACCTTTATCTTCCATTTGTTTTTCTTGGTTCTAACATTTCTTCAAAGAGACAATGTAGACCTCTGAGGTTTGTTGTGGAAAACATTCCAAGTTTCCTGACTTTTACATTGAGAAGCAGATTGTATCTATGTACAGATATGTGGACTGTAATTGATTGGAATGTGCTGCCTGTTATGAGCCACGGTAACCCTCCTCCACCCTGTCTTGCTTTAGTATTTAACTTTTTGAATTAAGTTTGGGGTCTGAGTGTCATCTGGAGTAAAAGAAAATTAGCAATTTGGGGCCATCCTATACTGCATTCACTCTGCAGAGCAGACTGAATATATTTTTAGGCACTGCATGTTTATAACCTAATTTTCCCTCATTACTTTACAGAGGTGACCTTGTTCTAATACCTTCGGCACCTGATGTTATAAAAGTGAAATTCTTTTCAAACCTGCTCTGTTAATGTGTTCCTGCTCAGAAACAAATGCAAGATAACATTAACATTCCTGCCACAAAATACCTGCTAATTTGCTTGCAGTGAAGATAGAAAGCTTTTCATTACATATCACAAACTTCATTTATGTAGAATGAGTCACCAGGCTTGCTGAAAAGCCAATGAGGGTCTAATCTCTAATGCTGCCTTCAGCTCTAACATCAATCCTCCTAGTCCAACTCATCTTTTATCAGCTATTCAGCCTTTCTTTAGTTTTTTTTTTTTTTTAATTTCCATCCTGTTACCAAATTGTGTTGTTCATCTGTCAAAACAGCTTTGATTTATGCTTTTTTTATATTACAGCTTCAGAGAAGAAAACGCCCATGTACACACACTTAGGAATATGCGATTTTCTTATTAAGGTCGGAATGAAATCTATGCAACAGAAGATGAGCACCTTGGTTTCAAACATATGATGACATTATTAAGTTCATAAAAGTTGCATTCCTGATCTTAAATTCTGCTTGATATGCATCCCTCCACTTTAAGCTTCTCTTGAAAATGGTCTGCAGAGATCTGTGCAGATTTATATGTCCTCTCCAGGCACAAGTAAAAAATAAAAAGAAAGAAGATGGTAATGACTTGGTTTGTTAGAAACTTATTAAGACACTGACATTTTAATCGTGGTTATTCTATTACAGTCATATTCTTAAGGCATATTATCACCGGTGGAGTCCTCTGTTTGTCTCCCAGAATTTTCCCGAAGGTTAACCTGCAGAACTAGTTTGGGTCAATCTTAGATCATTATCGTAGGAGAAAAAAAAAAAGCAAAACCTATGTTTCACTTACGGTAGTTAATTATAGACTTACATCAAATATCTTTAATGGATATTCTTACTTACAGGTGTAGAATTCCCCCAAGAGTTTGGGAACTCAAGAAACCTCACTGTCGACTTCCCCAAGAATGAAATAATTTGCACTGAAAGAATTAGATAGCAATATAATCGAACTTAAGTTATAATCTTGAAGCTGAAAAGTCAGTAACAGTCAGGCTAAGAACATGTTGTAGAAGATTGGAGATATTGCCTTGGAAGCATATTTATACAAAATTAAAAAAGAATGGTTGTTTTGTGTGTTTTTCTTTCTTTTTTTTTTTTTCCTTTTAAACATCGAAGACATTTTTCCTTCCCAATAGACTCATACAGAGACATTTGCTCACTGTAAGCAGCAGAGCCCGAGGTGATTATGCCCGATTTGTTTTATCCTCAGCTCTAATAGGTCTTCATAGCATTCTGTTGGAAAACACAAGGTTAAATGGAGCTCCAGAGAGAATTCTTCCTAGAATGAAGGCCAGTCTTATTTGTCAGCAGAAAAGGCACTCACCTCTACAGTGCAATTGTTCTAAGTGATTAAAATGGAGCTGGAAAGAGAATAAAGCAAAGGGTCAATAGCTGGTTTGACCAAGTCACTTTCAAGACACCTTCAAGTCAACAGAGGTCTTCAGCATTCTCATCCAGACCTTATACAGCAGTTTCCACCTCAAATTATGGCCTCTCTAGCCCAGAATTCGTCTTAGGCCCATGATGTGCATAAACTACTGTTTTATAGTATGCAAAATCCAAAACCAAACCAAACCCAGTGCCCTCAAGGCGATTCTGGCTCATAGTGACCCCACAGGACAGAGTAGAACATCCCCATAGAATTTCCAATGAGGAGTTCATGGATTAGAACTGCTGACCTCTTGATTTGCAGCCAAACTCTTAACCACTGTGCTACTAGGGCTCTGTAGTATGCAAAGGATATGTAAAATTAGAGGGAGTATCCAAATTAGGCAAACTGCATAGTCTTATACCATTCACTTTGCTTGGTATAGGCTCCCAGTAGACAGAGTTTTAAATGAATTTCCAGTTGCCCTTCTAGTTGACTGTTCACTTCCAATGCAACATGAGATCAGAAAGATTATTCTTAGCATTTCACACAGTCCAAGAAGAAATTCTTTAATTTTTTATGGATTCCAGATCCAGAAAGATTACATGCAAAGAAAGTCCTTAATATAAAAGTTTTTTCGGAATTTTAATTGTCAGCTTCAGCAAGAGTATTGAAAGTATCCTATTCCTAATTTTTCTACATTCCTTCTTAGGATCCCAAATTCCTTCAATTCTTCAACATCATCAGCTCATTAGATAGAAAAGAATAAACCTCTGAACCCTCATTTTTCTTGATTTCTCATTTACTTACATCAGATATTTTTATTCAGTACATTGTGGAGCCCTCGTGGCACAATGTTAACAGCTACTGTTGCTTTGCCCCAAAGAACAGCAGTTCAAATCTACCAGCTGCTTCTTGGAAACCCTATGAAGCAGCTCCACTCTGTCCCATAGGGTCGCCTTGAGTTGGAATCGACTCTACAGCAAAGGGTTTGGTTTTTGGATTTTTCAGTACATTTAATCCTGACAAAAAATGGGATTTACAATCAATGAATGAGCTTGTGTTGAGGATTTAGCTATAATTTTTGTTTTTTCAACAATTTTTGTTTCTCTCTGGGAAGTTTTTCAACTCTGAAAAATTTATACTCAAATTGTCATAATAACGCAGTGGTTAAGTGCTCAGCTGCTAACCAAAAGGTTGGTAGTTCGAACCCACCAGGTTTCTGTGGGAGAAAGATGTGTAAAGATTACAGCCTTGAAAACCTTATTGCAGTTCTACTCTGAATTATAGGGTTGCTATTAGTTTTGTATTAGTTGGAGTCTACTCCAGGGCAAAGGGTTCGGGTTAGATATGGATAGACAGATAGACAGACAGATATAGGTAGATGATATAGATGATATATTGGACATATTATCAGGAGGGATCAGTTCCTGGAGAAGGACATCATGCTTGGTAAAGTAGAAGGCCATTGAAAAAGAGGAAGGTCCTCAACGAGATGGACTAACAGTGGCTGCAACAATGGGCTCAAGCGTAACAACCATTGTGAAAATGGTGCAGGACTGGACAGTATTTTGCTCTGTTGTACACTGGGTCACTATGAGTTGGAACTGTCTCAACAGCTCCTCACAACAACAAGTTCTGGTTGTAGTTCTAACAATTTTATACAATGGTTTGGATAAGTAATACTATCCCTTTTGAACCACTTTTCTTAGTCACTAATGAGACCTACTAATGAAAACTAACAATGAGCTATAAGTGGTCCAGAAATGAACAAAATGTAATCTATACCTTCAGGTTCTGCTGCTATTCAAAAGGTTTTCACTGGCTAATGCTTTTCAGAAGTATACTGCCAGGTCTATTTTGAATCGGACAATCACATAGTCTACTATGCTGGGAATGACAGCTCGAAGAGGAATGGTGTTGCATTCATCGTCAAAAAGAACATTTCAAGATCTATCCTGAAGTACAATCCCGAAGTACAACGCTGTCAGTGATAGGATAATATCTATACACCTACAACGAAGACCAGTTAATGTGACTATTATTCAAGTTTACGCACCAACCACCAGGGCCAAAGATGAAGAAATAGAAGATTTTTATCTGCTGCCGCAGTCTGAAATTGATCGAACATGCAATCAAGATGCATTGGTAATTACTGGCGATTGGAATGCGAAAGTGGGAAACAAAGAAGAAGGATCAGTAGTTGGAAAATATGGCCTTGGTGATAGAAACAATGCTAGAGATCAAATGATAGAATTTTACAAGACCAACGACTTCTTCATTCTTTCACCAACATAAACGATGACTATACACATGGACCTCGCCAGATGGAACACGCAGAAATCAAATTGACTACATCTGTGGAAAGAGACGATGGAAATGCTCAATATCACCAGTCAGAGCAAGGCCATTGGCCGACTGTGGAACAGATCATTAATTGCTCATACGCAAGTTCAAGCTGAAACTGAAGAAAATCAGAGCAAGTCCACGTGAGCCAAAATATGACCTTGAGTATATCCCACCTGAATTTAGAGACAATCTCAAGAATAGATTTGACTCATTGAACACTAGTGACTGAAGACCAGATGAGTTGGGGAATGACATGAAGGACATCATCCATGAAGAAAGCAAGAGGTCACTGAAAAGACAGGAAAGAAAGAAAAGACCAAGGTGGATGTCAGAAGAGACTCTGAAACTTGCTCTTGAGCATCGAGCAGCTAAAGCAAAAGGAAGAATTGATGAAGTAAAAGAACTGAACAGAAGATTTCAAAGGGCCTCTCGAGAGGACAAAGTAAAGTATTATAATGACATGTGCAAAGAGCTGGAGATGGAAAACCAAAAGGGAAGAACATGCTTGGCATTTCTCAAGCTGAAAGAATTGAAGAAAAAATTCAAGCCTCGAGTTGCAATAGTGAAGGATTCCATGGGGAAAATATTAAATGATGCAGGAAGCATCAAAAGAAGATGGAAGGAATACACAGAGTCATTATATCAAAAAGAATTAGTCAATATTCAACCATTTCAAGACGTGGCATATGATCTGGAACCGTTGGTACTGAAGGACGAAGTCCAAGCAGCTCTGAAGGCATTGGTAAAAAACAAGGCTCCAGGAATTGATGGAATATCAATTGAGATGTTTCAACAAACAGATGCAGCACTGGAGGTGCTCACTCGTCTATGCCAAGAAATATGGAAGACAGCTTCCTGGCCAACTGATTGGAAGAGATCCATATTATGCCTGTTCCCAAGAAAGGTGATCCAACCGAATGTGGCAATTATAGAACAATATCATTAATATCACATGCAAGCAAAATTTTGCTGAAGATCATTCAAAAACGTCTGCAGCAGTATAACAACAGGGAACTGCCAGAAATTCAGGCCAGTTTCAGAAAAGGATGTGGAACCAGAGATATCATTGCTGATGTCAGATGGATCCTGGCTGAAAGCAGAGAATACAAGAAGGATGTTTACCTGTGTTTTATTGATTATGCAAAGGCATTTGACTGTGTGGAAAAAACAAACTATGGATAACACTGCGAAGAATAGGAATTCCAGAACACTTAATTGTACTCATGAGGAACCTTTACATAGATCAAGAGGCAGTTGTTCAGACAGAACAAGGGGATACTGATTGGTTTAAAGTCAGGAAAGTTGTGCAGCAGGGTTGTATTCTTTCACCATACCTATTTAACCTGTATGCGGAACAAATAATCCAAGAACCTGGACTGTATGAAGAAGAACGGGGCATTAGGATTGGAGGAAGACTCATTAACAACCTGTGTTATGCAGATGACACAACCTTCCTTGCTGAAATTGAAGAGGACTTGAAGCACTTACTAATGAAGATCAAAGACCACAGCCTTCAGTATGGATTACACCTCAACATAAAGAAAACAAAAATCCTCACAACTGGACCAATTAGCAACATCATGATAAACGGAGAAAAGACTGAAGTTGTCAAGGATTTCATTTTACTTAGATCCACAATCAACAGCCATGGAAGCAGCAGTCAAGAAATCAAAAAATGCATTGCATTGGGCAAATCTGCTGCAAAGGACCTCTTCAAGGTGTTGAAGAGCAAAGATGTCACCCTGAAGACTAAGGTGCGCCTGACCCAAGCCATGGTATTTTCAATCGCATCATATGCATGTGAAAGCTGGACAATGAATAAGGAAGACTGAAGAAGAGTTGACGCCTTTGAATTGCGGTGTTGGCGAAGAATACTGAATATACCATCGACTGGCAAAAGAACGAACAAATCTGTCTTGGAAGAAGTACAACCAGAATGCTCCTTAGAGGCAAGGATGGTGAGACTGTGTCTTACATACTTTGGACATGTTGTCAGGAGGAATCAGTTCCTGGAGAAGGACATTGTGCTTGGCAGAGTACAGGGTCAGCGGAAGAGAGGAAGACCCTCAAAGAGGTGGATTGACACAGTGGCTGCAACAATGAGCTCAAGCATAACAACAATTGTAAGTATGGCGTAGGACCGGGCAGTGTTTTGGTCAGTTGTGCATAGGGTCGCTATGAGCCAGAACTGACTCAATGGCACCTAACAACAACAACAATAACAATGTTCGGGTTATGGTCTAGTGGAGGATCAAAAATGTGATTAGAACTACATGTTTGATACTAAGAAAGAATTTAAATTTTGTAGTCCTCTGTCTCTTCATCCGTAAGGAAGAGGTGATGATCTCTAAGGATTATTCAGCTTTTACATTCTGAGTCTATATAAACAGATTATATTACAAAATATAATAAAGTTAGTATTGTCAGAACTATGTAAGGAAAATGATGTGAGGAATGCCCTTGCCAACTACTGTTTAAATCAAATGGAATTAGAAATAAGAAGGAATTTGAAAACTAAACACATGTTATGCAAGTGCAAAGTATTATCATTAACATTGTAGTATTAAATCATCCCAGGTGTGGTAGGCAGACGAAAAGATGTCCTCTTTGTCATCCCTGCATCCTGTAAATATGTTACCTTACATGGCAAAAGAGACATCGCAGATATAACTAAGTTAAAGACTTTGATGTGGGGGGAATATCCTGGATTATCTGGCAGGGCCCAATATAATCCTAAAGGTCCTTGATAGTAGAAGATGAAGGCAAAGAAGTTAGAGTGGTGAGAAGTGAGACGGGCTCAGCCCATCATTGCTGGCTTTAAAGATGAAAGAAAGAGACCATGAGCCAAGGAATGAAGGCAGCCTCTAAAAGGTCAAAGAGACAAAGAAATGAATTCTCCCCTACACCCTCCACAAGAGGACGCAGCTCTGCCAACACCTCAATGTTAGCTCAGTGAGACCCGTGTTGGACTTCTTCCCTACAGAATTGTAACACAGTAATTTCTGTAAGTTATTAAGTTTGTGGTAATTTGTTGCAGCAGCCATGGAAAACTAATACATGAGGAAGTTGGATTGTTGATGCCAGACTGACGTAGTTTCTACAAACTAGTCTCTGGAAATGAAAGGCAGAGAAGGTGGAATACTATTTAGGGAAGGCACTAGGTGGCCAGGGAACAGAATGGAAGCTTTCATCAAATGAAGAAAAACAAAAAGGGTGGGGGTGACTCATGGCTTAAGTGAGGAGAGAGCAGAAAACAGACATGAAGTGCAATTGACCTAAGGTTCACATATTATTAAGCATTTACTGCCTACATAATCGGAGCCGTGGTGGTGCAGTGGTTAAGGGCTATAGCTGCTAATCGAAAGGCCGGCAGTTCAAACCCACCAGCCGCTCCTTGGAAATGCTATGGGGCAGTTCTATTCTGTCCTATAGGGTCGCTATGAGTCAGAGCCGACTTGATGGTAACAGTTTTAGTTTGGAATACATAATCGTGTGTTAGAAATATTAAGGAACACAAGAAAGGTAATGTCAAAGTACTTTCTTAAGTGTAGAGTCTAGTTAAAGGACAATAGCAATATAAGGCAGCAATGAGTAAATGGCATAAAAAAGTAGAAATGTAAATATAATTAGTATAACCTTGTATTTGACCAAAGATAAGTACTGAAGATGGAGTTGTGAAGAGGTGAAAAGATTGCAAGTCCTAAGGCCAATGTAAGTGCAAAACAAACAAACAAAACCAGTTGCCTTCAAGTAGATTCCTACTCATAGAGACCCTATAGAACAGAATAGAACTGCCCCATTGGATTTCCAAGAAGCAGCTGGTGGATTCAAACTGCTGACCTTTTGATTAGCAGCTGAGCTGTTAACCACTGTGCCACCAGAGCAGGAGGAGGTAAAATGTAGAGCAAATGGCAAGATTACTCCCCCACTTCCAGATGAAATTAGATTTCATTGTTTATCTTTTTGTACATATTGGACTCCCATGAAACATTTCCTGTATACAAAGACATAAAAATTAAAAAAAAAAAAAGACAACCATAGCAGCAACCAATAGGAAACCAGTGAACAGATTTAAGCTTGGAAATGCCATGACCGCTCTGGCCAGGATGTAAAAGATGGGACAGCGTGACAAATTGCAATAGTGTGAATTCAAGAGTAATGGGAAGAAGCAAAAAAGATAGATCTAACAGGCTTTTTTTTTTTAAAAATAGAAAAGGCAGGAATCAATCATAGATATGGGAGAGAGGTAGAATAACCCTGCAATTAATGGCTTGAAGGAGAATGAATAATGCTGTCAAAATTCACTCGGTATCAACACCGGTTTACTCATTTAAACCTCATAATCATTATCCTTGATTTACAAGTTAGGAAACTGAGACCAGGAGAAGATAAGTAATTTGTCCAAGGTCACCCAGTCAGCTATTGGCAAGGGCAGGATTTGAACTCAGGCAGTTGGCTCTGCAGCCCATGCTCTCAGACACTGTGCTGGTGAGGATAGAGTAGTTACTTGGAGAAAGAGAACAACTTTCATTTTGGACATGTAGGATTTGAGGCAAATGAAACAAAATACCTGCGTGGTACATTTTGCTATCATTATAGGGAGATCTCAGAACATTGCAGCTGTGTAGAACAAGGTTGGCCCTAACAAAAAATAAATCTAGGTACTACTAAATTATCCTTGGAGTCAATGGGACCTCTTGACTTTTGCTGAATGTGCTGAGAACTGTAATATTATTCCATTATCACTCAAACTATAGCAATGCACAAAGGAATTAGAAGGAGAACTACTTCCCGAGGGACAGTCGTGGCATATGGTTGTTATAAAAATATTGTTTTAAACACCATCAAATCTAAACAGTGTTATGGAACTCTCTTGACATTACACTAAGTGTAATTCCTAAGGGGTTCATAGAACAATAAGCAAACCCCTGTGACAAGGAAAACACCTGATTATACGTTGCTTGGCTTTTATAAATTTAAGAAAAAAAGGTCCTTTGACAATTGTATTTGTTTTTTTTTTCAAATGTAAGTAAATTCCTCCTTTAGATTTAGTTACCTAAGTATCACTGCTAACAACATGGTAGGTATTGGTTTCAGTTTAGACATGGAATTTCTAGCTGGTGTGTAATTAAAGATCTACAAACTCGTATGAAGCCAAGAGAAACCTCATTACCCACAGGTAGTTGACAAAATGATTTACCACCTGCAGATTGCCTGTTAAATTTAGATTAAGATTGACAAAATACTTTTTTCCTGTGGTGCTTATAACTCAAAATCCCAAACTTCTAAGATGCCCTTGCCCTAGTTTCACTTTTTTTTTTTTTTTTTGAGAAACATTTCTTCATAGAAGTCTTTAGAGCTCTTGCAAAACTTTTTTTTTTTTTTCCTATTCCTTTGCTTTTTGGAATTCTGATTCTGAGTAACAACTACAGGAGAGGTTTAAAACAGCCACAACAACAAAAACAAAAGTGTGGATTAAATTGAACCTGACCTTCTGACAGGTAGAATGGAGCAGAATCTCTCCTTTAAATCCCTCCAGTATTTGGAAAATCTTCTAATCCTAAAAAGCTGCTTCTTATTGATTTGTGCGTGTGTGTGTGTGTGTGTTATAAAAGAAATATCATATCTGAAGGACTTTTTAGAAAAGTCTGGAGATTCTCAGCTACTGTATTCAGAACAATTCTAATGTTGAATAAAAAGTCAATAATAAGTATGTACCAAAAGAAGGTCTCTGACCATTAGGAGAAAAATATAACGGGGAATTTTTCATTTCTTTGATTTTCAAGTTGAAGCCACATAGGACATTCCAGTATACACTATATTTGTGTATAGAATCTGAGAATACCTCATATATTAAAAATATAAATATTTAAAAAAAAAAAACACTGCCCTTGAGTCGATTCTGACTCATAGTGACCCTATAGGACAGGGTAGAACTGCCCCA